>NC_137676.1:53805014-53827514 GCF_963989245.1 Nansenia antarctica
TAACGAGCGACCCCCACTGTCGACGTCGTTAACGAAGGTCTGCAGCTGCCCAGTGGGTCTCTCTCTCTCTCTCACACACACACACACAGCCCAGTGTGTTAACCGGGAGACAAGTCCCACCCTTGACACTGCTACCTCCACTCCTTTAATCTTTCTCAGCTCTCTCGCCTTTCTTTCTCTCCCTCTCTCTCACTTGTTCTTTGGTGTTTTATTATTCATCTGGAATATCAAACAATGATCTGGGACTCTGTCTGTCCTTGAACCAGCGTCCTCCACACGAGACCACGGCGCCTCACTCCCACTCTGATCATTCCCTCTCTTCTATCCCCTCTCCTCTCCTTCCTTTTGTTTTTATTTCTCCCTCTCTTCCCCCCCGCCCTTTCTCTCTCTTACTCTCTCCATCTCTCCTCTCCCTCTCTCTTCTTCTTATGTACAATTAGCAACCTTATGTAAAATCATCCGTTCAGGAATTAACAAGAATAATTCAACTTCTTATCTCCCTCCCTCCATCCCCTCCCTCCTCCCTCCTCCCTCCCTCCCCATCTGAAATGTATGCTAATGATGGCGTTTTCCTTTATCTTTCCCTATAATAAAGGATTAGACTAGGACTGTCTCTCCCTGCATCTCAGGGACCAATTTAGCCAGCATCCAGGAGCGCCGGGGCCCTGGTGGTTAATTACCATTCATTAACATAGTTTGCATCTTTTCCTGCTCCTCCAGAATACCCAGGAGCCAGCTATTGTCAATATTTGTCCTATATAAATTTGTGTCTTTTTTTATAAAAAAAAATCTTTATCCTCCTTCTTCCAAGTCACTGTCCTCAAGCACAGTACCGCTAATGACAAGCATTAATAACGCTGAAATACTCAACGCACAGTGGGGATACGAGAGCAGAGGGAGGGTGGGGGGGGGGGGGGGTGTTGAGTGGTAATGCTAGGACCGCCGCCACGCAAATTAGCATGGAGCCCCCTTTTTCTTTCTCTCTCTCTCTCTCTCTGTTTTAAATGTGTAATGCATAGTCAACATGTTTGCCTATCCCCTGCTGCCTGCCCTGACACAGTGTTAGCCGAGGCTCCTCTGTTGGGGTGACATATCGTAACACGGGCGGCTGGGGGTCCCCTGGGTTTAATTAACCTGGCCTTGGCTCTGTCCAACCACTGAAGACCCCCGAACACCATCCTGAAACACCCCCCCACACCGAATAGAATCCCTCTCTCGCTCTCTCTCTCTATCTATCCATCTCTCTCTTTCTCTCTCTTTCTCTATCCATCTCTCTCTCTCTCTATCCATCTCTATCCCTCTCTCTTCTCTCTGGTACATCTCTCTCATTAAAGGGGAGGTCTCCTAGGGGAATGACTTTGATCAGTAGTTCCAAATGCAAAGTTTCTCCTCCCTCCCTTTTACTCCCCCTGATGTGATCAACTCACTCATGTCATTTTCTTTCTTTCTTTCCTTCTTTCTTTCTTTGTCTTTTCACCTGTGCCAGTTTTTCTTCCGGAGCTTTCCGTCAGGGAGTGTTGTCGGTCGAGGGGTGGAGAGAGGGGACGGTCAGGGGTCAGAAGTCGACCGCGAGGCCGATGGATGATGCTGGTTGGTGTGTGCGTCCGTCCATCCCTGTGTGTGTGTGTGTGTGTGTGTGTGTGTGTGTGTGTGAAGAAGAAGAAGGCAGTAGCCCCCAGCCCCCCCAAACTCCACGAGGCCCAGGCCTTGCCAAGGTAGCAGAGTAAGAACACTACCTTCCTTACATCCTTCCCTCTGTTCCCTTCTCTGACACACTTTCACTCTCTTCCACTCCCCCCCCTCTCACACACACACACACACAGAGCCAAGCTGCCAGGAATACGCCGTCCCCGGCTTTGATATCCCAAACAACACAGACACACTTGGCTCGGCCCGCGATAACAGGTGTGACACACAGACAAATGCCAGCGTTGTCAAATGCATAATGCAAAGTGTTTACGACAGGAGTCGGCTCGGCAGGTCCCACTGAGGATCCAGAGAGAGAGAGGATGTTCTGTGTGTTGTTTGTTTTTATCTTTGGTTGATTTAGTCCCCTCTGAGTTCAATAGAAACCTGTACTGGCTGGATCTTCTCTGCCTGCTCCCCGAGTCTCCTATACACAGACTAGGTACTGCGCTGTGGGCCTACGACCACTAGGGGGCCGCAGTAAAAAATAAAATAAGATGCCCTAAAGAAAATGTGTTGGTTGTGGTTGTACATTTGAGCAATTCTCCCTATTAAAAAAAAACATTGGGCTCTTTTAAACTAAATACTTTTCTTTAGCCTTGCTTTTAATAATAATAAGCCAGCTCTTTATATTATGTTATTTTAGAATTCTATATCTGACGGTGCCTTCTGCTGTGTGCTGTACTGATCTCCTCTCCTCCCCTCTCCTCTCCTCTCCTCTCCTCTCCTCTCCTCTCCTCTCCTCTCCTCTCCTCTCCTCTCCTCTCCTCTCCTCTCCTCTCCTCTCCTCTCCTCTCCTCTCCTCTCCTCTCCTCCCCTCTCCTCTCCTCTCCTCTCCTCTCCTCCCCTCTCAGAAAGCGTTCACAACATAAAAAGATAGATAGATTATGTCTGGATGCGGCCCTTTCGTGGGAATCTGGGGAACAGTTGAAGCCCAGCTCCCGGGGGGAGGAGGGGGGGGTGAAGCTGTGTTCTGATGCTCTGTGATGAAACTAAGGCAGGAGGGAACGAGGGAGGCTGTGGAACGTTCCGGGACCTTGATTCTCTAAGGACCCCCCTACAGCCTCTGCCTCTCTCTCTCTCTCTCCCTTACTTTCTCCCCCTCTCTTCCGTCTTGACCTGTCGTACTCGCCGTACTCTTTCCTTTCTTTTTCTCTATGTCCCCCTCCTCTTCTCTGTTCTCTCTCTCTTACTACCCTCTCTCTCCCTTCAGACCAGACTAAGCCCTGCTCAGCGCGGCCCTCTCTCTAAAGCCCTCGCCTGTCTTTGTTGACTGAGCTCCTGGGGAGAAGAGAGCAAAGGAAAGAGAGGGAGAGGAGGGAGAGAGAGCTGATCTGGTCTCTCATCCACTCCCTGCTGCCCTCCTGTCCTCTCCTCCACAGAGAGAGAGAGAGAGGTGACTTTGAACAGACCTTGTCAGGCATACTGCTGTCACTGGTGGTGTTGTCATCAGGTCTGAGCTGGATCTAACCTGGTTGAGATACCAGGCTTTCCTACTTCAGGAAAAGCCTGGGGAAATCCTTCGTGGAAAGTAGCTACAGAGGGGTGGAACGAGTGACACCTCGGCGCACGTCAAACCAATCACATACTCCGGTTTGGCGGAGCTAAAAAAAAAGAAAAAGAATGAATTCAGTTTTTCCTTTAGGTTTTTTTCCATTGACTTACTTTGCACAGCAATCTGCATATGAGTCCTACCAGGTTGCGAAAGACAACGCACTTAACAGCAAGTAACCGTTCTACAGGCATGTTGGGGGGGGCGCCGGCCGAATGCAAGTCTATGGCAGGCCAAATACTTTTGGCTTACACGTGAGCTGTAGCAGCGCTCCAATTGGCTGTCTCCTATTTCCCGGCCGGGGCGCAAAAAATGCGCCCCGGAGAGCAAATATAGATGCTAGATTACATCATATCCGGATGGAGGGGGAGGGATCTCCGCCATAGCCAATTGATCGTCCAGATGGAGGAGTGGGAGGCAACTCCCCATAGCCAATTGTAGACCTCATTACTGTTACGTGACTTTGGCGCCTCACTTTGAGAGTGAAACAATGGAGTCTGCTGCATGTTCTACTGGGAGAAGTGCTTCTGAACTTAAAGACAATTCGGTTAAATTCGCTTAAAGAAAACCCGTTTTCAAGGCGTTCAATTCAAGAACAGAAACGGATTAAAGAGCTTGGACCGGAACGACCCGATTTGCAAATTAATCAGCAAACAAGAGAAATTCTCTCCATGCCATGGTTGAGCAAAGCAGCGCTGGGTCTCAGCCAACAAAGAGACGTCGGGCACTCAGTCTAGAGGACCATGAAAGGATTGCAGCAGAGGTGAGTTGATGTTGTAGAATCAGTCACAGTCCATGTTACACCGGAGGCCTTCGTTTAAATAAAATGAAGGCACACAATTTTGAGAAATGTGACTAAAAATAATTTTGATCCTGAGGCATCATTTACAATAAGGAGCTATTAAAAACAGAAAAGTACTATATTTGACATTTTGGAGAGGGAACTGTGCTCAGTATAGTTTTAACATTAAAGGTCCCATATATTGTTTTATATATTAATTCACTTCCTGGTCATTGCTATGTTGCAAATACCCTGCGTTATTAAAATATGGAGAAATATGAATTAGGAAATTATGGAAATACTGTAATAGGTACAGATTTCTGATTTTCACAGTGTTGGCATAAGCCCTCTGAGTACAAAAACAATAAACTGTTTTCAAAGGATATGGGACCTTTAACCTTTCAACGCTAGAATGCTAGAACTCCCAAAACACTAGCATGAAAAAAGAACAGGGTACATATTATTATTTATTATTTTTTAATTCTTCTTCTCTCTGTAGGTCTGTGATACCATACTTGTTGGACACGCCAAGGAGCGCTTCTCCTTCACAAACCACCTGGTCAGTGCCACCTTGCTGCAGGGGGACAGGTTTGAAGAGTACAAGGGGGCCTTTCCGGAGGATGCACTGAACAGCACCTTGAAGGCCTACCCAATGCTCAGTGGACGCCAGCTGAAGACCGAGCTCAATCTCCTCTACAGCAAGGAGGAGTTCAGAGCCTGTCGTGGTGCTGTGGACCTCTTCCAGCTTTTTATGGAGAACAATCTTGGAGAAGTGTTTTCAGAGACTGTCACTCTCCTAAAGATCCTCATAACCACACCCATGACCACGGCGGAGGCAGAGAGGTGCTTCTCGACCTTGAAAAGGATCAAAACCTTTCTCCGGAACACCATGACAGAGGACAGGCTGAATGCATTGGCCATGATGTCAATGGAGAAGACACTGGTGATTGAAATGACAGACTTTAACCAGAAAGTCATTGAGAGATTTGCAGGCCTGAAGGAACGAAGGGCAAAATTCATGTTCAAGTAGTGTAACTGGGGAGGGACACAGGGTTTGAAAGTAACAAAGAACACATTTATTATCACAATTGCATTGTGTTCCATGTCTTTCTCCATTGAATAAATAATGCCTAGTGAATGGCTAAACAAGACAACTGTCTGGACAGTACAATCCATTTGAGCTGCTAGAATTATTCACCTTACCGCTGCACAGATAGACAAAGGGTTTAAGTCCATTCTGTTAACATTAGGTCTACTCTGCTAACAAAGACTATTCCAGTTGATTTGTCAGTTGTTGTACATTATATTTTTGTTGTGTTTGCAGTTTGCCCTTTAATACAAGTTATATATATATTCTCATGCTAAAATCCAGATTTTAAAGTTGATATTCTTCCCCGTGGAGCATGCCCCCATAACCTGTGCCCCACCCAAAATGTTTATCACCAGCCGCCACTGGGGGGGTCCTTGGAATGTAACGTCCAATGAAGTTGCGAATACATTCTCCCATCGCTCTGTCCAGGTTCAATCCGAGCCAGAACGGCTCATCTTAGACTCTCCAGAACCTCACCAGAGGCGTGAGGACAAGGTGATTCTGAGGTGCGGCTACGTGAGACTATGGTGGACCTAGCGATTAGCCGTGCTAAATGGTTCGATCTGGACACCTCCCCTGGTCTCTGGAGGTGATACTGATGCCACTGATGTGTCGGACAAGTCCACCCTGTTGTTGTTGACCTTAGGAGGCGGTGTGTGTTGATGAGACACGACTCATTTAGTCAGAGTATTTAGGGATTACGAACAACAAGACGAACACGATTAAATCCAAAGAGTCTTTTTGTTTTGGTTTTCTTTCTTTTTTTTTTTTCCCTTTTCAGATCCCCTAACCTTCCCTCCCCTCGCCCACTGCCTTTGTTGCCGGCCCCCCCCATAGCCCCCACCCCCACCCCCACCCCCCAGAAAAAACAAAACACAACAACATGTTTGCTACCTAGGCTCCTTCATTGATCATTGGTGCTAGTTAGCGATCTCCCCTTTCCTTTGTTGTTGTCTGTGCGGAGCGCAGCACCTTGGTCTGGGGGGGGCGGGCACCCCTCGCAGGGCCTCTCCCTCTCCTCTCCCTCTCCGGCTCCTCCACCTTGACTAACTTTTTCCGCGGCGCCTCATTAGCAGCTGACTGAAGTTAGGCTGTGAGGGGAAGGTTGGCGGTGGATTACACCCACCCCCCCCCCCCCCCCCCCCCCCCAAAAAAAAGAAGTAGCACACCCCAGGTAATCACGGTAATGAATTCAGCCCCCTCATCTCTCTCTCTCTCTCTCCCTCTGTGGCGGGGGGCACAAGAAGCCCGAACAACAAAGGGAGTGTTTGTTTGCATAGCATTAGCGCTGCACGCACACACACACACACACAATGGCGGGGCCAACCGCGGGACTGACTAAAGGCTCCCCGTGAACACAGGTGGGGCAGACGCGGCAACACTGGGACCAATTAGGTAGAGCAGGTACATTAGCATGTTTGAGTGTGGGGGGGGGGGGGGGGGGGGGTGTAGAGGTGTGTAATGAACCTCACACACACACACACACTTGCTTGACCGAGGCTGATGTTGTGTTGGTTGTGTGTGTATGTGTGTGAGAGAGAGAGATGACCTGTGTATGAGTGTGACAGATGACCATTGGTTTATTTGCTGACACATCCAATCCTGTAATTACCCCTCTGCAACTGCCCACCCGCCCCCCCTCCACCACCACACACACACACACGCACGCACACAATCAGTAGTTTCCTGAGATTTTGTCCCAGATTTCTATCCCATTGTGTTTTGGATGGTGAGACATGATAGATAGCATTAATGAAACACTAGCCACTTAATAAATATCCATGTAATCATCATTCATATAGTATTTGATGTGGGAGATATAAAACCATTACCAAGTATGACGAATAATAGTTAATAGTAAGAATTATACTAGATGGTGGTCATTTGTGTGAGCGAATTAAATAAAAAGCAATAACTGAATCCTATTAGATCCTTTTCAGTGTGCCATCCAAGTATTGTGATATTAAGCATCCTTTATTAATTATATATCTTGTCAATCATCAAGATGTCTTTATGACTGAGCAATAGTTATCGTACATGTCGTGCCCAAGGTTGTAGCTGGTCAGAAAAGGTATGTGGGCGGCTGTGGCGCAGGAGGTAGAGCTGCCGTCTAATGATCGCAAGGTTGGCAGATTGGCTGTTCGAGCCCCGGCTGGCCACATGTCAAAGTGTCCTTGGGCAAGACACTGAACCCCAAATTGCTCCCAGTGAGCGGGCCGGCGCCTGCATGGTAGTTTGCCGCCATTGGTGCGTGAATGTGTGTGTGAACAGGTGAATGAGAGGCCGTTGTAAAGCGCTTTGGATAAAGGCGCTATATAAGTGCAGTCCATTTGTATGTAGGTATCACTTTAATTCATGTTACAATGAATCTGATCAGGATGTTTTTATTTTTTTATTTTTTTACCGCTGGCTCCCAAAGAGAATGTATTAGATCAGAGGAGGCTGGTTGAGGTAGAAACCGGAGGATAGGTTTATTGTAATGCATGGAATGGAATGAGGACTGGTAGTGATGTCTACCTGCACCAGCCTCCCCTGCTGTAGGTGAACCTACTCCAGTGTCCAGTCGAGGGGAGTGGTGTGGTGGGAAATGATCTACCTTTCCACTCAAGTATTTCTCCATCTACCTCCATGGCACAGGTTCGATTTATCATCCTGATGACAGATGGTGAGACCTCTGGGCCACACACACACACACACACACACACTGCTCACTGGGCCGTGGGACAGAGCACTTTATCAGAGGGCCACAGCGTCAAACAGCTACATTCAGGTGGATGACAGTTCCTGCTCCACTATTTCACTCACACTGGCCCTGGTAGAATTGTCTTTAGTTGAAAGTCTGTTGTTGTAATGTAGTGTGTTATTTAGGATGGGATAGGCCGTTCTTACAGACTGGCTTTGAAGACAGTATTCATTCATGTATGATTCACGTCCCAGCAATAATTTCCCAGCAATATTAGGCTCCGGCATGTTTCGTTCGTCTTCCGTCTGTCTATCGTTTGACCACAAGGTGGAGCTAAAGGTTTGTGCTTCATTTCCAGTTGGTCAGCGTTGTGTTGGGTGTGTTTTTCTTTTCTTTATAACTGCACTTTGGGTAGTTGTCCACAAGATGGCGGTATTGACAAGTGAAATATGTTTTCCTCCCGTCAACTAATTCAATTTCAACTGCCGGTTTGTTTAATTCTAAAGGCCTCTGCGTTCAGCTGGCTATTTGCTGTGTTCTAATTAGGTGTTGGAAGTAGATAATAGATTTGAGTCATCAACACGATGTCTCATATCACCATATTGCACAAATTATCGGTCCTTTTCCATTTATAGCTCAATGAGTATCTCTGTCTATTAATTTCACATATGGCTCTGTCTCTCACAAACTTCCCACCTCTGACTCACGTTTGAAACAGGCAGTGTGGCTGTTCCTACTGAGGTGGGCGGCAGGCAGAGGGCTCAATGTTGAACGAGTTGATTTGAGGTGATGAAGTAGAGCTAAAACAGTCGGCCAAGTAGATCTAATAGAGGCCTAAAATCATGGAACGATGGATGATCATCATTTCCAATTTAGCCAATCACAGCCAACTCTCATAAAATCCCCCATCCCAGTCCTCATTCCAACAATAATGAGCGGGCGTAGGCTATCCACCATTAGGGTCCTAACTGCCTCCAGCCACATGTCTTCTGAGTCTATAACAGTAGGTGTCCTGGGACCTGTTCCAGCCCTGGCACAGGGACCGTACGGGACGCGACTCACACTGGTTGTCAAGCACCACGATCGGCCCTGCCATCTGCCGTGAGGGGGCTGGGCTGCAACAATGTGTGTAGGTGGGGGTGTCGCCTCAGCTGGGCGCATTGATGGCCCGTAGCCCGAAGACGGTTTGCACTTGAATTGTTTGCAGCAAAGAATTGTGATGGGATGTGTGTGTCTAGCAGATGGTGAACTGAATACTTCTGGTCTTGCTCGTAGAAGAGTTGCTAAATGACTTACTTTTACTCCATGTTGATGATGTTATTAGCTTTTGCTGTGATGTTTTGACAGTGTGGATGCGGGCGTTAGGCAGCTAGGCCCATAGTCTTTAAGGCTGACAGATCTGATGTCCTGTCACCTGTGAAAGACCCTTCACCTGAATATGAAGCTCCATTGTCTCCTGCTGTTGTCTGGATAATCTTCACTGAGTGATGTAGAGGCTCTTTGTGAGGTCACAGGCGGGAGTAAAGGTTGAAGAAGGGTGGATGGACCTTTCTGAAATATCATTCACCTGCGAATGACATTGCAAAAGCCTTCACTTACAATATTATACCGTATGACCTTAGTATTTTCTGGTGTGGATTTTAACCCCTTTTTTAAAAACTGATTTACTGCAGTGTGAATAAAGTCCCCCAAATGGTCACATTCTAGAGTGCCATGGGTGTCGCCAAAAATGCATACATTATGATGCTTAATTTCTTAGCCAATCAAAGTAACGTTCTAGAGTGCCAAAGGTGTCTTCTAGAAATGCATAAATGATGATGCTTCAACTTGTAGCTGTGTTAGAGGCTGTTTGTGAGGTAAATACGGGTAGGTGTTGAAGGGAGGGGGGATTGACCTTTCTGAAATAATATCATTCACTCGCGAATGACCTTAGGATTTTAAACCCAATAAGTTATGTTTAAAGTGTTTTTATGGGGGTGAACGAAGGCACTCAAATGGTCAATATTCTAGAGTGCCATGGGTGTCTTTCTTCGCCAAAAATAAATATATTATGAAAATAAATTATGACACTTGATTTTGTAGCCAATCAAAGTAACATTCTAGAGTGTCAATAGTGACTTTATCCGCTAGAAATGCATACATTATTATGCTTCATTTTGTAGCCAATCAATGTAACATTATACAGTGTCGAAGGACGGTGACTGTATTCGCCAAAAATGCATAAATGATGGTGCTTTATTTTGTAGCCAATCAATGTATTGTACCTAAACTAAATCTAGGTGGTGAGTATATCGGAGTTATTTGGCAGTTGAGTGAGTTAAAGACAATAAGACATTGTGCCACCATGTGGTCTATCAATAGTGCTGAATGTTGAAGAAACTGGTCTCGAGAACACCTATGTAACCTTGTACAAGACTAGACCGCTGTCGGGCGCTGTCCTTGGTGCTGAAACCGCTGGTGCTGAAACTCACAAGTCATTCTCACTCGGATCTGTCGGTTTAATGTTTCAATTAAAAACAAAAACAGCATCCTAGATTGTGTAGTATTATTTTCTGATATGTCTCCATCTTAAGACAAAGCACATTATGTGTTTCCTATTATAACATTAGAATCCTATGGAGAGCGGAGGATATCGCCTCGGCCTATCCTGTTTATTTACTATTATTTATTTTTTTAAATGTTTTACTCCTGGAAACATTCCAGTTATGTAATTTGCTTTCGTGACAGAGATTGTGTACTGTCATGTCCCGATTTAGCTCCCCTATCGCCTTATACGGAACACTGTGCTTACTTAAAATGGCGTGATTAGAGCGTTTCACCATGCCGTGGCGTGCTGTGTGCACTGCCGCAGAGAAGAACTGAGGCTGCGTTCGTAACTTCGCTCTGAGAGCGCCGGAGCGCACACTGGGTCCAACGTCATAAAGGGATCAAGTCATTTGATTGGACAAGAGGCATTCCATGAGTGCTGATCAGATTTTCCAGAGCAAATTGACGAACGCAGCCTGAGTGTTCACACTGGAGCTTTAAGGGGCCTGGCTACGGAGAGCCACGTCACTGGCGTGTCCGCATGTGGGTTTGACATCCACCAGTCTGATTACGGCTGGACGCCCCCGCTCATAGGAGATTCCCGGTGGTTAACGGCAAGCAACACAGAGGGGTTTGCCTCGGCAGCTATATCACCATCCCACTCAGTCAGATCCCTACACACACACATATACAAACACACCAGGTTAATAATCAATCTAGAACATCGCCGTGTAAACAGGAACCATGTCTGTAGCGGGGCTGAAGAAGCAATTCCACAAAGCCACTCAGGTAAGACGCGTCTGATCCCGACCGGAGATATGCTTGTCTTTTTATTTTATTTTTTATGCATCGAGTCGCCTACATCGAGTTCATTTGCAGGTTCAAGGGCATTTGATCAATGGTGGTATTATGAAGCATCGCTATAATATCAACGGGGTTTGGGTCGCTGTATGGTCGGCGACGTCACTCGGTCGTGTGAGCTTCTCTGAAACATACTCTTCGTGGTGCGTCTTGACTTAATGCGGATTATTGCGGAGAATAGGCGCTGTTTTAGCTCATTTGCACGATAGGGTCTATCTGCTCCATGGTGTTCCGATCCCTCCTGAATTAGGCTCGTTTAAAATGACTGTCGCGCCATATAGCGATGCGCCACCCGCCGGGTTATAGGGCCTATTTGCCTGAAAACGTGCCTTTGAATCAATCCTTGAAATCTAAACGCAGAGGTGATTTCAGACCGCGAAAAAACAAACAAATGAGAATTGTTCTCACGCTAATCCCATTTGGTCGCCGTGGGCAGGACAGATGCCATGAGAATATGATGATGGAACGGCGACGACATCAGTCCCTCTACCCTTCAGATGACTTTCCGCCTCGCACCGAAAATCCCGAGCTCATAAACCTATCGATCACGATGCCTAGAGTGCGTTCTCATGATCAATCACGTTTTAATTAGCTTTTTTGGGGTGTTTTTTCTTTTTTTTTAACCGTACGGGGAATAGGCAATAACTCATGCGCTATAAAGAGTCGTTGCGTAACCGTGCGTCGTGCGTCCCAAGCGGAAATCCCTCTTTACCTCCACGGTTGCGCGCATTGACCTCGCCGCCCTCTATGTACGCACGCCTCGGACTGGCCAGGGCTGTCCTGCCAAACACAATAAGTCACATCTCCTTCAACCATGGATGGACTAGTCTTCCCAACACCCCCACCAGTACCGAAATCACCTGTTTTAGCCGCTATAACGTTAAATGATGTTAATAGCCGGTTCTGACATGGAAGCAGATCTAGTGGGCCAACAACATGCTCAGACTTGAGGAAGCCTTCTAGAATCCCTTCTAGAATTCCTCCTAGAAGGGTCCGCCCCCAGTCCTTTACTGAGGTAGCATTCATCTTGTTTACGTATGAAGAGAAAGCCAGGCCTAACCATGCATTGAACTATTTAGGATTGAAGACTCTGTGAATGAACAGTGGCAGTTGCGCATTGCCTCTCTCTCTCTCTCTCTGTGCCCCTTTAGTAACGATTGTCCGAGTGGGAGATTAATGACTAAGGGCGCGTGGTGCACCAGAGCCCTGAGTGGTTTGGTTCTAAGGGAAGGGCTTACGTTTGATCTCCGGGCTGAGCCGGGCGACGCTGGAGGGGTGCGGGGGAGGTCGCAGGGTCGGGGCTGACTCACCATACTGTCACTCTGGCCCATCTCTGTGACACTGACAAACACACACACACACACACACACACACCCACACACACACACACACATACATACACACACACACACACACACACACACACACACACTCCCGATGCACAAACATAGTCATCAACAGACAGTGGTGTAGAGTCCCTTGATAAGAGAACAGAGATAACTGTCTACTGAAGATATTAACTGTTTGGACTTCAGTTCGGTAATAAAACTATATTGTTCCCGAAGGGCGATTTGAGTGCACCATTAAAGGCTATTTGAAAGCCACTGTTACTATTCAGTAGACCTTGAACACTGAAACCCCCTGACGTGTGTGACGTTCGAGCGCGACGCGAGAGCAACGTGTTACTAACGTGTTACTAACGTGTAGCGATGCTAAGCTAATCATTGAAAACAACGCTGTGGTTTCGGAATGAGTCAGATGAAAAAGCATTTCAGATACTTAGCTGTGCTTGATTCAGTTTGGCTGGCCGTATGGAATATCGCCACACAAGTGTCATGTTTTTTGGGGGTGGAGGCGGTCGTTGTGACTGAGTCTGGGTTGTCACCCTCCTGTCACCAGGGGGGAGCTGCCACTGCAGACTGTGACCCTGTGGCAGGCCTTATCTCCCCCCTGCAGATGTGTGTGTGTGTGTGTGTGTGTGTGTGTGTCTGTCTGCCTGTCTCTCTGTCTGTCTGCCTGTGTGTGTGTGTGTGTGTGTGTGTGTCTGTCTGCCTGCCTGTCTCTCTGTCTGCCTGTGTGTGTGTGTGTGTGTGTGTGTGTGTGTGTGTGTGTGTGTCGTGTGCATGTGTTTGTTAGATCTATGTGCATATGCACTTGTCTTGGTTGGAATCTATGTGTGTGTGAGTGTGTGTGTGTGTGTGTGTGTATTGGGTGAACCTATCTGAGTGTGTACGTGTACTTCTATTGCCATTGGTTGTGTCACTGACAGTGTATATTTGAGTTGGGACTTCATTCTTTTGACAGTGTGCATCCCGTACAGATTCGTATGTGTGATGGTGTGTGTGTGTGTGTGTGTGTGTGTGTGTATGTATGATTCCATTGGCTCCTGGCAAGCAGCAAAGAAGCAGTGCAGCTGCCCCCCCCCCCCCCTCCCAGTCTCAGTCTCCCAGTGACAGCAGGGTTTCCTGGGTCCCCACAGCCCTCTAATCCAACCACCAGGCCCTCAGGCTCACACACACACACACACACACACACACACACACACACACACACACACTGATATACCAGATTGCCTCTAGTCATTTGGGGGCAACTGCTTTGGCTTGGCATGGAGGAGAGGAGAGGGGGATGGGGGGAGAAGGCGGGTGTGGTTGGACATTGGGTGGGCATACCATAGGAGGTTGTGGTGAAGGAGGTTGTGATGAAGGAGGTTGTGGTGAAGGGAGGTTGTGGTGAAGGAGGTTGTGGTGACGGAGGTTGTGGTGAGGGAGGTTGTGGTGAAGGAGGTTGTGGTGAAGGAGGTTGTGGTGAAGGGAGGTTGTGATGAAGGAGGTGGTGGTGAAGGGAGGTTGTGGTGACGGAGGTTGTGGTGAGGGAGGTTGTGGTGAAGGAGGTTGTGGTGAAGGAGGTTGTGGTGAAGGAGGTTGTGGTGACGGAGGTTGTGGTGACGGAGGTTGTGGTGAGGGAGGTTGTGGTGAAGGAGGTTGTGGTGAAGGAGGTTGTGGTGACGGAGGTTGTGGTGAAGGAGGTTGTGTTGAGGGAGGTTGTGATGAGGGAGGTTGTGGTGAAGGAGGTTGTGGTGAAGGAGGTTGTGGTGAAGGAGGTTGTTTTATTGCAGAATTGCACCATAGGAGTTAGAGAAGGATGATGTATCGAGGATAGGGAGGTTGAACAGGCCTTAGAGGGGGTGTGGGTCTGTTGGGTGGGGTTGGACATCGATGGGGATAGGTTAGATTAGATTAATGAGTGTTGATGCATTTGGCACACACACACACAAACACACACACACACACACACACCTCATTAAGGGGTCAAAGTACATTGAGATACAAGTGTGATATCTCGCCATATCATTACAATCAGAGTCCAAAGCATTTATTTGGCTCCATCTGGTCTGGGGTCAGTGTGCAGTGTTGTTGTGGGGCTCGTGGTGATCCAGAGGTCGGGTCTGTGGGAGGAACCAGCTGTTTCTAGATCAGTTCTTAACGGTAGATGCAGTCTGGACCAGCGCGCAGCAGGCAGAACGGGCCTGAGATTGGCTGCTAATTAACTGGAGTGATGTGATTGTGTGGCAGATGCTTTGTGGTGTGTTTTTATTTGTACCCCCCCCCCCCCCCCACCCTCCATGCTGGGCCATATCACATCTTCATTCCAGGTTTTTATGGAGCACGGACTCTGTTGGGAAAGCTGGCCATAAAAAGCAATGTGGGATGCCTTTGCTTGAGGGATTTATGGCACACAGGCAATCACTCAAACACACACACACACCCTTTCTCTCTCACTCTCTCAAACACGCACGCACAAACACACACACACACACACACACCCTTTCTCTCTCACTCTCTCAAACACACACGCACGCTCGCACGCACAAACACACACACACACACACACATACAAGGGCAACGGGGCTCTGAATAACGGGTGCCATTTTAAAAAGAGGAGAGGCACCAAGCATGAAGGTGAAAGCAGGCAGGTTCTCCCTCTCCCCCTCCCTCCTTCTCTCCCTCCCTCCCTCCCTCCCCCCCCCCTCTCTCGCTCCGCTCCCTGAAAAACACTGTTCTGTTCTATAAATAGGCTCAGTGAAACACTCTGGTGTTGTCTCTCTTCTGTCTGTTAAGCAGGAACATGTCTGTTCAAACCGCACCACCTCCGATTACATCATCTCATAACCCCCACTCAAAGTGGGAAGCTCTTTTAGTTTTTTCTGGGAACCGGCGGGTGCTATTTATAGTATTTGTACGGGGGGGAGTAAATGACTGTCCCTTACGCCAACGGTGATCTTTAGCTCCTTAGCGATGCGAGTGGTTTAGCGGTGACTTAGAAGTGCCAGCCTAGATGGAGCAGATGCTACTATGGAACCCTAGGCGCTAGGCGCTAGGGCCGGAACGTTGGCACGGATGCCTTTTCCGATGTCGTCACTCTGCGTTTTTACGCACGGGAGCAAAAAACGTTCTGGACGGTGCAGGGGAGCACGTCGGGCAGAGCTAATGACGTCCGGTCACATGACAGGCTCGTGAGGTAATAGCTGTGTCAGGACACGTTCTGTTGTTGTCGACACGTGACGAATGAACGAAGGAATATCACTTTGTTATTGTACACTATACAGCATTACAATTAATGAACATACTCTACTTGATATCCAACGACTAATGGATGTCCTGCTTTAAGCTGTGAAGTGTCGATGTTTGATCGTGTGTCCTCTACTCTGTCTGCGGCCGGATTCCAAGCGAGCAGCTTTCGGTCCCTTAGGATTAGAACAAGACTTGGTATCTGGTGTCTGTCTGTCTGTCTCTCTGGGTTCAGGAGCCTGTGGACAGTCTGCAGCTCTATCTAGTAGAACCAGCTGCCAACGGGCAGTTATAAATACAGTACAGAACATGTACCGCAGGGAGAGAGGGAGGGAGGGAGGGAGGGAAGCAGGCAGGGAGGGAGGGGGAGAGACAGGGAGAGAGTGAGGGAGAGAGAGAGAGAGGGATGGAGAGAGAGAAAGAGATGGCATGGTGGTGTTGGGGGCGGGGGAGGGTGGACAGAGAGCCAGAAAGAGAGGGAAAGAGAGGCGAGGACAGGGAGGGAGGGAGGGAGGGATGGAGGGAGAGAGAGAGAGGGAGCCAGAAAGAGGATGGTAAAAAGCGTATGAGGCTGCAGGGTGATGCAGTGTTTTTCCAGCGGAGACGGTCGCGGTCGTGAAATGTCACAAGGACGACAGGTTTTCCTGCTCAGTTCCACAGCCGAGAATGACCGTCCAATATTCATATTCATATTCATATTCACGACCGTACCTCCCCACCGTGGGACCAACCGTTTGTCATGAGCCGGTACCTGTATGCAGTGTTCAGTTCATCGAGAGGCATCCCATTGACTCATCTAGTCGGCCAATAGCACTCGAGGACAGGGGGGGGAAAAAGCAAATGGACGACACGTCAATAAAAAATGGGATTAGAATAATACACTGCGTTGTTAAAGCGCTCGGTGGTGCAGGAGAGAATCTCCAGGCACTGTAAGGAAATAAACAAGACCTATCAACAGAGGTTTGGAGTGTGTGTGTGTGTGTGTGTGTGTGTGTGTGTGTGTGTGTGTGTGTGTGTGTGAACACTCCCCTCCTCCTCACCAAGCAGTGTGTTCTCAGTCGGCCGCTGTGAGGGATAAATGATTCAGGCCTCTGGAGGTTTCTCCTTCTCCTTCTCCTTCTCTTGAGCTGCATTGACACAGATACACAACCAGGCAGAGAGGAGGGCTCTGGGTGTGTGTGTGTGTGTCTGTCTGTCTGCCTGTCTCTATGTCTGTCTGTCTGTCTGTCTGCCTGTCTCTCTGTCTGTCTGTCTGCCTGTCTCTCTGTCTGTCTGCCTGTGTGTGTGCGTGTGCGTGTGCGTGTGCGCGTCTCTGTCTCGCTGTCTCTCTGTGTGTCTGCCTGTCTGCTTGTCTGTCTGTCTGTGTGTGTGTGTCTCTCTCTCTGTCTGTCTGTCTGTCTTGGGCTGGACCCTATGTGACACTGCGTAGTATACTATCTCAAAGCTGTGTGCTTAACTAGCGAACTGAACAGCAGATGACAGGTCTGTTATATTATATGATTGTTATATTATCATATTACAGATGCTGCGTCTCACTGCATCGATACGCTCCCAACACACAGCATATGGCTAAATCACTCCCATACGCAAATCATTACAATTAATAAAGCGAGTTCTAATCCGATGCTAATCGGGAGTCCACCTATGATATTCACCAGTCACATCCGGGTGTGTTCTGCATTCAGGTTCCGCCCCTCTAGTGGACAACCTCGGCATTGACTCGCCGACTGACACTGTCCCGTTGTGACAGGTGTCCCTCTCGGCCGTTGTGATTCGCTCCCCCGGCTGTCACTCGTGATCACTGCCAATCGCAAGACGGCTGGTGTCAGCGGTCCGTCTGGTCCTGGTGTGGTTGAGCGGTTGTTTTAAAGGAGAGGATGAGAGTCATGTGTTCACTCAGAGAAAACCATCAGCCAGAGGATAGCCTTAGACGACCGCGGCAAGGACACACACACACACACACACACAATCATAATCATATTCAGCCTGATCTGTGTGCTGTGTTTGGGTTGCTGAGCTGGAACAAGGAACAACAATATTACAGTACCAACGTTAATAATGGCTGTCATAGGAAGGGCTGGCTAAAACTGCAGACCATTGCACGAGCACACACACACACGCAGGCACGCACGCACGCACGCACACACCATGCACCACCACACACACACATTATGCACAGACTCACTCAATCACGCATCCACACACATGCATGCACACACACACACACACATACACACACACACACACACTATATATATATTGTAGCATGCGTGGGAATCCCCTGCATCATGAATATGTGATGAGCCAGAGAGGACCAGGGGCGCAGCTGGAGCCTGTGAGCCTGTGTCCCATGATCCTCTGCTCCTCTACGTAGGAACACAGGAGGAGTAGAGGATCATGGGACACACTCCCTATGGAGAACCTCAGGACAGGGCCATCCCAACAGTGGGCTTTGCATAGGAATGTACCATTTCCATTTGGGGCGTTTTAACAGACACCTATATCCAAAGCGACTTACCTACAACAAAAACATTTGACTGAGTAAGTGAATCACCTGTCCGTCAGTCAGGCGTGTGTGTGTGTGTGTGTGTGTGTGTGCGGCTGATGCCCGCGGTGCGTTCGTTGGGGCAGCAGCAGCAGCTTGTGAGTGGGTGAGTCATCCAGCCTCCCTGCTGGTCCTACTGCACTGCAGAGGAGAACCATACCACCAGGAGATACAGGGAGGGAGGGAGGGAAGGAAGGAAGGAAGGAGGGAGGGAAGGAAGGAAGGAAGGAAGGAGGGAGGGAAGGAAGGAAGGAAGGAAGGAAGGAGGGAGAGACGGGAGGGGGGGGGGGGGGGGGGGTAGGAGGAAGGTAGAGTGGGGAGATAGTGGGGAGGAGGGGGGAGACAGCAGGAGCAAGAGAAATGGGGGGAGGGAGAGAGTGAGATGGGTGGGGGCGGGGAGAGGAGAGATGGGCAGAAGTAGAATCAGAGGAAGAGATGGAGAGAGAGAGGGAGAGCGATGGAGAAATAAATAGTGCAGAGATGGAAAGAGAAGGGAACACAGAGAGAGAGAGAGGGAGAGAGGGAGACGAACCCGGGACTCGCGCCAAAACCGGCAGTAAAACGGAGAGTAGGACATCGAACTCCCTCACCACACACACACACACACACACACACACACACACACACACACACACACACACACACACACACACACACACACACACACACACACACACACACACACACACCCCCACACACACACACACAGTAATCCCTCTCACTGCAGACTAACACTGTTACCAGCCCTGGAGTTTGCTTGTTCCTGTGCTCAGAGGGATAATTCTATATTATATTGTTGTATATTGTTGATATCTCTCCCTCCCTGTAAAAGTACACGACTCACTATCTGATGGCACTGGAGCCGTGAGTGATGTCATCCCAGAGGTGTGTATCGATTGGTCGAAGACACTATTATCTTGAGGGATGGTACGGGAGTGTTTCCTTCCCTCCAGGGGTGACACAGCTACCGGCTGTTTCGGGGTGTCCATCTTCTCCGGTCTGTGTTGGGGATGATGTCCACTATTGGATTATTATACAGTGTCAGTGAACCAGTGTGTGTGTGCGCACGAGCGTGCGTGTTCTGCAGTGCAGCAGAAAGAAGTGGGGGTGTGTTGGACCTGTTCCATCCTTGTAACACCAGCTGTGAGCCTTCCCCTCCCCTCTTCATCTGCGTAAAGTTTCAACCGACATTTCTCAGCATTTTTTGCCCGCCATTTTCCTTCCCGTCTGGGGAAAAGACCAGTGTTTTTTTGGGCGCTGTCGAGAGCCGTGCGTTTGTTGAACGTAAACATACTACGCAAGCCTCTCCTTCATCTACTATTTTAAACAAGCCATTCCGTGCTAAATCCAGGTGTTAGCCTATCTCTAACTGAACCCCGTATCGTCGAATAACCTCGAAAGCTTTTTAGAAGCTTTTTTAAATAATTGATTTGAACTCACCAACTGCCAAAGCGTTCTGTAACACTCACCACAGAGAGTGCCAAGTGGTTTTATGCGATGTTTACCTAGCAACAGTACTTTCATTGGCTACTAAACGACTCATCGTCACGAGTGCATTTCTGGAGAATCAAGTGACCTTTGGCAGGGTTTGACGCTTACCTTTTCCCCAGGTAGCACTGTGCTACCATGTCAAAAAATTTAGTAGCACACCAAGAATTTCAGTAGCACAATGAAAATTGCGCAATTTTCGTATGACGACAACAAATTATCATAATCATAACATATCAGAATTATCATAACCGGCTCTTGACACTGTAGGTGTTTATTAATGCCTGTGTGGTGTTATTTTTAAATGTTTACATTTTTGAGTTAGTAATTCATCAAATACAAAGGTTCCATCTCACAGAACATATGGAATGTAAAAACTTTGACGCTCAATATCTCTGAACTGCCCTAAGCGGAGATAGAACCTTATCATTCTAAACGGAGATAGAACCTTATCATTCTAAACGGAGATAGAACCTTATCATTCTAAACGGAGATAGAACCTTATCATTCTAAACGGAGATAGAACCTTATCATTCTAAACGGAGATAGAACCTTCTCATTCTAAACGGAGATAGAACCTTCTCATTCTAAACGGAGATAGAACCTTCTCATTCTAAACGGAGATAGAACCTTCTCATTCTAAACGGAGATAGAACCTTATCATTCTAAACGGAGATAGAACCTTATCATTCTAAACGGAGATAGAACCTTCTCATTCTAAACGGAGATAGAACCTTATCATTCTAAACGGAGATAGAACCTTCTCATTCTAAACGGAGATAGAACCTTATCATTCTAAACGGAGATAGAACCTTATCATTCTAAACAGAACCTTATCATTCTAAACGGAGATAGAACCTTCTCATTCTAAACGGAGATAGAACCTTATCATTCTAAACGGAGATAGAACCTTCTCATTCTAAACGGAGATAGAACCTTATCATTCTAAACGGAGATAGAACCTTCTCATTCTAAACGGAGATAGAACCTTATCATTCTAAACGGAGATAGAACCTTATCATTCTAAACGGAGATAGAACCTTCTCATTCTAAACGGAGATAGAACCTTATCATTCTAAACGGAGATAGAACCTTATCATTCTAAACGGAGATAGAACCTTATCATTATAAACGGAGATAGACTTTGTATGTTAATATCAAAGGACCATGTTGGAAATAGGTGTTCACACTTTCACATGTCATCCCTTGGATTACTGCTTACTGTCGAACCATGAATAAACTCAATCAATCAATCAAAGAGACAAAGCGGAGATTCCTTATTTGACAGCATCTAGACAACACAGCTCCGAGTCTGCCCAACCAGGTTAATGCCAGCACTCCAAAACCAACTCAGTAATCAATCAGCCAAACAGCAGTGAATATGCAAACCGTATAGCAGCCATTAATATGCAGCATACACAGGTAAGCCTACCTGGCTTCTGTGATTGTCTTTGGCTGCAGGTCCCGAAGTTAATATGTTGACAAGTTCAGTGATTTATCTCCTATGGTCACTTGTGATCATGAGGGACATGATCCCCATGAATCATGATCTCTTACTCAGGGACACAGAGGCTCTCACAGTATGAATGAATGAATGAATGAATGGTCTTTATTGTCATTGCTATAGTACAGGTACCAAACAACGACATTTAGGAGGGGTGGCTCCCCTGGTGTTAGAAAAAAAAAAAAAAAAAAAAACATTTTGTCACACTGGTGCGATTGAATGTATTTCCAAGTCGCACAGAAATATATTCACTCGCAAATGCGACCAAAACAGTCGCACTGTCGAACCCTGTTTGGTGCTCTAGAATGTCAACCAGTTGGGGAGACTTTATTCCCCCTCGGCACTGAATGAGTTAACCAGGCATATCTCTTTTCAAACCGCTATGGTCGTATATCTCCCATCCACCCTCCCCTCCTCCCCCTCCTCCCCCACCCCCAGTAATGAATAGTTCCTGTCAGTGCGATGTCCTGTGTGACACCTGGCCACGTGTGGAGAGAAGAGAAGAGAGAGATGATGGAGAAGGACAAGAGAGTCGTTAACCTCCATCATCACACCGCTGGGGGGGGGGTGATGGGGGGGGGGAGGATGTTGCGTACGCGGGGGCCGCAGCGGTGTGTATTGATTGAGGGAGAGAGAGAGAGAGAGCGAGAGAGAGGGGGGGAGAGAGGGAGAGAGAGGGAGAGAAGGAGAGAGACGCGGGAGGTGAACGACTCTCCTACTTCTCCTCTCCTCCGTCTCCTCCCACGCCCGTGTCAGACCGCCCCGCCCCCCCTCCTCCCATCTGCTCCCCAGCTGGACTCTGAGCAGTACTTAAACCCAGGTATCTCCCAAACAACACACACACACACACACACACACACACACACACACACACACACACACACACTGTCACCGTAGAGGCCTGAGACAGAGGAGCTCGTTTCAGTCAGAGGAGTCGACGAGGGAGAGAGAAAAAGGAGCGGGAAACAGACGTCGACTGTGGCGCGGCTGTTTGTTGTTATTGTTTCCACTTACTGTGTGTGGTGTTTGTGTTTGATGTGGCTAACCCTAATGCTAACCCTACACCTCCCCCCTCCCCCCCGTGTCTCTGGTTATGAGTGTGAGTGATGACCTCACAACCAATTTAATGCAGAGCAGATAGAAGCTCTATGCACCAGTCCCCCCACCCCTGTCTCCCTCTCCCTCTCTCTCTCTCCCTCTCTCTCCCTCTCTC
>NC_137676.1:53835014-53837514 GCF_963989245.1 Nansenia antarctica
TGTGTGTGTGTGTGTGTGTGTGTGTGTGTGTGTGTGTGTGTGTGTGTAGCAGAAACATCAGTAGACACACAAATGCAACTGACGGATTCAACCTTTGTGTGGTCCCTAGACAGGTCATTACGGCCCCCACACGTGTGTGTGCGTCCATCTTGGTTTTGTTCTCGTTTGAAAATGTAATCTTCATGTGAATGGTTCAACCTGGGACAATAATATTCTAGTATGGTAATCTCCGAATCTCAGATTCCCTGTAGTGCCAATCCCCGACGATTTCTGTCCAGCCTCCTCTGTGATTCCCGATACTCACAGGGATTTCTACTGCTGTATTCTGTGTTCTGGGGTTTTTCACCGCAGTGTTTTCTGGGTGCATTCTGAATGAGTGGCAACGAGAATAAGGTTCTGTGTTCTTTCTAAAAGCAAGACAGGAAGGACAACCTTCATTTAGGCAATATGACTAGAGCAGTTAACCTGCACATGCACAGAACAGGTGTATACCCCCCCCCCCCACCCAAACAAATCAGCAGACTCAGTCATTGAAATAATTACATCTCCGTCTTTTCAGAAAAAGAAACGTTGTTTCAGACACAGGGGCGGCTGTGGCACAGGAGGTAGTGTCGCCGTCTCATGATCACAAGGTTGGCAGATCAGCGGTTCGAGCCCCGGCTGGCCACATGTCGAAGTGTCCTTGGGCAAGAAACTGAACCCCTAAATTGCTCCCAGTGAGCGGGCCGGCGCCTTGCATGGCAGCTTGCCGCCATTGGTGTGTGAATGTGTGTGTGAATGGGTGAATGAGAGGCCATTGTAAAGCGCTTTGGAGCAGCAAAAAAGGTGCTATATAAGTGCAGTCCATTTACCATTTACATACTGTAGGTCCATATCAGTATAAAAAAACAATAAAATACAATACGAGGACAACAACACAAATAGAATGATTGCAGTCCACAGTGATTAGAATACATATAGACATTATTGTTCCAATGTTTTCAAAAACAAGAGGAGTACCTTGTGTCATTTTGTGTAGGCTCGGTAAAGGCCATTATGATTTTTTTTTTTTTACAATGAATCGCCATATAAATTTGAACATACAATTCCTCAATACAGCATGAAATGTGGGAACATGACTAGTCACAAACATAATGACTTGCACTTGTCCATCTTGGGAGCTTGAGCAAGATTCTGAATGATCATCATTAAAAGCCACCTGAAGGTTTTTGCTTTCCTATAGCTGCCCCACACGTGGGCTGTGTACAGTAGAGTACAGTAGGCTCTAAAAAGGGCTGTTTTAACATCATCTGTACACATATGAAATATGCATACATTGCAACACTGGCGCTGCACATCGCCGTCATCACGTAGATCATTCCTGATGATGTGACCCAAATCTTACTTCCACAGTAAATGTTCACCACATTTATCACTTAGTCTGCCATAAAAAAGGGAGGAAAATCTCGCTTCCGATCCTCCTTGGTTTTAGCGATGGTGACAACATTCTTTTAAGAGTTCAGTTGAATGTCATACGGCACACCATAACTTGAACAGACTCTATCAGCACTATCAAACCTCACACCTCCTTTGTTTTTAGGAAGCGTATATTTTAGTGTGCTTGTCGCCTCCCCTGGTTTGAAGAGTAAGTGCTCGTGTTTTATTAATATTTATTTGCAGTCCCTTGCTAGAGGCGTAATGATGATGTAATGTTTGATTTTAGAGTTAATGGGTTGGAACACGGACAGAATCTACTGGCTGGACAATCTGCAGCACTCAGGCTAGCGAACTGTAGGAGAAGCTTTGACATATCTAGAATGGTGCTTTCACCAAACGGAGGATTAGAACACAGGCACACACACACACACACACACACACACACAGATTACCTGCATAATACTTACCTTGAGCTCTAAAAAAGGAGAAAAGGAGGGAGGCAGAGGAAGGAAGCAATAAAAGAGAAGCGAGAGAGAGAGAGGAAGGATGGGGATGTTCAAGGCTAAGATAGAATAGATTGCCTCCGCACACACACACACACACACTCTCACTGCACTTACCTTGAGCTCTCAGGGACATTCAAACACACATTGTCAGGACAGTCTGTACTGCTTAACATTTTCTTTTCTTTTTTAAATGCTTTGACTCAATGCTACAAGATTCACATCTATTGTCTTGGACAGGAGAGACAGAGAGGAGAGACAGAGAGGAGAGACAGAGAGGAGAGACAGGGGGAGAGGAGAGACTGAGAGGAGAGACAGGGGGAGAGGAGAGACAGGGGGAGAGGAGAGACGGGGACAGAGAGGAGAGACAGGGGGAGAGGAGAGACAGGAGACAGGAGAGACAGAAGAGACAGAGGGACAGGAGAGGCGGGGGGACAGGAGAGGCAGGGGGAGAGGAGAGGCAGGGGAGAGGAGAGACAGAGAGGAGAGGCAAGGGGACAGGAGAGACAGAGGGAGAGGAGAGACTGGGGGAGAGGAGAGGCAGGGGGACAGGAGAGGCAGGGGGAGAGGAGAGACAGGGG
>NC_137676.1:53840014-53845014 GCF_963989245.1 Nansenia antarctica
TGCATGTGTGTGTTAATATCTGCACCCCCTCCCCTTGCGTGAGATGGCAGATCTTTCATGAGTAAATCCTTTTTTTTTCTCTCTCTCTCTCCGTGGTGTCGCTATGATGCGTCCGTGGTGAAGGCATCGTTCCGGCAAAAATCCCCCAGCGTTGTCGTGGTGTGGGGATTATGATACCAGAGTAAACCGGATGAGTAGGCCCTCTGCAAAACACACACCCACGAACACGGGCTCTAAATTTAGCCCCTCTCGGGATTGGATGATCAGGAGGTTGGTCAGGGAGGAACCCGATTGGATGTTGGTTTTGGTTCCTGGAGAGCTCTGGTCCCGAGCTAAAGAAAGACAACACGCGTATCGACTTGTTCTCGCTTTATTTCTATTTTGGACAGTTTAGCAGACGCTTTTGATCCAAAGTACAGTTGTCACTCTCAGGTGAAAAAAAGGGAGAAAGTCAAGTTCTCTCTACGCCCCACGGAAGCTTCTGGAATACCTCGGGAGGGAATTATAGATCATGGTTATAATCGATCCCTTTCCAAGGCGATTCAGCAGAAATCGGGCGCTTAAAATAAATCCTGCGGTGTAGATTTGTGAGTTTTTTTTATCCTTGTGTGTGTGTGTGTGTGTTTTCTCATTCTGCTGAGTCAGGGGTTAGCAATGAGGGTGTAGCCTAGCGTGAGAACACCGCTTTGTCTCTGTAAAGTCTTGATGAGGACACTGGGTGCCTCAGGGTCATTTGGGAGGGAGAGAGGGAGAGAGGGAGAGAGGGGGGAGGGAGGGGGGAAGAGAGGGAGGAAGAGAGGGAGAGAGGGAGGGAGAGAGGAAGAGAGGGAGGGAGAGAGTTCTTCTGGGAATTGTTACACAACTCTCTCCCATCACAACATTTGGTGAGGTCAAATGTCCCCCTCTCTCTCTCTCTCTCTCTCTCTCTCTCTCTCTCTCTCTCTCTCTCTCTCTCTCTCTCTCTCTTCCTTTCCCCCCCCCCCCCCTCCCCCCCGGCCGATGGCCTTCTGCTCAACCGTCTGGAGAGAGAGGGAGAAAGGGAGAGAGAGAAGGAGAGGGTGGGCTCCCTCGTTCTGAGAGGGGGACAGGAGAGCTCACTTCTCCCGGAGCACGTTGGGAGATCCATCCTCTCTCTTCCCTACGGAGGAAGGGGGGATGTGGGAAATGGGAGGGAGGAGAGGAGAGGAGGAGGGTTTTCGTGAAGAACAGATGGGAAGACGGAGAGAGAGAGAGGATAAGGAGGAGAGGAGGTGGGTTAGTGTCATATAAAAGTGTAAAGATGGAGAGATGGCAGGGAAGGGGGGGAGGGGAAAGATGAAGGGATCAGGCTCATGGAGGGAGGAGGGAGGAGGGAGTTGTCAGGTTTCCGACCTGTCCGGCGAGCCTGGCCTGGCTGACACTGTTTCTCTCCCTCTAATCCCTCCTGTCATTCTTTAATCCCCCCCTCTCCCCCCCCCCTGCTCTCCTCCCCCCCTGCTCTCCTCTGACGGAGGGCGTGTTTATAGCCGAGGCGTCTGTGGGCTGGGATTAAACCTGGGGGGAGGGAGAGAGAGAGAGGGAGAGAGAGAGAGGGAGGGAGGGGTGGAAAGAGAGAGAGGGGGGAGGGTGGAAAGAGAGAGTGAGAGAGAGAGAGAGAGAGAGGGAGGCAGGGGGGAGGAGAAGAGCAGCAGCAGTGGCCTCCACGTGTGTGTGTGTGTGTGTGTGTGTATGTGTGTGTGTTTGTGTGTATGTGCATGCCTCACATGCGAGCCCATGTGATACTAATAGTGCTAGCACCCTGACACCGGCTAGCATGATGATGCGTTTTGTGCTGGGGGGGGGGGGGGGGGCAGTGGTGGTGACACACACACACACACACACACACTCTTATGTTCAGGGCTCAGGGCTCACGTCAGTCCTCCTGAGACTTGAGGATTGGTTCCAGTGTCGGCTGTCAGCTACCCACAATGCAGTCTGTGTTGTAGTTGTTGTTGTTGTTTTTCTGGCACTAGGATGGGAGGATGGGGGAGAAGAGGGGTAAGGAGATGGGGGAGGAGGAGAGGGTGGGAGATTGTGTCTGGGCCTGCAGCGGATAGCGATTTGGGAGGAGTCACAAAGATTCTTGCCCCACATCCAGAGAGAGAGATGGGGAAGGAAAGAGAGAGAGAGAGAGATGGGGAGGGAAGGAGGGAGAGAGATGGGGAGGGAAAGAGAGAGAGGATGGGGAGGGAAAGTGAGAGAGATAGAGATGGCAGGACGGACAGCGAGAGAGAGAGATAGAAGGGTAGATAAGGAGAGAGATAGAGGGAGGCAGCGATGGGAAGTGAGAGGTGGAAAGGGACGTAGAGGTAGATAAGGAGAGAGAGAGAGGGAGAGAGGTCGATAGGGACAGCGGGGTAGAGAGAGGTAGATAGGGAGAAAGAGAGAGGTCGATAGGGACAGTGAGGTAGGGAGAAGTAGATAAGGAGAAAGAGAAGGATGGGGAGAGGTAGATAGGGACGTAGAGGTAGAGAGAGGTAGATAGGGAGAAAGAGAGGGATGGGGAGAGAGGTAGATAGGGACAGAGAGAGAGAGAGAGAGAGAAAGGGATGGGAAGAGAGAGAAGCTAATGGCATAAATACACATGATATCCTATAACCTCACGGCCACATCCATTCATGTGAGACTTAATCACATAATACGCTGAACGATATCAAATTAGCCTCACATTACACACTGGATTTGTGGAGCGATACTGTGGAATCTGCGTTCGTATCGAGAGACGGATGGAATTACACGCGGCGTATTATTATCGCATGAAACGATACTCTCTGAAGACTCTAATTGACCATTGGCCATACATGAGAAAGACATTCTATACACACCGCCAATTGCATCGTGGGGAAGCTACTTAATGACGCTTAAGTTGTACAGTTAAAGGATTGTTCATTATGGAGATTGTTTTAATTTACTTTAATTTTGGTATCATTTTGTCCTTTTCGTATTCGCCGACCGTGGCGAATAGCTTGGTATGTTACAATAGTAATGAAAAATATGGTTAGGGTGTTGAATCATAATCTTAACCTCTTTAAGCGGCAACAATTACTGACATACTCATACTCACACACACACACACACACACACACACACACACACACACACACACACACACCACAGATCTTCTCACTGTGTGGGAGCTAAGTCTGGAGCCATCAACTGGCTTACAGTACATCCAGGCCCTGTGTAAACCTCTGAGTTTAACACTGACACGCACACACACACACAGACACACTCTGTCTCTCTCTCTCTCTCTAGTAATCCAAGGGGTGTATTTATAGAGGAGGCAGTGCTACTGTAGCCAAGCCCTGCAGGAGTCTGTCTGACTGACCAACATGGCTGACTGCTCTCTGTCCGTACCTCAGGACCGAGAGGAGGATGGAGGTTGTCTCTCTGTCAGTGTGTTACGTACCTCCGGAGGGAGAGGAGGATGGAGGTTGTCTCTGTCAGTGTGTTATGTACCTCCGGAGGGAGAGGAGGATGGAGGTTGTCTCTCTGTCAGTGTGTTATGTACCTCAGGAGGGAGAGGAGGATGGAGGTTGTCTCTCTGTCAGTGTGTTATGTACCTCCGGAGGGAGAGGAGGATGGAGGTTGTCTCTCTGTCAGTGTGTTATGTACCTCCGGAGGGAGAGGAGGATGGAGGTTGTCTCTCTGTCAGTGTGTTATGTACCTCCGGAGGGAGAGGAGGATGGAGGTTGTCTCTCTGTCAGTGTGTTATGTACCTCCGGAGGAGAGGAGGATGGAGGTTGTCTCTCTGTCAGTGTGTTATGTACCTCCGGAGGGAGAGGAGGATGGAGGTTGTCTCTCTGTCAGTGTGTTATGTACCTCAGGAGGGAGAGGAGGATGGAGGTTGTCTCTCTGTCAGTGTGTTATGTACCTCCGGAGGGAGAGGAGGATGGAGGTTGTCTCTCTGTCAGTGTGTTATGTACCTCAGGAGGGAGAGGAGGATGGAGGTTGTCTCTCTGTCAGTGTGTTCTGTACCTCAGGAGGGAGAGGAGGATGGAGGTTGTCTCTCTGTCAGTGTGTTATGTACCTCCGGAGGGAGAGGAGGATGGAGGTTGTCTCTCTGTCAGTGTGTTATGTACCTCAGGAGGGAGAGGAGGATGGAGGTTGTCTCTCTGTCAGTGTGTTATGTACCTCCGGAGGGAGAGGAGGATGGAGGTTGTCTCTCAGTGTGTTATGTACCTCAGGAGGGAGAGGAGGATGGAGGTTGTCTCTCAGTGTGTTATGTACCTCAGGAGGGAGAGGAGGATGGAGGTTGTCTCTCTGTCAGTGTGTTATGTACCTCAGGACCGAGAGGAGGATGGAGGTTGTCCAAACAGTACACTATCTAGCAGCTGTTAGGGTTACACTGCTAAAAGTCAGCTCTCAAAAACAAGAAAAAACTATGAAATAGGAGAAATATTGATTATTATTATTACAAAAAAAAGACAAATAGTATACAAATATAGTACAAAATGATCTGGCAACATAACAGGAGAATTTCCCTTGCCAAGATTTTCTTAAAACAAGTAAAACATCTTACTTTGCAGTGTACTATTATGCCCTGGATGGGGGTCGATCCCAATAATCATGTTGACCCGCCGTAACGAGAAATCGACGAACCTTGAGAAGTAGAATTCAGCTCCTCTAGTTTCAGATGGAAACAAGAAGCGTCGTTGGCACGTTGGTTTCATGAAACGACGCCCCTAAGCCCTACACGAAATGTAACCAAGCCGTGAGGTACTTTCAAGCGAATGATTAACAGATACAATAACAGAAAGGGTCTTTTGTGACAGTTTGAACGGTCAGAAGACAGTGACAGGGCATGTCAGTGGTCGCTGGGTTAATTCACATTGATTCATCGTTTAGAGCAGTCCATCCCGTCCCTGAGCGCTTTGGACATATTTCTGTGGCAAATTAGTCTTTGTATCTTCTAGTCAAGCCGCTCCCTTCTGTCCATGAAGAAACTAGTCCTTTAGAAGTCATTTATTTTTTGACGACAA
>NC_137676.1:53849187-53899187 GCF_963989245.1 Nansenia antarctica
CCTCCCTCCCTCCCTTCCTTCCTTCCCTCCCTCCCTCCCTCCCTCCTTTACAGACACCTCCCATCTTAGGAGTGTCAACGTCCGTCTACCATCACTGCCCCCCCTCGCCCCGGCAAGGATGACTCAACCCCACTCTCTCTCGGTCTATCTCTCTTTCATGTTGTCCTCTCTCTCTATCTCTCTCTCTCTCTCTCTCTCTCTCTCTCTCTCTCTCTCTCTCTCTCTCTCTCTCTCTTTGTCTTTGATCATCAAGTATGTGTGGCTGGTGTTCCCAATAGGAAAGGAGAGGTGTGATGGAGGGAGGGAGGGATGGTGTGATGGAGGGAGGGAGGGAGGGAGGGATGGAGGGGTGGAGGGAGGGATGGAGGGAGGGGTAGAGAGAGGGATGGGGGGAGGGGTAGAGGAAGGGAGGGAGGGATGGATGGAGGGAAAGATGGAGGGGTGGAGGGAGGGGTAGACCGAGGGATGGAGGGAGGGATGGAGGGAGCGGTAGAGCAAGGGATGGAGGGAGGGGTGGAGGGAGGGGTAGAGTGAGGGATGGAGGGAGGGAGAGATGGAGGGAGGGGTAGAGGGAGGGATGGAGGGAGAGCTGGAGGGAGGGATGGAGAGAGAGCTGGAGGGAGGGATGGAGGGAGAGCTGGAGGGAGGGGTAGAGGGAGGGATGGAGGGAGAGCTGGAGGGAGGGATGGAGGGAGAGCTGGAGGGAGGGGTAGATGGAGGGAGAGCTGGAGGGAGGGATGGAGGGAGAGCTGGAGGGAGGGGTAGAGGGAGGGATGGAGGGAGGGGTAGGATGCAAAGCAGGAGACCCACATAACCGATGAGACGAGTCGGGCAGGTGCCTGTCTCCATGGCAACGGGCTCCGGGGCTCCGGGAGGACCGTAAGAATTCTGAGTGATGTCGGAGAAGGAGCTGATGACAGGCAGAGAGGCCTGTTTGATCTGCTTACTCTCTCTCTCCCTCTCTCTCTCTCTCTCTCTCTCTACTATGTCTCCCTCTCTTCCTCCCCCTCTCCGCTGATTGAGTTACCCCTGACATATAGTACTGTCTATGCAGTCGGCACATGATTAACTCTCTCTGCTAGGCATTAGTCCCGTTAGCAGTTTTATGAGATAGACGAGATTTGTCCTAATAAGACGTTCCACAGGGACGTGATATTAAACAGTCCTCGTAGCGTCGTCATACATCCAGTCAGACGTCTATTCGCCGAGAACACGTTTGTTCGTTTTGCCGACCTACTGAGGAAGTCTTCGCGTCTGCTCTGGTGCTCGGCGGCTCCCTCTCCCTCGTCTGTTTTGACGGCCTCTTAAATCCCTCTCTGCCTCTGTCTCTCCGTCCTCGCCCTCTCTCTGGGCCTCGTCTCGCCTGGCCCGGTTGTGTCAGAGCGCCGCCCTCCTGGGCACTGGGGTTACGTCACACGCTGTGGAGGTGGCGGAGGGGAGGGAGGGAGGGAAGGAGGGAGGGAGGGAGAGGAGGGAGGGAGAGCTCCAGAGCCCAAGGCCTAACTCTGACTGACAGAAAGCCCAATGTCACCCGTGTGTGTGTGTGTGTGTGTGTGTGTGTGACTGCGGGCATGCATTCCTTAGAAAGGCGAAGGTCAGGGGTTGCTGCCACAAGTATGTTGCCTCCCACACACAATCCCTTCCTCTCTTCCTTTTCTCCCTCTATGTCTTTCTTCTCTCTGTTTCCTCCCTCTCTCTCTCTGAGGGACTGAGCATCCCAGGGCCTTGAAGGGTGACGTCCTGTGTTTGTCACGGCCAGAACATAACATCTCTTTCTGTCTACAGTAGATTGAGTGGCACCAGTGTGTGTGTGTGTGTGTGTGTGTGTGTGTGTGTGTGTGTGTGTGTTTGTGTGTTTGTGTGTGTGTGTGTGTGTGTGTGTGTGTGTCTGTGTGTGTGTGTGTGTGTGTGTGTGTGTGTGCACGTTCTTGTGTGTGTGTGTGTGTGTGTGCGCACATTCGTGTGTGTGTGTGTGTGTGTGTGTGTGTGTACTGTGTGTATTTCAAAGACAGCGTGGGCGGTAGCTCGGAGGAGTAGGAAGGTTTTCTCTGGCGGTGGTGTGTGGAATGAAAAAAAACGACTTGCTGAAATTGAATTTCTCAGACGCATTGAGTCCTTACATCAAGGTTAATATCCATGTGAATGTCTTGTCACGTGTCCGTCTGAATGAACTGAACTCTGACTGAAATTAAATTGAATTTGACCCCTGTTTCTGTTATAAACTACAGGCCTTAAAAACAACCGATATTTATGAATAATAATAATAATATTGGACTTGTATAGCGCTTTCTTATGAATAATAATAATAATATTGGACTTATATAGCGCTTTTCTTCACACTCAAAGGCGCTTTACAAACTGAAAAGATCGAGTAGTAATAATAAAAAGAAACAAAAGATAAATAAAAGAAAGTATAGCGGTCTAATTATTTTTTGTTTAGTTACTGTTTTTTATCTTTGTAGGACAATCTACTCTGTATACTGCAATTACACCTAGATTTCGGGCGGAGAAGCGGCGAACAAGCAACGCCAGTGTCCTCTCTCAACCGAAAACAAAAAACAACAGAAATTGTTTAAACAACATTAACCCCTCACGTGTCGTCTGTGTCCCCTTTCCAGAGAGTGAGCGAGAAGGTGGGCGGAGCCGAGGGGACCAAGCTCGACGATGAGTTCACCGAAATGGAAAAGGCAAGCGTCCTCCCTTTCTCCCTTCTCCTCCTTCTCTCCTTCATCCTGCCTTTCTCCTCCTTCTCTCCTTCATCCTCCCTTTCTCCCTTCTCCTCCTTCTCTCCTTCATCCTGCCTTTCTCCCTCCTCCCTCTTCTCCCTCTCTGTTACTACACCGTATATCGATTGTGTAATAACAGATAATAAGTCCTAATAAGATATTTATTTGAGAGTGAAGGTGAAGAGTACCGGCTGTCAAAAGGACTATGGCTTGTTGTCATGGTTATTTATTGTAATTGCTATATTCCAGGGCTGAGCTGTGTGTGTGTGTGTGTGTGTGTGTGTGTGTGTGTGTGTGTGTGTGTGTGTGTGTGTGCGTGCGCGTATATACAGTATATATATATATATATATATATATAATAACCAAGGCTTACTAAGCCCCCACAATTGTCTTTATCTCACTCTCTCCCTCTGCCCCTTTTCTTTCTGCCTCTCTCTCGCTCTCCTCCTTCCTCTTCATCCATTCATTTTCTCTGACTCACTCACTCGCTCTCCCTGTTTCCACTCTCTCTCTCCACTCTACTCCACGGCCTTCCTCACTCCCTCTCTCTCTTGTTCTCTCCTCCCTTTATCTCTCTCTCTCCCGCCAACCATTATTTTTCTCCCTCTCACACTCACTTTCTCTCTCCCTGTTTCCTCCTGAGAGAGACCCATTTGGCCTGTTTGCTCTGTTTTCTCTCTCTCTCTCTCTCTCTCTCTCTCTCTCTCTCTCTCTCTCTCTCTCTCTCTGTGTCTACACTGCCTTCCTCACTCCCTCTCGCTCTCTCTTTCCATTCCTCTTTCTCTCCCTCCCTCTCTCCCTCCCTCCTCTGTGGTTAATAGAAGGTGGACACCACCAGCAGGGCTGTCATGGACATCATGACTAAGACCACTGAGTACCTGCAGCCCAACCCAGGTGAGACCTCCTCCACCTGACTGCCTGGCTGTCACCATGGGAAGGTTTGGCAAGGACATGTGGCCATATGATGCTAATAGCAAAGCACATCTTAATAGAAATAATTGAACACTACTGTATATGTATACTGCTGTATACTTGAGATGATATTAGATTGATTTAGTGCAAGAATGGTGAAATCGGATGAATGGAATGAGGCTTTAATAATACTGTAACCATGCAACAATTGTTACAAGGCCAAATGTTTCATAGGAAAATGTTACCCTTAATGGTAAATGAGAGAGAGAGAGAGAGAGAGAGAGAGAGAGAGAGAGAGAGAGAGAGACAGGATGGAAGGAAGAAGAGAGAGGGAGAGAGAGACAGAGGGAGAGGGAGAGAGAGAGGGAGAGAGACAGAGAGAGAGGGAGAGAGACAGAGAGAGAGGGAGAGAGACAGAGAGAGGACCACATTCTCATTTATACAGTACTCACAGAGCTCAGCTGAGAACCCCCACCAGGACAAAGAAAAGAGGAAAGAGCTCTGCCCTGCATTGTGCTTTTCTGTCCCTCTACAACCACAACATTTAACTTCATGTTATTTGGAAGGAGACCCAACACAACCACATCCTCACATTCTTGAGACGTTACCACAGGCCTTAGTCCCATATAACACCACAGGCCTTAGTCCCATATAACACCACAGGCCTTAGTCCCATATAACACCACAGGCCTTAGTCCCATATAACACCACAGGCCTTAGTCCCATATAACACCACAGGCCTTAGTCCCATATAACACCACAGGCCTTAGTCCCATATAACACCACAGGCCTTAGTCCCATATAACACCACAGGCCTTAGTCCCATATAACACCACAGGCCTTAGTCCCATATAACACCACAGGCCTTAGTCCCATATAACACCACAGGCCTTAGTCCCATATAACACCACAGGCCTTAGTCCAATATAACACCACAGGCCTTAGTCCCATATAACACCACAGGCCTTAGTCCCATATAACACCACAGGCCTTAGTCCCATATAACACCACAGGTATGCACTTGATTTCTCTTGTTGCTGCAATGTCGAGGAACTGAAGCCTACAAATGTTACTTATACTTGTGTTGTACTTGTAACAATAAACCTTTAAACACTGGGGAAGAGTCATTTGAAAATAGGGGCAGAATTGAACCTCCCCTCGTCAACACGCTGATAAACAGAAAACCTATCAATTGAATCTATCAAACAACCCCACAGCTGTTGGGGCGCTGGTGAATGGCTCTGGGATTGACTATGTCTGTCTGTCCCAGCCTCCAGAGCCAAGATGAGCATGATCAACTCCATGTCCAAGATGCGGGGCCAGGAGAAGGGGCCGGGCTACACCCAGGCGGAGACCATCCTGGGAGAGTCCATGCAGAAGTTTGGCCGTGAGCTCGGGGAAGAGTCCAACTTTGGTATGGCCACCGAATCTACTGATACTCAATATGACCTGATATACACTGTACACAGGACCAGACAATATGACCTGATATACACTGTACACAGGACCAGACAATATGACCTGATATACACCGTACACAGGACCAGACAATATGACCTGATATACACTGTACACAGGACCAGACAATATGACCTGATACACACTGTACACAGGACCAGACAATATGACCTGATATACACTGTACACAGACCCAGACAATATGACCTGATACACACTGTACACAGAACCAGACAATATGACCTGATATACACTGTACACAGGACCAGACAATATGACCTGATACACACTGTACACAGGACCAGACAATATGACCTGATACACACTGTACACAGGACCAGACAATATGACCTGATACACACTGTACACAGACCCAGACAATATGACCTGATATACACTGTACACAGAACCAGACAATATGACCTGATACACACTGTACACAGACCCAGACAATATGACCTGATATACACTGTACACAGAACCAGACAATATGACCTGATATACACTGTACACCGGTCACAGGACCAGACAATATGACCTGATATACACTGTACACAGGACCAGACAATATGACCTGATATACACTGTACACAGGACCAGACAATATGACCTGATATACACTGTACACAGGACCAGACAATATGACCTGATATACACTGTACACAGGACCAGACAGTGTCCAATCACATCAGATGTTGTTTGTCACGCACATCTCATACCGCCGTCATTGATATAGTGAAAGGCTTTGGAATCTTGCTCCTCGACAACAGTCACAATAATCAACAAATTAACAGTAGAATATAATATAGTATAATAAACCAGTGACAGTACTAGTGCAGCAAATATGCTTAAGTCAAGACTAAAAACCCATCTTTTTAATATTGCCTTTAAATGACTAAATAATTAAATTAAGATTATATAATGATACAAGCGCTTTGAGCTGCAACGTTACAAATAAAGTTATTATTATTATTATTAATAATAATAATAACAATAGTAATACAATGTCAAGTGTGTGTAGCAGCAATAATTGACAGTAATAGTGAAAGCTGCCATGGATGTATCATGTATCATATATTGATATACAATAACAGTAGAACACATCTACAAACACACACAATATGCACTTCAGTGCAAAACCCATCCTCACATCTCAGTTATAAACGAGAGTGAATACCAACGGAAGAATATTGCAGGGGATTTGGGCTATTTTTGGGGGGGCGCTACCCACACGTTTAGCTGTGTTTCTCATTCCACGAATGCATGATCCTTACAATTTGTACCTTGTTGTAAAGGTGACTAACCAGGCTTTCCGACAATATAAAATACAATACCAATTGGTATTATTAAAGGGGAGGAATAATCGACCGAAATAACGTTTATAATATATGACATTTAGCTGACGCTTTTATCCAAAGCGACTTACATTGCAGTGAGTGCATAAATCTTTCTGTATAATATAAGCCCTCCTCCTTCACCGTTTGAAATCTCTACATTTCAATGGGGTGACAATCAGAATCGGCTCGTTTCAAACATCCAACTTAGCGTTTACAATTCCAGAATGACAGACTACCAGGCACACAATGTGAACGTGTGTGTGTGCGTGTGTGTGTGTGTGTGTGTGTGTGTGTGTGTGTGTGTTCCAGGCCTGGCTCTGGTGGATGCGGGGGAATCCATGCGTGAGCTGGGGGAGGTGAAGGATGCTCTGGACATGGAGGTCAAGCAGAACTTCATCGACCCTCTGCAGCAGCTCCATGACAAAGACCTGAAGGAGATAGCTGTGAGTGTGGACCTCCATATAATCATATAGGACACCTAGCCACTTCTGCCTTTATCCAAAGTGACTTGCATTGCATTTTTTTTCAGTCATTATGGTCCCAGTGGGAATCGAACCCACAACCTAAGCGTTGTCAGTGCAATGCTCTACCAATTGAGCCACAGTGGACCACATTCACCCTGTTCACATTCACAGGCATTGCGGGGGTTCTAACCCTCAACCTAAACCTAACCCTCTCTTAACCTCTTAAGCTCTACACCCTATTGGACTAATTTCTGCCTACAAACCCAAACTAAACTGCTTATAACATTAGAAATAAGCAGTTTAGTTTGGGTTTGCAGGTGGAAATTAGTCAATGATTGACTAATATATAGTATGACTAATATACACTAATATTATGACTAATATACATATTTTGCTGATTAGATACAACGGCAGGATGTCATTTAATAGGTAACACTGACGTTTTGTGTGGATATGCTGGGATCATAGTTTACAATAACATACTACACATGACCAGGAGATAAAGTCATCAGTAATCAAATCAATAATCAAATGAAAGCAGAATTTGTAGACAATTCTGGGCCCATCCAGCTTAACAGATACTGGCCATAAACTGTTTTGACTGTGAGTTACAACATTTCAAAAAGCTTCGCACCACAACAATATGCAGATGTAATAAACGACATGACCGAAATCTCAAGCATAGATGCATTTCAATAGGCGCCTGACTAAAGAGCAAAGAGCACTTTATTTAGAACATCCACGGCACTGCAGTCAGTTTTTACTGCCCAAAGGGAAGATATGTGGACTCTCATTGGCTGCAAAATGCAATTACCTCCATCTCCCTCCACCGGGACCGCAGAATCAATACCAAGATTAATTTGGGCTTTTTCTGTCCGGCCTCAGTTCTGGCATACTAACCAAAGATAAAAATAAGAAGATAGATCTGGATCAGCCAGTGCCAATTTGTGTGATCCATTTGGTTAATTCCTTTTTGGCATAAAGAAGACCGGTAATTCCCAAATAGAATAATCCAGACTTGAAATTCAATTAAATGATGGAATAATTGTATTTGTCTCTTCGTCTCTGTCCTATTTAGTTAGACTACTGCTGGGTCGCACACTGGGTGTGTTGACCCCTGTGTTGACCTCTGACCTTTGTTGCCCGCCCCTTGCAGCACCACCTGAAGAAGCTGGAGGGCCGGCGCCTGGACTTTGACTACAAGAAGAAGCGCCAGGGCAAGGTGAACGACGACGAGATCAAACAGGCGCTGGAGAAGTTTGACGACTCCAAGGAGATCGCTGAGCTCAGCATGTTCAACCTCCTGGATGGGGATGTAAGGACCTCATTCGTCTGTCTGTCTGTCTGTCTGTGTGTCTGTGTGTGTGTGTGTGTGTGCATGCAAGAGAGACCCACTTGGCAGCTGCAGGGACCTACCGGCTATAGTCCAGGTGAAACCATGGAAACGGAGGGGTTTACCTGGAAGCCCAGCGCCGGCTGGTCTTTGATCTGGCTGTGTGTCAGTGTGTCATCGGTGTCGTGTGAGTCCACCAGTCTGACCAGGCAGCATCAGGGGAAACATATCACTGTGTTGAACCGTACTCTAACATAACACCAGCTAGGGATCTATAAAACGCCTCCTGCAGTGCACTCAATCACCCGTCGCGTTCCAAGGTGATCTAAAACCCAGCCGCTGGGACTGCACAGGTCAGCGGTCCTGCGGTCCTGCGCCACCACCGCATCGATTCCTGAGGGTGTCCGAATCCGTGCTAAATCAAAAAAACTTGGAGCCAGCAGCCCCCCCCCCCCCTCTCCCCTTCATGTCGACTTTGTGCGGTGTCACGCTAGCGTTGTTAGCATCGGGATGTTAGCCGAGGCCAGCGGCCATGGCGCCCATACGTAACAGTCTCCCCCGTGCTTCTTTCGGTCCTCCCAGCAGATCGAGCAGGTGAGCCAGCTGGCCGCCCTGGTCCAGGCCCAGGTGGACTACCACCGGCAGGCGGCCGAGATCCTCACCTCGCTGCAGGGCAAGATCGAGGAGCGGTCAGTACACACTTCACTCTCCATGTCCTTGTTGTGTCGTATGCATGGCAGGGGGGCTATATCCCCCCCCCCCCCCCCCCCCCCATACTGAGCAGTGTTAATTTCGTCAGGCTTTTTAGTCACTTAGTCTTTGGTGTTTAGATGAAGATGCACACCAGTTCTAGTCACACCAAGTCACCTCCATTTTTCTTAGTTCCAGTCCAGTTCCAGTTGATGAAAACTGAGAACATTCCAGTGCAGTCTGAGTCCACAAAAACCCCAAAACATTTAGTCTAGCCGTAGTCAGCGACGAAAACTCGACTAAAATGTTTTGGAGTTTTTGTGGACTGAGACTGCACTGGAATGTTTTCAGTTTTCATCAACTGGAACTGGACTGGAACTAAGAAAAATGGAGGTGACTTGGTGTGACTAGAACTGGTGTGCATCATGGGAATCATGAGAGAAGGGCTGGAGATCAGTTCCGTTCCAAACCCAATCATGTGTGTTTTTTCTTTTCAATTCCTCAATTGTGTTGTTGTTGTTTTTTTGTTGTTGTTTTTTTAAGTAGGCTTTTCAATGGATTTGATTCCAGCACGTTAGGGAGTGATATAATGATAGACTGTTGTGTTTTAATAAGGGAATGATCACTGTTTCTGACTTTACTTCACAAGGTTGTTTTGGGTTTCTGTTCTGGTCTTGGCAGGATCAAGGATTCCTCCAACAAGCCCAAGAAAGAGTTCATCCCCAAGCCTCGTACCTCCCTGGACTTCTCCATCAGCGAAAACCACAACGGAGGCATCCACAGTGGCGCCGCTCGCACCCCAAGTAAGACCCCTCAACACTGACACCACATCCCCTCTACACGGCTGCCTCTCGGTTCATCTATCGGACTTTGCGGTTGATCTGTCTTTCTAACTGCCTTTCTGTCGATCTGTTTTTCGTTCTGTCTCTCTGTTCTCTATAGTCTGACTGTCTGACTGTCTGACTGTCTGTCTGTCTGTCTGTCTGTCTGTCTACCTATCTATCTATCTATCTATCTATGGCTGCCTCCCATCTGTCCATCTTGTCTTTTCTCAATCTCTTTATCTCTCCGTCCACCCATCAAAAAAGGGCAAATGAATACAAAACACGTCTCCTCTTCTCTTCTCTTTCTTTGATTTCTGTTCATTCTTCTAGCATCAAGGTCTCCAGGTGAGCCTAGACTCAACCCTTTCTTACACCTATATCTGTCTTTCCATATCAGTCCGTCCGTCCGTCTGTCTGTCCGGCCATGGCTTCATGGCTTCACCTCTCCTTCTCTCCCTCATCTGTCCGTCTGTCCATCCACTCAGCTACCAAACCCTACGAAAAAAACAAAATCACCTCCTAAGGACGTCCCGTGCTGGTCAGCTAAGGTCATTAGGACATGACGTGATGACCACGGTACCTCGTCCTTGTGACGTGTTTTGCGGACTTCACTGGTCATTGCCAGAACGTCATGAGGGACCTCATCAGGGCCAGTCAGAGCCCTGAGTACGTCCTCAGTACCCTGACCAAGTGACCTCCCCGGGACATCACTATTCGGTTGTTAAGTCTGACGTCACGCGTGACGTTTAGCAATTTCCGGGTCCAAATAAAAAAAATCCCAGCACCAGAGTACCAGTGTACTAAAGCGGTAGAATGACAGTTCAATCGTTTTTAGACTCGGATCTAAGGGACACAGCACTTTCCCGTTTTTCCCATATTGTCAGCGTCTTTGAGCCTTGGAAAAGCGCTATACAAATATAATGAATTATTATTATTACTGCGGCATTTCGAAGAGAGCGCCTCAGCCCACGTTGGACCCGGAAACACGTCACAACTTAACAACCAAATAGGGACCTTATCCGGACCGTATCTGAACCATATCGGAACGTTTTCTGGTCTTTTTCAGGACCAAAACCAAGAATTGTCCCCAGGAGGTTACTTAAGCCACCTTATCCGTAACCATAATATGGGATGATATTATGATATTATGATATTATCAGGAGCTTATTCGATACACGTTCTCTGATCGTTTTTTTATACAGGTTTTTGAATTTTTACGCCATGTTCTTCAGTAAGTGGTAGCCTATGGCGTCCTTGGGTTTTTTGAAAGGCGCTATAGAAATTAAAGTTATTATTATTATTATTATTATGGTATTATCCGGCCATGGCCTCATTGCTTCATACTCTTCATCGCTACATTGCTTCATCTCTTCATCTCTTCATCTTTTCGTCGTTTCATCGCCTCATCTCTCCACCCACTATCCTAAAACTCACCTATTAAACACAAACTCCTCTGTTACTCTCTCTCCCCTCCTTTACGTTTTCCTTCCCCCTTTCGCAGCAAGGTCCCCAGGTGAGAATCCTGAGTGAATCCTGGAGAGATACCATGAGACTATCTCTCGATCACTCTGTCTGTCTCTATCATTCCATCTTGTCTGGTTGTCTGTCTATCTGTCTTTCTTTCTTTCTTTCTGTCTGTCTTGTCTGTCAGTCCGTCTGTCCTCCAAATACAGCATATCTGTCTGTGTGTCTCCCTTTGCTGTCCCCCCCCCCCCTCCCCCGCTTGCTGTCACTTCATCCGTCTAGCCAACAACCATCTGCCCGTCTATCCATCTTTCATCGATCCATCCTTCTATCAAATGCTACGAAACATAAACTCCTCTACTCTTTTCCCTCCTTTGCTCTCTCTCCTCCTTTCTTCTTCCCCTCTCGCAGCAAGGTCCCCAGGTGAGCCTAGAGTGAGGAAGGGAGATATACGACAATATCTCTTCTATGTAACTCTGCTTCTTGTGTCTATAACTGTTTGTGTGTCTGTCCGTTTTTTCTGTCTGTCTGTCTGTCTGTCTGTCTCTCCCTCTTTCTTTTCGTGGTCTGTCTCTCGGGCTGCAGTCCATTTGTTTCTCCGTGTGTTTCCTGGTTTCTCTCCCCTGACTTGTGGGTCTTCTTTCTCTGAGTTCTGAGCTCTTTGCTCAACTCTTTCTGTCTTTCTGTCTCTGTCTCTCTGTTTGTCTGTTCAAAAATGTCTTTCAATGAATAGTCTGTACACAATTATCTTACGCCTCTCTTCTTTGCCTTGTCTCTATCTCCCTGCTTCCCTCCCCCTCTCTCTCTCTCTCTCTCCCCCCTCTCTCTTCCCCTCCCTCCTCCTCTGCCCCTTTCAGCCCGGTCACCAGGTGAGCCTACCACTCCAGAAATAAGATTTGACCTCTCATCTATCTTTACATCTTGCTCGCCAGGACAACCACTAAACCTTGTCTTTCTCTCCTCATCCCTCCATCCTCTCTCTCTCTCTCTCTCTCTCTCTCTCTCTCTCTCTCTCTCTCTCTCTCTCTCTCTCTCTCTCTCTCTCTCTCTCTCTCTCTCTCTCTCTCTCTCAGCTCCCATGGACCAGCCGTGCTGTCGCGCTCTCTACGACTTCGACCCAGAGAACGAGGGTGAGTTAGGATTCAAGGAGGGTGACATCATCACCCTGACCAACAAGATCGACGACAACTGGTACGAGGGCATGTTGCACGGCAACTCGGGCTTCTTCCCCGTCAACTACGTGGATATCCTGGTGCCGTTGCCCCACTAGGGCGCCCCCTCCCCCCCCCTGTTGCTACGCCCACCGCGGTGAGGTAATCGGCGGTGGCAGCATCAGCAGCTAGCAGTTTCTTCCCCCTCGGCCAATCCAATCCCTGCATCCCCAGATCCCGCCTCCTAAACATTCCTGGCAACCAATCACCCCTTACTTACTCTGCTAAAAGGAGAATCGACGATGACAACGAGGAGGAGGATGATGATGATGATGATGATGATGAGGAGGTGGAGGAGGAAGATATGAACGAAATCAAGGTCAACAATAGCATGGTGTAATGCCATCCAGTGCGAAAACTGAAAATAAGCAATGATGCTGTTTTGGAACACCACCATGGACATTTACCATCTAACCAATGCTTCAGATGTTGGGGTTGTTTTCTGTGTTTCAGAAGAGGGATTTTATTGTTTTAATCCTCCTTTCTTCTGGCTTCTGCCATTCCTGTGTATCCTATGTGTCTCTCCTGGCTTTGTCTAGGTTTTCTTTGGCTGTGACTAAGTCTTTCCACCATCTTTTCAAAAATTGCCGTCTCTCTCTCCTGTTCGCTGTGCTTCGTGGAAACTACAGTAGATAGTAGACCCTACAGTAGACCCTTTTCTTCAGTCTCACATAACAGAGTAGATCTGGTCCATGACTGTAGATCTTCACATTTCACAGTTTGTTAGATACTGTAGGTCAGGCATGTTTTTAACTGTTAGTGGTTTTATCTTCTTATCAGCTTTACTTCCTGGTATGTTCAAGCTAGATATGTGTTAGATTATTCCCTGTTTTTAAAGGGTAGCCTTTGATTTGCATGCACGGGTAGTTTCTTAGCGAGGCCATGTCCATTTCATGCGCAACAGATGATGTTCTTCTGACAGATCCTCTTGAGATTCTCTCATCAGAGTTTGGACAAAGGTAGGTCAAGTATAGGAGGTGATGTCCATGCGTTTTTGGGTCTGTCTTATCTATATATTTGAGCTAATGAGTATTCAATTGGTCATGAATATCTGTGGAAACAAAAAAAACTAATTGTAGAGTTTTTTAAAAACCGTTTTAAAGTGACGTGAGCAAGAACTGGAGCAGCTGTTGACTCTCAATATGAACTACAGTCTAAAAAAACAACTCTTCTTCAATGTGTATTTTATCAATGATGTGGAAAATATTTGTGAAAAATTGTCGATGTGTTGTGCTATAATAACTTATAGGAATTTACCGCATATCAGGATTAGCCGTATTTTCTTCAACCGAAGGCGAAGTTATTTTTCGCTGTACCCGAATGTCCATCAGTTAGAGAATTCTCTATAGTGTAGCCGTCTTCTAGAAGCCATGGAATCAGATATGAGATAAGACTTAAGATTTAGCTGACAATGCTCACAGTGTCGAAGAACGACAGCGGGACTGTAGAAGGACAACAGCGTGGGAATTCACAAGCAATGGCTCAATTAGGAACAAGAACATGATTTATTGTGATACGTAAAGTGGCATAGTATGTCATTCAAGGAGATGAAGATTAGAAACTAGATGCAAGTCCCCTCCACCCCCCACCCCACCCCCCTCATCCCAGTATTTGTTGAGCCAGGGTTTTGTGTCATCCATTCTATGAGGTTATAGGGTAAAAAGAGTGGGTAACATTTGCATTCATACAGGGCAGAGTCCTTGAGGTTTGGGGTCGATGGGATGTTTGCTCCAGACATTGGGTTAGGTGTGCGGAACTCAAGTTTGGATTTGGCCCAAAGTGTTGTTCCTTTAGTACTTCTCCATGTGTCAGTTTACTGTATTCTGAAGGGTCAGTGGATCCTCTATATTCAATCACTTGGTCCTTTCATCACTATAATCCCAGAAATTAAAACATGATAAGACTATATGACTTAAAACAACAAAAACAACACACATACACACACACACACACACACACAGTTGCAAATTGGAAACTAAAGCTACACACCAAGCTTTTGGTCTTTGTAGGTTTCTTTCCATATTACGAGGACTTCATTACCAGTGGCTTGCCTGTCAAACTATTTTCGTTTTGCAAATCTAATGTGATACTGTGTGTAACAGGGGCAATAAGACTAGTGTTTACCCATGTTGTCACTGAATAGTGTTGTGTGGTGGGTGGGGGTGGGGGTGGGGGGGGGTGTGGAATGGTCAGGTTTGTGTTTTGTGCAGGGAACGGATTGTATGAAATACAGGATCTACTGTGGCAAACTGTACATTTCTATTTTTTTCTGTCAGTATTAAGTTTGGACCAATACAGTATATAGAGTAATATGATACTATTGTTGAAGCTAAAACCAACTAAAAGCCAAGATAGTTGTTGTTTTTAAAAAATGGAAGCACAACTTTAAACTGAAACGTATCGATTGCTGGGATAATAACAAGAGATCTACTGTAGGTGGAACTGGCTGTGCATTACACTTTTTTATTTTATTTCAAAAGGCTATAATGATAATGTTTCCTTCATTTTTTGTTCTCTATCTTATTTTTTAAAAAACAATTATTGTGTGTATCTTTGCCCTCAATGAGGACTGTACAGCTTTTCTGTGTTTTGTTTTCACCTTGTGTGTGTATAGTCGCGCATCTACAGTATTGTATCTTATTTTTGTAACTGTGATAAAGTATATACATATAGATGTGTATATATATATACAGTATATACAGTAATTATATAGAACAAAATGTGAAGGGAGGGATTCTTTGTGCTGCACACAATTGTTGTCTTTGGATTCTTCTAATGTTTTTTTTTTCTTTTTCGTTTAGTTTTGTTTTGTTTTTGGGTTTCATTCCTGCACTGGATTACAAGACAATATGCTTGATGTAAAAGAAAAATAAAGATAAAAATCTCTCAATGTAACTTATTGAAATAAATACCAAGACACGGTTATCCTCCTGTTGAGTGTGTTCTTTTTCTCCTCTTGACTGTGTTTACTATAAGAACGGAAAGAAATGATTGGCTGGTGATATACTTAGAATATTGCCCTTATTAGTTTCTAGTACTATACACCACAATGACCACCAGCGCTATACTTGTTTTAGTCAGTCAGTTTCAATAACGATGAATTGAGTATCAAGGACCCCAATTGAAATAAGCCAGTGGCTTTCTTGGGTTTTTATCCTGTTAGTTGACCTTGTATGTAATATGTACTTTCATGTACCTACTTCTGCAAATCTTCTAATACAGTTTTCAATCAATCAATCAGTCCATTTACACTCAGACATAGAGTATGACCACCAGGTGGCGCTACAGACAACGCCTCACTCTCAGCTGCAACAAACCCAGGCCATGATGATGCAGCTGCTGCCCTTTCTCTTCGACCTGCATGTCGTTGAAGAAGACAGTGCACTTCTCAGGTAAGAACATGATATCTAAGTTATTGAGAATTGCATGCATGTATGAGTCACAACAATGTGTTGTTGTCAAACTACTGTTACAATTAAAACCCAATAGACTAATGTCATGTGGTTAGCTGAGCTGTCCTAGTTACAGGTAGTCTCCGTTTTCGCGCACTGTTTTTCGACATGAATTAACAGTAATTTATTGCGTTTCATTGTGTTTGTAGACTACTTTTGATAGTGTGCATGTGGTTTCCACTGCGGTTCATATGTATTAACTGACATTAGCTAGCTAGGCGGGCAACTTGGCTTCCCGACGTGTTTGTTCTACGTTAATTCATTACATTTAAGTTGGGCATGATCAAATAATCATTTATTTGTACTTGTTCTCAAGGTAGACTTGAGATATTCAAGACTTCTTCATCAGATCCACACGTGGAGTGGCTGCTGTGGGGAGAGGTGTGAGAACCAAGGCTCCAGGGTGAGAATGGATTGACTGCTACTGATTCTGCTGAGTGATTACTATACAGAACTACAGAGATGTTTACTGTACACAGCTGAGCACTAATTACTGGCTGGCCATGTGTCAAGGTGTCCTTGGGCAAAGTAGCCTATTGGTGAACCACTGATGTATTTTGCTTACTAGTAATGATTCATAAGGAAATGACTGAAAGGAAATGTGATGTATTGAGTGATGAATGTCCTTTGTGGCCTGATACATTTAGTAAAGTTTCTTTGTTTTCTTTCTTTAAAGGTTTTTGGATGGGGAAGGATGGGGAACCCGACCCCGTCCACTTGTCCTTGAAACAGGCCGCCTTCGCTAAGTTGGAGAGGGAGTTCCATTCCTGCTGACGTTAAGCTTGGTCTTCTCCACCCGGCAACGCTTCATCACCCAGCCTCGCGGATAAACTCACAGGTGATTATCCAGAATCTGAATCTGAATGTATTATGTATTACTTTCGATTACATCTTACTGTACAAGGGCACAAGTAACATTATTTGGCGCTGGTTCCTCAAAATGTTCATTGCAGCATTCAGATACAAAAAACACAATAAAAATAAGTAACCTAAGAAAAATACGTAACCCTACATTGATAAAGTAATAAAGTGATGGTTTTACAGTGGCTTCAGTTGTGTAAAAATGCTGTGCAAAGCACAATGATATGGAATGAAATATAATACAATACAGTACGGTAGTAAATTAGTCCAATTGTATACAAGTAATCAAGTAGTGTGCAGTAGTTATAATATTGTAATATGTTCATTATGTAGTGTGCATGGGGTTGGTTAGGGGGTGGCTGCGGTCCCTAATAGTCCTGAGGGCTTTTCTGACACACCGGTCCTTGTAGGTGTCGTGGATGGAGGGAAGCTCACATCCCCTGATCTCCAGCTGTCCACACTAGCCTTTGCTGCGCTTTACTGTTTTGGGCAGTGCAGTTCCCGTACCAGGCAGTGATGCATCCCTTCAGGATGCTCTCGTTTGTGCCTCTGCAGCACTGGCATCGGACTTTGCTGAGAAAAACGTAACAACAGTTTTCCCGTTCACCGCGGGTGCCTAGCTACCTGGTAACGATGTTGATCTCCGGTTGCGGGGGGTTGACACTATTGATCTCTTTTTTTCTCTTCTCTTTAAAAGTGTTCACTGTGATTATGTAACAGGTTAATATGGTCTGCATATGAATCTCACCAAAACACCCCGTGTTTCTTTGTTTTGTTTGAATCTCCTACCTGTGTGCTCTGTAGTTTGGTGTGTGTTGAACGCACCTACTTTGGCTACGTCACGTCGTTAGGTGCGCATGCGTCACAGATCTATAGATCGCCTTAAGAGGGGAGCGAGACAACTAACACACATCAGACTGATGCATTTTGTGTATGTTCTGTATGTCACACAGCTCCACTAAAGTGAACCAGAGACCCAGTTCTGCCTCTGGCCTCGTTATTGCCCCACACACCACCAGAACACAACGCAGGCGTAACACGCACGTACTTGAATGCACCGGATCCATGTTTAGGCCTAATGCTTGTTTAATGTGTGTTTAATACATGTTTAATAACTTGAATGCACCTTTCCTGTTTAAATGATTTAAATAATTTCATAACACTGTAGGTGCCATTCGCATGATGTTACGGTTTAACATCTATAATACTGTGCGCTTTAATGCACTGTCATTGTGTTCATAATTTGTCACATTTTCTCAGGGTTCACTAAGTAGTTGTAGGTAGGTTTACAGTACAACTACAGGCGTGACAGTTTGTTGTTTCATTAGCGGGAGGGTCGTGCATATCCCGTTTGGGGGGATGCTTATGCCAGAGTGAGATTTACCATGCCTCGTTTCTGGGTAGATCAAGAGGTGGGGCTGTCCTGGTGCATACATCTAGGCCTATTCCATTTGTACCCTTAAATGTTATTTTGGACCCTAATGGTAGATTCATCATAGTTACTGGCCAGATTAATAATACCCGGGTGGTTTTAGGTGATGTTTATGCTCCCAATTCTGATGATGCCTTTTTTAAATGTCTTTTCTCAACACTGATGTGTCTTCACACTACTTAATATTAGGGGGAGACTTTAACTGCTGGCTTAATGCTCAGTTGGATCGTTCTTCTTACAAAGTCTGCATGCCCTGGAAGTCTGCCAGGGTAATCCAGTCTTTCATGAAGGAGTTTGCTGTCTCTGACGCCTGGCGCTTTTTTACCCATTCTAAAAGAGAATGTTCCTTGTTTTTCCATGTTCATCACACCTTTACCCGTATTGACTTTTTCCTGGTCGATAACAGACCGACATGCAGATACCATTGGTAACCATAATGCTATCGTTGTATCTGAATATGCTCCAGTTTCTATGAATATCTATCTTAAAGACTTTAAAATGCCATTTTAATATACCTATGCTTACTCTCAAATTTACTTTTTTGTAACCATCGTATTCTATCTCTTAGTTTAATGTCATTTCAATGTATTATAGACTTTATAACAAACATTAGAGAAAACGAACTAACATTACAACATTATGGCTGATTTGTGCATGATAGAAATTGACATATTTCTATGTCGCATTTCCCCCCTTTGAGGGCATATGACGCCCGAAAATGTACTGAAGTCAGCAGCGAAGTTGTTGTGCTCCTCTAATATCAGTGCAGACTGGCAGGGCAGGAGCACATTTACTAAAGGCAGCAGCACAGGGCAGGTTGCAAGCCTACAGAGCGCCGGTATTCTGTCATGAACTGGCCTGGTACTGATGCATTGTTCTGTTTTATTTTATGACTTGTTTGATCGATTGATAGCACGTAACTATTCCTGTGAATGAATTGCGAGCGTCCATGCTTTTCTATGACACTACACAGTATTATTATTATTAGCAGAGTACATTTTACTCATTGAATACAATTTTGTAAAAATAGAGTAAAGTTTACTCTTATTGCAGAGTTGTTTCTACTCCATTCAGTGTTTATATTTAACAGTGTACATGTACATGATGATTTACTCTTTGTAGCATGAAATGAAAACAACTCCACTGCCATTTCTCTAGTTGTATTTCACTCAATATAGAATTGGATTTCACTCAATATAGAACTGTATTTTACGCAATATAGAGTTGGATTTCACAATTGTGTTCAAATGAAAAATAGCCTACACTTGATGAACCAGTGCTGTGCAGTGTTGCCAACTTGCTTTTGTTTAAGTAATATTCACTCCGTATTTTAGTTTCACACTCAAAAATCCCTCAAATGGTTCACTCTGTCTCAGTCAGTCAATCGCACCCTCTCAGTCAGCTTAGCTATCATAGCTCAGCTCATTAACCATAATGGCTCAGTCAAAACTTTTAGCAACAAAAAAATAAATTTTGTAAATACGTAAATAGTTCAGACTTTTTAAATTTTATTTGTTATCATTTAGCCTTTCAGAATTGCATATTATTAGTCTTCTAGCTACCTTTGGGAGAGCCAACAGCTACCATTACAGAGGAGTTGGCAACACTGGTGCTGTGATATTATTGATCATCGTCTTAGAAACAGGTCAGTGGTTGTGGAGCCAGATATACACACATATGAACCCGATAGAGGTAGCTGAAATTCACCATTCAATTGGCAGGTTGCACAATGACTATTGGTTAGGTGACCGTATGTTTCATATTTCATATCAGCATTCTTTATAACACACACGTACTGGTAAATTATGCATTTAATTCAGGTTTTATAGGCAAATGCAGTTCCACTATTCATACTCATTCAACACAAATGAAAATATATATTGCATGGTTTACCTACTTGTAAATTAAGTCCATTAGCCTTTCCTTCTGGACAAAGATGTCAGTGACTGTTGTCTTTTTCTTCATTTAGTTTTAAAAGTCTCCCTGTCTCAATAGAGATGATTGCCAAGGATGAAAGTCGTCCTTGGTCAGTCCGATTCCCACTGTATGCATGGTTCCCACGGGTCCTTGAAATCCTTGAAAGTTTGTGAATTTGAGAAAAAGAAATCAAGGTCTTAAAGGTTTTTGAAAATAGACATGGGTCATTGAAAGTGCTTGAATTCCCTCTCTCTCTCTCTCTCTCTCTCTCTCTCTCTCTCTCTCTCTCTCTCTCTCTCTCTCTCTCTCTCTCTCTCTCTAAATATATATTATGTATATTCAAAAATGTTTTACTTAGCTCGTCAACTAGTAAATAAGTCTCTGTATTGCTTAACTTTACACATACAGTATTTCACTATATATTATTTTGCTGTGGTACAAAAGGCAAGAGACCATCTAGTGTTCACACATTCAAGCCTCTCTTTTTAATTGTTGTCTGTGAGCGGATAGTTCCTATTATATAAATTCTCATCTAGATCTGTCTCAAACTATGCCCTTGAATCCTTGAATTTGAGTCTTGAAAGGTGCTTGAATTTGATGTTTCAGAAGGTGTGGGAACCTTGTGTATGTTGAGTCCTTTCAAAGCGGAGAACGACCTTTCAACGGATGCTGTTGTAGCTGATGTAGTGAGCACGGGCGGAGATCCTAAAGCGTGTACACAGGTCTTCTATTTGTGCAAACATGGTCTTATTTAATGTACATTGGTACATCGTACCTACTACACTAAGTACTATGGTTCGGTTGTCTAAGATTTATAATGTTGTATCACCAGCCTGTGATAGATGTCAGCAATCTCCCGCAACACTTATACACATGTTATGGCTTTGCCCATCTCTACATAATTATTGGACAGAGATCTTTAATATCCTTTGAGATAATTGGGAAAACAGTGGAACCAAATGCTCTGTGTTCTGTTTGGGTTCTCCCCGTCAATTGCCTTCCCTCCCTTTTTCCAAGAAAGATGTCTTAGCCTTTGTCACCGTCCTGGCTAGAAGATTAATCTTGACTAATTGGAAATCAACTGTATCTCCTTCTCATACCCACTAGATAATTGTTGTCCTTAATTTTCTTAGATTGGTAAAACAAATCTGACTTTCATTATGTGGATCCAATACATTTGGGAAATGATGGGGTCCATTCTTCCAATTCATTCAGAGGATACATGTCCCACTCATTCCTTATTGAGGTAACTCTTGTAGTTTGGAGGGGTATCAATATTGTATTTGTTGTGGTGTGGGTGATATGCTGCTGTACTGACAATTGGTGTTCATTACTGACACGGTTCACTACTAGCTGACTGAATTTATGTCGGTTTATGGTTGTGTTATTTTAGTTTTGTCAGTCTTTGTAAGCCGTTTCGGTGTTTAGTATTATGTCTAATATTTATTTTATTTTTTACTGTCAAGCAGGGTTCGAGTTATAAGCTGAGCTTTGTGGGGGTCTCCATAATAACAGTGCGAAATGTTCTCATGCACGCACGCGAATCATGCCCACACAGCGTTGGGACTTACAAGTTTTAATTAGCCATAGGCTACTCATTTCACCACATCAACAGCACCACATGAAACAACAGCTATAAGCGATAGTCACGGGTATCTCGGCCAATAATTTTGTTGTTTTTGCTTTAGTCCATTCACTTTCCTTGTTAGCATGACACATTGTCCACATCTCCATTTCCAGTGACATTGCACCTGACATAAATAATATATGCTCGTCCATGAATTGTGCTTTCATCTAATGTTATGCTACTACGAGAATCAAGTGATTTGACATTAGAAATGAATTTGTTTTTCATCTCTTGTGCAATGTGCTCTACAATCTGGGCACATGAATGATCGTATCGGTGAGCAGGGGCCAACTGTCGCGCCATTCATCTCATTAAGTTTCATAATTGGATTCAGTTTTGTATAAGGCATCCTTTCTTTAGCGACAGTATAGGCTGCCCTGAACGAACTAGCTGTCTCCTTATACATACTGGATGTGAGTTCTGCTACTTTCTTCGGAAGCATTGCTTTTGTTTGAGCTCTGCTATTTCAACAGTTTCAAGGTTAGGTGTCATAACAGGGCAGCTGAATTCAAGTTTGGTTTCTTGGATGAAAACCCGAAACTTTCCAGGCTTGTCGACTCGGTCGGCAGCAGTAGCCTTTTTTGGGGCGGCATGATAGCTAGCTACTGAATGTTTTCTTCTCAATAATCGTGTTTTCACGTTCGCAAGCGATGATATTCTGCTGTTGCACAATATTCTACTGCGCCCTATAGTGTCTTGGTGGTAAAGTGCAGGCAGTCAAAGGCCTACTGTCATCACAGGAGATTAATGCTGGTGCGCGTAGTTCTTTTGGAAAACGTGTTTATTTTAGAATATTTATCATATAAATAAATATAAATAATACTCATTACATTGACATTTTTGATCAAATAATGGTTGTGGTAATGTATTATTAGCGACCCCCACAGATGTATGATTTTACTGGTTTCATGGGAGCTCAGACCTTCCTTATGGGAGCTCAGCTCCCATTGGCTCCCACATAACTCGAACCCTGCTGTCAAGTCTTTTCTGTGGATGCTCTGTTCACAATTGTATTCCTTTGAAAAGTCCAATAAACAAAAAACCCAAAAAAAGGTTTCAACCTACTCTACTCATGACTCTTATGTTATTCATGACTGTCAAATTCTTTGGATGAATGACGTTTGGATACTGATGTGGGAAAACATTATTGTAATAAATATTGCAATTATGTGAAAATTAACAATGCTATAAATAGTGTTATTCTTGCACAATACATTGCACCCACGTAATCTGCCTCAGGCTACTGTTGATGAGTTTACTAATTGCACATAAGAGCCAGATGTTGATGAGAATATCATAAACAAGGGGACATGTCCATCAGAATTGTGTGTTGACAGTGCAAAATGAAGGTCATGCACCTTCCTTACAAGGTGAAGGTGAATGTCAGGGTTCACGTTCAGAGAATTGAGAAGGCAAAAGTAACAAAACAAACATTTTAATCAATCAAATAGAGGAACTCTTGATCAACTGACACCCAAGAGTGTAGTGTCTTTCTAACTGTGCAGATGTTACGGTACATGTGGGAATACGGTACATGTGGGAAAACTAGGGTTAGGGTTAGGTGCTAGGGTGACTTGGTACATGCTGGCATGTCTAACCCTAACCCTAACCTTAATCCTAACCCTAACCTTAACCCTAACCTTAACCCTAGCACCCTAGCACCTAACCCTAACCCTAGTTTTCCCACATGTACCGTATTCCCACATGTCCCTTAACACAGATATCTCATCTGAGTCTGTTTGATCGGAGGGCCGCACCCACCATGAATCTCATGGCTTGCTGCTGGTCCCAGCAGAGAGACAGTGGGTGTTACTGCCCTCTGCTGGCTGTTTCTACAGTACAGATGGGATTGCATGAGATCAAATTAATCCGTATAGCTCTACAGCTGAGATCCCCAGGATTGCTGGTTTGTCCATTGCTGCAGACCTATGCAGATGAATCTTAACTACTGCAATCATGACTCTTGTATCATGGTAAAATGACTGTTCATAATGAACCATACTTGAAACCTGAAACACGTGGTAGTGTTGACGATAAACTGTAGATGCAGAGGCACAGGACTGTTTACGTTGGTGAGAACCGTTGAACAGATTCACAGCGCTCTGACTGATCTATGCAATGACCGGCGTCTATGCAAACTCCCACACAGATCTTCTGAGTTAAAATGAACACTATTTGCGTATTGGTTGATTCTGATCCTCTCTGAGTGGGGAATCTTGGGTGTCAAATGTCAATTCCTAATTCCCAGTCCACTGTGAAGTCAGCATGAGGCCCCAGGGAAAAGAGGTGTTGGTTAGCCCTGATAATGACAGCAAAAGTGAGAAAAGACAAGACACTAATAGCATGGTCAACATGTCACTCTCTCAATGGAAACATGTCTGCACTCTTGCTGTTTGTTAGAAGAAGTACGTTGGTTAGCAAGGCCACCGCTAGGTTTGATGAAGAGATATATTTTTTAGCTTCTCTCACTCTGGTATTGGTGGAGCTATCTTGGTTTTCTATTCATAGTTTTCAGTCACGTGACGGCTCTGGAGGCCTGGTGGGAAAAACCAATGTTCCGACATGGGCAGTAGTGACATGGTAGTAACATCTCGCTACAGATAACACACAATCTTGTGACATATGTAATATAAACGTTTTCCCAATGTCAGGTAAACCATTTCTACAGTTGAAATGACCCACAGCCTGGGTTATGTTATGTTATGTTATGTTAATTTTATTTATAATGCGCCCCCCATCCAACTTTTACATCGGCCCGGGGCGCAGCCCGGGTAAAGGAACAGATAAAACACACAGCTCTCCACTGCGCCGCGGTAGAAGGTCACCAGTATCTCCTGCTTGCTGTGTTCCTTCCTGAGGACTCTCAGGAAGTAGAGCCGCTGTTGTGCCTTCTTGATGATGGCTGCTGTGTTGGTCTTCCAGGACAGGTCATCCTGTATGTGCACCCCCAGGAATCGGAGGGTTGAGACTCTCTCCACGCTCCCTCCATCGACGAGCAGGGGCTGGACCTCAGATTTTTTCCTCCTGAAGTCCACGATGATTTCCTGGGTCTTTGACTGGTTCAGCAGCAGGTTGTTAACCTTGCACAGCTTGCCCAGCTGCTCCACCTCATCCCTGTACGCCGCCTCGTCCCCCCCCCGAGATGCAGCCCACCACGGTGGTGTCGTCTGCAAACTTTACGATGGAGTTGCTGGGGTGGACGGGGGTGAAGTCGTAGGTGTAGAGGTTGTAGAGGATGGGGCTTAGCACGCAGCCCTGGGGGGACCCAGTGCTGAGTCTGAGGGCTGTCGAGGTGTGGGAGCCCACCCGCACCCTCTGGGGGCGGTCAGACAGGAAGTCCTTGATCCATGCACAGATGGAGTGTGATAGTCCCAGGTCTAGTAGTTTGGTCACTAGCCTGTCTGGAAGGATGGTGTTGAAGGCAGAGCTGAAGTCCACAAAGAGCAGTCTCGCGTAGCTGTTCCCCCTCTCCAGGTGGGATAGAGTGGAGTGGAGAGTCGTCGCGATGGCGTCCTCTGTGGACTTGTGGGCTCTGTAGGCGAACTGGTATGGATCCAGGTTGGGCGGGAGGCGTGTGACGATGTGGGCCCGGACCAGTTTCTCGAAGCACTTCATGTTGATTGGTGTGAGTGCCACCGGGCGGTAGTCGTTTAGGCAGCTCACCGTGCTTTTCTTCGGGACTGGGATGATAGTTGAGGTTTTCAGGCAGGGTGGGATGGTGGCCTGGGACAGGGACTGGTTGAAGATGTTGGTGAAAACCCCGGCCAGCTGGTCGGCGCAGTCCCTCAGCACCCGTCCCAGGAGGCCCTGAGGAGGCTAGGCTCACAGGGTTAGAGTAGGAGGAGTAGATCTGGGATGGAGGTAGGAGCGAGGCCGTGTAGGGCTTTAAAAGTAAGTAAGTAAGTAAAACTTTATTTATATAGCACCCTTCTCAGCACGAATGCACAGGGTGCTTTACATATAATTTGAAACATCAATGATTAGACAACATAACAGAGCAAATTTGAAACATCAATGATTAGACAATGGCAAACAGAAGGGAGAGCCAAGGCGACTAAGCTGCCGAACAGAGGCGCGGCCTAGGGATGTTACGCTCGACGCAGTAGTCACGACACGGCGTCTATCTTCCGACGCAATGTGCGTCGATACAAATGTATCGATGCTTGTGTCAAATGGCAAAAGCCACGTGACTACTCGAACAAAGATTCGTACGTCACACACGCACATCTGACGCGTGTGTCAGTCGTTCCGCAAACGGGGCAGTGTTCCAAGTTTGGTACTGCATAAAATGACGTTGAACTCTCTCATATTCACTCATATTCACTCATATTCGAGGGTTGTTGTCAGAGTGGAGACATACGGACGCTAGACAGAATACATTTATTGACAGAGACAGAGATAGAGATAGAAATAGACATGAGATTGGTAGATATTGATAGATAGATATAGAACATACAGAGATAGTCATAGATTCATAATTGCAACACATAGGCTAGCCAGATAGATACACATAAAAAAACGTTGCCTGTTCATGTACACAAGCAATAAATATGTGATTGTTCACATAAGCACAAGTCTGTCCAGTTTCCACAATGTAGCCTTGTTTTGCACTCTTTCCCTGTTCCACGAGCACGTCCCAACACTGTTGACCCTGTTATGACATGTTGACCATTTATATCTGCTCCAATTGTCAAACAGCCATGTCCCACACATGCCGAAATGTCATTCCGATTTGTATCCTTACATGTCAAGGGGATAGTGGAGTGAATTGGACTGGTGATCGGAAGGTTGTGAGTTCAAATCCTGCCTGAAACACCACCACTAGTGTGCCCTTGAGTACTACAATTACTCCAGGGGGAATGTCCCTGTAAGTAGCTTTTGGATTAAAAGCGTTTGCTAAATGGCAAATTCTATTCTATTCATATCAGAAATGGACACAACAGTTGCATTTATTTATTTATTCATATATGTATTTATTATAGTCTACTAGACACACCAACTTTTAAGACCACATATATGGCCACATACACATCGACACAGTTTGTCACAGCACCTTTATTGAACAAGACATCGCAGATGACGGTGGGCTTATTGTATTTTGCCTCAAATTCCTGACTTGTGAATAAGTCGATACAGCCGCCATACCACGACCTGACCAGCGATGTCATTGTGGAGCTGCTGTACCACGACCTGACCAGCAGATGGCAGTATAGGCAGTACCATGACCTGACCAGCAGGTGGCAGTATGGAGTTGCTGTATCGACTGCATCGAAAGATCGACACTTTTTCTGACACAATTGTGTCGAACGTGTCAATTGCGTCGAAAGCTTTGTTTCCCCCATCACTAGCGCGGCCATCTTGCTCTCGTCAGTCAATAATAGAAGTTTAAAATCAACTTGACAATACTTGACATCTATGTATCTCAAAGGTCTGTGTTAGAAAAGAGAATCCACTAGGGATGTTACCGCTCGACGCAGTAGTCACGGCACGGTGTCTATCTTCCGACGCAATGTGCGTCGATACAAATGTATCGATGCTTGTGTCAAATGGCAAAAACCACGTGACTACTCGAAGAAAGATTCATACGTCACACACGCACATCTGACGCGTGTGTCAGTCGTTCCGCAAACGGGGCAGTGTTCCAAGTTTGGTACTGCATAAAATGACGTTGAACTCTCTCATATTCACTCATATTCACTCATATTCGAGGGTTGTAGTCAGAGTGGAGACATACGGACGCTAGACAGAATACATTTATTGACAGAGACAGAGATAGAGATAGAAATAGACATGAGATTGGTAGATATTGATAGATAGATATAGAACATACAGAGATAGTCATAGATTCATAATTGCAACACATAGGCTAGCCAGATAGATACGCATAAAAAAACGTTGCCTGTTCATGTACACAAGCAATAAATATTTGATTGTTCACATAAGCACAAGTCTGTCCAGTTTCCACAATGTAGCCTTGTTTTGCACTCTTTCCCTGTTCCACGAGCACGTCCCAACACTGTTGACCCTGTTATGACATGTTGACCATTTATATCTGCTCCAATTGTCAAACAGCCATGTCCCACACATGCCGAAATGTCATTCCGATTTGTATCCTTACATGTCAAGGGGATAGTGGAGTGAATTGGACTGGTGATCGGAAGGTTGTGAGTTCAAATCCTGCCTGAAACACCACCACTAGTGTGCCCTTGAGTACTACAATTACTCCAGGGGGAATGTCCCTGTAAGTAGCTTTTGGATTAAAAGCGTTTGCTAAATGGCAAATTCTATTCTATTCATATCAGAAATGGACACAACAGTTGCATTTATTTATTTATTCATATATGTATTTATTATAGTCTACTAGACACACCAACATTTAAGACCACATATGGCCACATACACATCGACACAGTTTGTCACAGCACCTTTATTGAACAAGACATCGCAGATGACGGTGGGCTTATTGTATTTTGCCTCAAATACCTGACTTGTGAATCAGTCGATACAGCCGCCATACCATGACCTGACCAGCAGATGTCATTGTGGAGCTGCTGTATCGACTGTATCGATAGATCGACACTTTTTCCGACACAATTGTGTCGAACGTGTCAATTGCGTCGAAAGCTTCGTTTCCCCCATCCCTAGAATCCACTATGGAAAGGTACAGTATAGTTAAAAAGCAGACAGCATTTCATGATGTTAATCTTGCCAATACATAACTGAAAAGTGTTTTACAGTGCAGTTAAATATATAAATTATATTTTAATATATATATATAAATCATCCACGCTTGTTATACCCACAGGTAATTTAGCTGGTATTAAAATACACTGGAAAAGTTATTTATTTAGGCTATTTCAATACAATGAGTTTCCCAATACAGACAGGAAAGGAAAAATAAAATGTCATCCAAATGATGGATAATAGAATAATAAAACTAAATAAATCAAATGAATAAAACAGGATACTACACTTTGACTTAGAGACCTCAAGATAATATTTTTCTTGAGATTCTTAGGGGAAAGATTGCATTATTTAGAGCCATTAACTTTGAGAGATTTGGTAAATAAGTGGTTTACACATGAGCTTTACCCACAAGTGGTTTAATTGTTTTCCTTGTAAAGTCGTATTACCTAAGACTTAAGATTCAGACCTGATTAGCCATGTCAGATCTTGTGTATTGGGTTCATGGGCACAGGTTGAGTGACAGCTGGCTTTGGGCGGTGCAGTTTCCATAGCGTCCCCACCCACAGTCTGTCACCAGGCTACCCTGCCTCTCCCTCTTCTTTCCATCTCCAACTTTCCAGCTTTCACTGTCGCTCAAGCATGCAGTATACACCAGCCCCATCGCCTCCCACCGCGCGCACACACACACACACACACACACACACACACACACACACACACACACACACACACACACACACACACACACACACACACACCTGAGTCACCAGGCTCTTACAGTGTCACTGAAGCACATAGTCACTACTGACACACACACACACACACACACACACACACACACACACACACACACACCACCCTAGCCTGACTCTCAGCCAGGTTTCCTCCGGGTCTGTCATGGCTGTGAGTGCTGTACATAGACACAGATATTCCGGCTGTTTGACCTGCGCATGTGGCAATGATCAGCAAACACTCCAACTGTCCTCCCCACAGAGTAGACACCCTTATAATAAACACTGTTGTACTACGGACTGTTAACCAGTGTAAGCAAACACCAATGTAAACATGGAGGGTCACGCATCCAGGTGGAGGATTGGTCACGCTTACGGGAGCATAAAGCCCAGATATGTCTTTACTGACATATTGATAAATAAGACGAATGGAGTGTCTCAGGAGGTGAGGATCGCTCTTTCCCTCTGGGGCAGGAAAACGGGCACAGTGAAGGCAGGAGAGACGCCCTCTGGTGGCCTCATGAAGCCAGTACACGTGATCACAGTGCTCTTGACAAGCAAGCTGTTTCATAGTCAATGTCAGAACTGAAAGAAGATCTTTTTGTCCTTCTTCAGGGTTTGTATCTGTTTCAGAAGATCAGGGGGGGTCTTCCATCAACGTCGCCAAAGGAAAATCCAGGCTTATTTTGATAAATCGAGAAAGGCTTATCAAAAATAAGCCTGGATTTTCCTTTAGCGGCGTTGATGGAATACCCCCCAAGCAGTTCTCAAGGAGAATGGCCAACACACCTGTGTTCTATTTGTTTTGTTGATTGGCCAAGAGCAGTCTGGGAAATCAGCCATGTTGTTTTGGGGGTTGAGGGAGGGAGTGAGGGGTGGGTGGAAGGGTAAATGGGGGAGTGGGTGGTGAGGAGGGGAGTGTGCAGAGGGTGTAGGGGGGAGAGAATGGTCAGGGTGGGGGGGGCGGGGTTGAGTAGGGGGGTCACTTGAGGAGGGTAGGGGGTGAGTAGGGGGGTCACCCTGGTGCTAGTCTGACCACAGGAGGCGCCACATCCCCTTACTACAGTCATATGGTATCTTGTGCTCGCCCATTTCAAGTGTGTGTGTGTGTGTGTGTGTGTGTGTGTGTGTGTGTGTGTGAAGGGGGTTCAGACAGACAGGCAATCCAGTAAAAAGCATTCCACAGACCCTCTCTCTCGGTGGGTGGCCTCCTCAGACCAATCCCAGAGGAGACAGGCTCTGCCGGGAGTTGTCTGCCCGCGTCCTCCTGTAGCACGCGGACACACACCGCCGACGAGAGACACGCTCACCTGGGGTACTTAACCGCCAGACTATTTCTCACAGTTATTGAACACATCTCATCAGGTCTTCCGCAGCAGCCTCGCTACGTATTGACAGGCCACTTAAGCGTTAAAATCATGATAATTATCCTCGAAAGACCGTTGAAAACCGGCTTGAGTTCCTTGATTGACGAGGAATGTCCGAAATGTTGAGAGCGAACGGGCAAATGTCAACCACGGACCATGACAGAAAAATAATCATGCTTATTGTTCAGTCCGGGTACTCATGTCAGTTTAACCATTTGTTTCATGAAGGGTGTAATACTGTACTATACTATACTACATTTAAGCTTGACGTAGCCTAATTGGATGGCTCCGCTCTCCAGAGCTCCCCGTCTGGAGTTAAAGGACCACAACATGTGAGAATACAATAACAGGGAGCCTTTTCCTTATGAGAGAGAGACAGGGAGAGAGAGAGGGAGAGAGAGGAGAGAGAGAGAGAGAGAACTGTTATGGGGAGTGTGGCTGTGTGTGTGGTTCCATGTTGTTGTTTTTCCCCCTGACGTTCCTCCATACACAGGGTTCCCACGGGTCCTTGAAATCCTTGAAAGTTTGTGAATTTGAGAAAATAAATCAAGGTCTTAAAAGTTTTTGAAAATAGACATGGGTCATTGAAAATGCTTGAATTTCCCTCTCTCTCTCTCTCTCTCTCTCTCTCTCTCTCTCTCTCTCTCTCTCTCTCTCTCTCTCTCTCAAAAAAAAGCGTAGCTCGTCAACTAGTAAATAAGTCTCTGTATTGCTTAACTTTACACATATTTCACAATATATTGTTTTGCTGTACCGTGGTAGAGAAGGCAAGAGACCATCTAGTGTTCACACATTCAAGCCTCTCTTTTTAATTGTTGTCTGTGAGCGGATAGTTCCTATTATATAAATGATCATCTAGGTCTGTCTTAAGCTATGCCGTGTTGAGTCCTTGAATTTGAGGGAATTGAGTCTTGAAAGTCCTTGAAAGGTGCTTGAATTTCATGTTTCAGAAAGTGTGGGAACCCTGATACAGGAAGGCCCTGCTCCCATCACCAGACAGGCTTGCTAAGGTGATGATGTATGCTTTTTTCCCCGTGTGAACCAGACGGAGAGCTGTGACATTGTCTTTAACAGTGCGCCCTCCTTTTAATTCAGTTCTCTCATCCAGAATTCATCTTACAGTATGATAAGTAGGATATTGTGAGGCGGCAGGTAGCCTAGGGGTTAGAGAGGCCAGCTAGCAATCGGAAGGTCGCTGGTTCGATCCCCCCACGCCAGGAGGGAGCTGCATGTGAGCTGGTGACTGGAGGGTTCCTGGCATCATATCTAATTATAATAAATCAAATGAATTAATAAATCACCCTGCCGTTGTGCCCTTGAGCAATGCACTTAACCCCTAATAGCTCCAGGGTTGCAGAGTAAAAAATACATTTGGTTGTACTCATTTCGTTCTGTCATGCAATGACAGAAAAGTTTAATCTAATCTCGGGTGCAAACTGCTAAATTCTCCATTGACCATATCACTCCAGTTCATTTTAAGATTCTCCTTCTCACCTTTAAGGCTCTCCATAACCTAGCACCCTCATACCTCTCTGAACTCCATCTTACTCACACTCCCTCCCGTAGTCTCAGATCCTCCTCTGCCAACCAACTTGTCATCCCTTCTGCCCGCCTGACTATTATGGGATCTAGAGCCTTCAGCCGTTCTGCTCCCCGCCTCTGTAACTCTCTGCCACCTAACATACGCAATATTGACACTCTCACCACTGTCATATCCAGTCTTAAAACACACCTTTTCACAATGGCTTACTTGGTTTGATCTCCTGTATTGTGTTTGTTGTTATATCTGATTTTGCTGTTTTTATCTAATTTTGCTTTGTTGATTTTAATGTTTTGTGGTTTTAAACTGTCTTGTAAGGTGTCCTTGAGAGCCTTGAAAGGTATCGATTTAGCACCATTAGTGCTAGCTCTATCCCCCCCCCCGTCCAAAATGTTCTCCTTTAAGGTTAGCCGTGCATTGATAATATTCTTCGTTTTCAGGCAAAAATAAATAAATGGTCACCTTTTTGGGCCATCACCAGTTTGCACCCCTGTAACCTAATCGTTAGGGTCCCAAATACAATGGCATGTACTAGTGCACTGTCTAATGGTTTATTTCATTTGTTTCTAATTTTAAGAATAACATCTTTAAGCTAGAGGGATACTTTGGAAAGCGGAATGCCATTCTTTATTGATCCATAAAATGGATGGATTTCATGATAAAATTAATGATAACTTTGAAAAGCATCTCCCATTTGAAGTGTGCTTGTGCTTGTGCTTGTGCTTGTGCGTGCGTGCATGTTTGTGCACGTTCACTGTTTGTGTGTTTGCGTACTGTATTTGAATCGTGTCTGGTGGATTTGCACAACAAATGTTTCCCCATAGAGGTGTTTTGCATGCTGTGCGGCAGCCCCTTAACCCTGCACCATTTGTCTGGAAAGCACTTCACTTTGTTATACTGTCGCTCCACACATACACTCTCCAGAAATTAAACTATCATTCCGCCTCTTGAGACTCCAATAAGAGTGAACGGAAGAATCATTTAGGTACTTTCGTCATCTTTGTGTTACATATATACAGGATCTTAATCAATTGATGAAATGAATTGACTTAGACCCCAATTAAATACATTGGACATAGTCGATTTCCAGGATAAACTAAACAGTATAATTCTGAGGAGATAGAAAATATGTCATTTAGAATGATATTTAGAGGTACAGTCTTACCCTGTCGAATGAATAACCACCATTTAAATGTTGTCCTTGAAATCAGCAATTTTGCAATTGATCAAATGTGGGCCTAAGCCTGTGCATGGCTTACAATTCACACTGCCACTGGAAAACATTTGAATATGGACTAGTGTGTGTTATAGGCATGTTATAGGTGTGTTATAAGTATGTTGTAAGTATACTCCTCAAGGGTTTTGAGCTGTGGGGGTCTGTGTAGGACAGCCCTCCAGAGTCTCTGACACCCCCCACCTCCCAGATTCCTCAGTAAGCCTGAATGATGGAGTCCTTCACTGGGAGACAGTCCTTCACTAGGAGACAGTCCTTCACTAGGAGACAGTCCTTCACTAGGAGACAGTCCTTCACTAGGAGACAGTCCTTCACTAGGAGACAGTCCTTCACTAGGAGACAGTCCTTCACTAGGAGACAGTCCTACACTAGGAGACAGTCATACACTAGGAGACAGTCCTTCACTATGAAACCCACCTTAGACCCAGAAGTCCTCGCCAACCACAGGCCCATCTCCAACCTTCCTTTTTTATCCAAGGTACTAGAGAGAGTAGTTGCTGCTCAACTTAAGGATCACCTCAATCAAAACCACCTCCTTGAGTTCTTTCAGTCCGGCTTCCGCCCTGGCCACAGCACGGAAACGGCTCTGGTCAGGGTCACCAACGACCTCCTGATGACAGCAGATACTGGCTCCCCATCCCTCCTCATTCTCCTGGATTTAACAGCAGCTTTCGACACCGTGGACCACAACATCCTCCTTCACCGTCTGCACTCCACCATTGGCCTCTCTGACACTGTCCACAACTGGTTCACCTCATACCTCACTGGCAGAACTGAGCACGTCACCCTGGGAAAGGCGAAATCCCACACCCACAACGTCACCTGCGGTGTCCCCCAAGGCTCGGTGCTGGGCCCCACCCTGTTCACACTATACATGCTCCCCCTTGGCTGTGTCATCCGCAGGCATGGAATGTCATTTCATTGCTATGCGGATGACACACAGCTCTACCTCAGAGTCAACCCCACCTCCTCTGCACCCCTGCCACTATCCACACTAACCACCTGCCTGGAGGAGATAGAGGCGTGGATGAAGCTCAACTTCCTACAACTAAACAGCTCCAAGACCGAGGCCATCCTAGTCGGCACACCACACCAGGTCCGGTCATCCACCATCACCAGCATCACCTTCTCTGGCCAGAACATTCCCCTCTCCTCATCTGTTACCAACCTGGGTGTCAAAATGGACCCTCACCTCACCTACGAGACCCACATTAAACATATTTCCAAAACAGCTTTTTTTCACTTAAGGAACATTGCAAAACTCCGTCCTGCACTCACTCTGGCAGATGCAGAGAAGCTCATCCACGCCTTTGTCTCCTCCAGACTGGACTACTGCAACGCACTCCTCATCGGGATTCCTAGCAGCTGCCTCCAGAAACTTCAATACATCCAGAACAGCGCTGCTAGGATCCTGATGAGGGTGCGCAAATATGATCACATCACCCCCATCCTCAAATCACTTCACTGGCTCCCCGTCTCCCTCAGAATTGAATTCAAGGTCTCCCTCCTCACCCACCAGTGCATCCATGGAACTGCCCCCCCCTACCTCAAGGAACTCCTCCATACCCCTCAGACCTCCTCACGCACCCTCCGTTCTACTGGCACCAACCTCCTCAAGACCCCCAGGACCAAGCTCCGCACGATGGGAGATCGGGCCTTCTGCTCGGCTGCTCCCAGGCTGTGGAATGCTCTCCCTGACCACCTAAGGGCACCACAGTCTGTGGATGCTTTTAAACGGGGCCTTAAAACCCACCTTTTTAATAGAGCCTTTTTTTAGCCTTTTAATTGAATGTTTTTATTGCTTTATCTACTGTGTTGTAAGCACTCTGAGATTTTATATGTAAAGTGCTTTTATAAATAAAATGCATTATTATTATTATTATTATTATTATTCACTAGGAGACAGTCCTTCACTAGGAGACAGTCCTTCACTAGGAGACAGTCCTACACTAGGAGACAGTCCTACACTAGGAGACAGTCCTTCACTAGGAGACAGTCCTTCACTAGGAGACAGTCCTTCACTAGGAGACAGTCCTACACTAGGAGACAGTCCTTCACTAGGAGACAGTCCTTCACTAGGAGACAGTCCTTCACTAGGAGACAGTCCTTCACTAGGAGACAGTCCTTCACTAGGAGACAGTCCTACACTAGGAGACAGTCCTACACTAGGAGACAGTCCTTCACTAGGAGACAGTTTTTCACTAGGAGACAGTCCTTCACTAGGAGACAGTCCTACACTAGGAGACAGTCCTTCACTAGGAGACAGTCCTTCACTAGGAGACAGTCCTTCACTAGGAGACAGTCCTACACTAGGAGACAGTCCTACACTAGGAGACAGTCCTACACTAGGAGACAGTCCTTCACTAGGAGACAGTCCTTCACTAGGAGACAGTCCTTCACTAGAAGACAGTCCTACACTAGGAGACAGTCCTACACTAGGAGACAGTCCTTCACTAGGAGACAGTCCTACACTAGGAGACAGTCCTTCACTAGGAGACAGTCCTTCACTAGGAGACAGTCCTTCACTAGGAGACAGTCCTTCACTAGGAGACAGTCCTTCACTAGGAGACAGTCATACACTAGGAGACAGTCCTTCACTAGGAGACAGTCCTACACTAGGAGACAGTCCTTCACTAGGAGACAGTCCTTCACTAGGAGACAGTCCTTCACTAGGAGACAGTCCTTCACTAGGAGACAGTCCTACACTAGGAGACAGTCCTTCACTAGGAGACAGTCCTTCACTAGGAGACAGTCCTACACTAGGAGACAGTCCTACACTAGGAGACAGTCATACACTAGGAGACAGTCCTTCACTAGGAGACAGTCCTTCACTAGGAGACAGTCCTACACTAGGAGACAGTCCTTCACTAGGAGACAGTCCTTCACTAGGAGACAGTCCTACACTAGGAGACAGTCCTTCACTAGGAGACAGTCCTACACTAGGAGACAGTCCTTCACTAGGAGACAGTCCTACACTAGGAGACAGTCCTTCACTAGGAGACAGTCCTACACTAGGAGACAGTCCTTCACTAGGAGATAGTCCTTCACTAGGAGACAGTCCTTCACTAGGAGACAGTCCTACACTAGGAGACAGTCCTTCACTAGGAGACAGTCCTTCACTAGGAGACAGTCCTTCACTAGGAGACAGTCCTACACTAGGAGACAGTCCTACACTAGGAGACAGTCCTTCACTAGGAGACAGTCCTACACTAGGAGACAGTCCTACACTAGGAGACAGTCCTTCACTAGGAGACAGTCCTACACTAGGAGACAGTCCTTCACTAGGAGACAGTCCTTCACTAGGAGACAGTCCTACACTAGGAGACAGTCATTCACTAGGAGACAGTCCTTCACTAGGAGACAGTCCTTCACTAGGAGACAGTCCTACACTAGGAGACAGTCCTACACTAGGAGACAGTCCTTCACTAGGAGACAGTCCTTCACTAGGAGACAGTCCTTCACTAGGAGACAGTCATACACTAGGAGACAGTCCTTCACTAGGAGACAGTCCTACACTAGGAGACAGTCCTTCACTAGGAGACAGTCCTTCACTAGGAGACAGTCCTACACTAGGAGACAGTCCTTCACTAGGAGACAGTCCTACACTAGGAGACAGTCATACACTAGGAGACAGTCCTTCACTAGGAGACAGTCCTTCACTAGGAGACAGTCCTTCACTAGGAGACAGTCCTTCACTAGGAGACAGTCCTTCACTAGGAGACAGTCCTTCACTAGGAGACAGTCCTACACTAGGAGACAGTCCTTCACTAGGAGACAGTCATACACTAGGAGACAGTCCTTCACTAGGAGACAGTCCTTCACTAGGAGACAGTCCTTCACTAGGAGACAGTCCTACACTAGGAGACAGTCCTTCACTAGGAGACAGTCCTACACTAGGAGACAGTCCTACACTAGGAGACAGTCCTTCACTAGGAGACAGTCCTTCACTAGGAGACAGTCCTTCACTAGGAGACAGTCCTTCACTAGGAGACAGTCCTTCACTAGGAGACAGTCCTGACACAATCCTTCACTAGGAGACAGTCCTTCACTAGGAGACAGTCCTACACTAGGAGACAGTCCTGACAGTCCTTCACTAGGAGACAGTCCTTCACTAGGAGACAGTCCTTCACTAGGAGACAGTCCTTCACTAGGAGACAGTCCTTCACTAGGAGACTGTCCTACACTAGGAGACAATCATACACTAGGAGACAGTCCTACACTAGGAGACAGTCCTTCACTAGGAGACAGTCCTTCACTAGGAGACAGTCCTTCACTAGGAGACAGTCCTTCACTAGGAGACAGTCCTTCACTAGGAGACAGTCCTTCACTAGGAGACAGTCCTACACTAGGAGACAGTCCTTCACTAGGAGACAGTCCTTCACTAGGAGACAGTCCTTCACTAGGAGACAGTCCTTCACTAGGAGACAGTCCTACACTAGGAGACAGTCCTACACTAGGAGACAGTCATACACTAGGAGACAGTCCTTCACTAGGAGACAGTCCTTCACTAGGAGACAGTCCTTCACTAGGAGACAGTCCTTCACTAGGAGACAGTCCTTCACTAGGAGACAGTCCTACACTAGGAGACAGTCCTTCACTAGGAGACAGTCCTACACTAGGAGACAGTCCTACACTAGGAGACAGTCCTACACTAGGAGACAGTCCTTCACTAGGAGACAGTCCTTCACTAGGAGACAGTCCTACACTAGGAGACAGGACACTTGTCGGGATGTGAAATCAGTGCCGGTAGCCGGCCAGATCCAGGTCCACTGTGTGGGAAAGCTGCCAGACCCAGACGTGGTGTCAGACACCCTGCACCCCTAAACACGCACACACACACCTCCTGTTCCGATAAAGTTGCTGAGGCCTCCTGTTTCCTCCTGTCCCCCCCCCCCCACCCTGTAGCCGTCTGACCCGTCTTTCCGCCTCATTTGTCATCTGCAGTCCCAGGCTCTGCGAGGGGAAGTGATTGACAGGGTATTAGCAGGCCTCTGTCTGGTGATGAGAGCAGGGCCTTCCCGTTCAATAGAGAAAGTATGTAGGAACGTCAGGGGGAGAAAAACAACATGTAACAACACACACCGGCACACTCCCCAATACAGCTGCCTCCAACAACCTCTCTCTCTCTCTCCCTCTCTCTCTCTCCCCCTCCCTCTCTCTCTCGCTAAGACACAGAGTGGTTTCTAACTTATTCTAGTGCGTGTGCGTGTGGGTGGGTGGTTGGTTGAGCATGTGGAAACATTTAGGACATGTTTAAAGCTAGTTGGGAGTAGATTTATGGACATGTTTGAGGCTAGGTGGGAGTAGTGTGAGTAGTGGTGTAATATTCTGGAGCTGGACAGCTACTGTAGACACACAAGGCAGCCGTCAGAGCTATGTGTGTGTCTGTGTCTGTCTGTGTGTGCATGTATGTGTGCGTGTATGTGTGTGTGTGTGTGTGTGTGTGTGTGTGTATGTATGTATTTGTGTGTGTCTGTGTGTTTGTTTGTATGTATGTGTGTGTGTGTGTGTGTGTGTGTGTGTGTGTATGTATTTGTCTGTGAGTCTATGCGTGCGTGCGATTGATTGACGATGACCTACATGTCATGCCAGCTACTGCTTGTTGTATCTGGCCCTGTGTCAATATCACCATGTCTCCTTCTGTGGGAAAACCACAAGTTTAGAGTTATTGTGTTGAGGACAAACAAAATGTCATCCACCGTTTCCTTCTTAATTTGTAGACAAGGAATTTTTTTCAATTGTCAATTCTTAGATGACAGGACTTTTATTGACAGTAAATTATAAAAGCATTCATCGTCATTCTTATTATAAAACTGGAAGGACTCCAGGCAAGTGAGGTGATTTATAATAATAATAATAATATTAATAATAACTTTATTTGTATGGCGCTTTTCCTGCAAACGTTGCAGCTCAAAGTGCTTTATTCATTATATAATCTTAATTTAACTATTTAGTCATTTAAAGGCAATATTAAAAAGATGGGTTTTTAGTCTTGACTTGAACATATTTGCTGAGGTTACATCCCTAATGTAAACTGGCAGTGCATTCCACAATTTGGGTGCATAAAATGAGAATGCAGCCTCACCAAATCTCTTCTTTTGTACATGGGTCAGAAGACCTGAGAGCTCTATTGGGCTGATATGCTAGCAAAATGTATTTCAAATATTCTGGTGCTGTGCCATTGAGAGCTTTATAAACAAGCAGAAGGATCTTGAAATCTATTCTGAACTTAACAGGAAGCCAGTGTAGAGTTTCTAAAATAGGAGCTATATGAGCTTGTCTGCTTGTTTTGGTTAAAACTCTCGCTGCTGCATTTTGGACTAATTGCAGCTGGCCAATAGCTTTCTTCGGAAGACCAGAAAGGAGACTGTTACAATAGTCCAAACGTGTAATAACAAAAGCATGCATTAACACTTCTGCATCAGTTTGCCGGAGAACATTTCTAACTTTTGCAATATTCCATAGATGATAAAAAGCATTTCTAGTGATAGATTTGATGTGATTTGATTTAGTTCTGACCTCATCCCTCTTTAAGGTGGTTGAGTGTTATCAACTGCCCAGAAAGGGTTTCTTCTTCCTCATAGATTGAGATATTAGAGAATATTAGAGAATATTATATGAGAATATTAGAGAATATTATATGAGAATATTAGAGAATATTCTGAGATATTAGAGAATATTAGAGAATATTCTGAGATATTAGAGAATATTAGAGAATATTCTATGAGATATTAGAGAATATTAGAGAATATTATATGAGATATTAGAGAATATTATATGAGATATTAGAGAATATTAGAGAATATTCTGAGATATTAGAGAATATTAGAGAATATTCTGAGATATTAGAGAATATTAGAGAATATTCTATGAGATATTAGAGAATATTAGAGAATATTATATGAGATATTAGAGAATATTTGAGAATATTATATGAGATATTAGAGAATATTATATGAGATATTAGAGAATATTCTGAGATATTAGAGAATATTCTATGAGATATTAGAGAATATTATATGAGATATTAGAGAATATTCTATGAGACATTCAACAATATTCTATGAGATATTCGACAATATGTGACAGCAGCTGGTGAATCAATGACACACTTGCTAGTCAAGCCAAAATATTGCAATGCAATGGATTCAGTGACTATTCCCCACTACTACCTAGTTAGTGTAAAGTAGTGGGGATTACTCACTGATTCCATTCAATTCAATTCAAGTTTTATTTGTACAGCGCATTTCTCACAAGATGTGACTCAATGCGCTTCACATGATAATAATAATAATAATAACTTTATTTGTATAGCGCTTTTCCTGCAAACGTTGCAGCTCAAAGTGCTTTAATCATTATATAATCTTAATTTAATTATTTTGTAATTTAAATGCAATATTAAAAGTATGGCTTTTTATAATCTTAATTTAATTATTTTGTAATTTAAAGGCAATATTAAAAAGATGGGTTTTTAGTCTTGACTTGAACATATTTTCTGAGGTTGCATCCCTAATGTAATAGTCCAGTCAATCTGTGGTTTAACCCAGGGGAAATTGCAATAGTAATCATTCAAGTTTTTTTGGGATCCCTAGGGACAACCAAATAACACATTAAAAGTCTTAGTCTTAATATTTATTGGATCAAGGTAAATTCAGGGGTCGAAAATGTGGGTTTTTGTGCCAGGCGCAACACAGCCAGTTAATAGGATAAAAAAAATCAACTAATAGATATCACCATGAAACTTCACCAGTTAATCACTTACATTAAGACTAACATTTTTTGTATTACAAGTTTTCTGAAATATGATGTTTAAATATGCAAATTAGGCATTATCTAATGAAATATGTGCTAATTTGCATAACATTCAAAATCTGAAATCTGAACATTGGATAAAGCCAGGTTAAAAATTATTGTTTCATCTTGTTGTCATATTAGAGTCAAGGTCCTCTATAACATTTTGCCATGTTTTTAGGAGTAAATGTTACATAAATCAGGCTATGAATGATATATTAACAAACCCCTCTATAGCAGACCTCGGAATGTAGATAGGAATACAACTGGAAAGTTTGGTGTATGTAAGTGCTACTGAAGTGGAGATTTCTGGCTCAGAGTATGAGAAAAAAACTATTTTTGAGAAAATGGCCATTACCCCCTTGGGGGTACCCTTAACCCAAAATTATATAGTTTTATTTTATTTTATTTTATAGTTTTATTTTATTTTATTCAAACAAAGTCAATCAAATTAGTTTATAACACATGTATTATCATTGACATTTCTGAACATACAGAAATGTTAATGTTTTTCCATGAAAACCATGTTGCATATCATATACAGATTAAACCCTTAAATGAGAAATAAACCATATAAACCTATAAACCTATTAAAAACTGTTTTTAGACCAAGCTTGAAATATGGAATGGAATGGACTTTTTGTCATTGCTACAGTACAGGTACCAAACAACGAAATTTAGGAGGGGTGGCTCCCCTGGTGTTAGGAAAGAAAAAAAAAAAACATTTTAGAAAAAGCATAAAAGCATAAAATCACAAGAAGGTAAGGAGCTGGTTTACATCAATAAAGGCTATGTACACAATCCACTGTACTATACTGCACAGATAGTCAACTAGGGTTGTCATATTGCACAAGAGTATTTTTTCACATTATTTTAAAGTGTCACAGTTTGCAGGCTTGAAAATGTACATGTTTGTGCCTCAGCACTAGCTGCCATACAATCCGTCCGGACTGTCCTGGGCCCAGAACTTAGGCCTTTTCTGTGTTCAGGGCATTGACGGCCCTGTGGTAGAAGCAGTCCTTCAGTCTGTTTGTCTTAGCGGCCGGGGTCCTGTACCTCCTGTTCGAGGGCAGCTTGACAAAGTGTACGTGCCCAGGGTGGGTCGGGTCCCTGGAGATCTTGGAGGCCCTCCTGAGACAGCGTGTGTTGTACAGCTCCTCCAGAGAGGGGAGGGGGGCGCCGGTGATCTTCTGTGCTGTTCTCACGACTCTCTGTAGCGCGTTTCTCTCCGCTGTTGTGCAGCTGTGGAACCAGTTGGAGATGCCGAAGGTGAGGATGCTCTCCACTGCGCCGTGGTAGAAGGCCACCAGTATCTCCTGCTTGTTGTGTTCTTTCCTGAGGCATCTCAGGGTGTATAGCCGCTGTTGTGCCCTCTTGATGGTGCCTTTTGTGTTGTCCTTTTGTGTTGTCCTTCCAAATATGTCTTTACTGTAGGCCTACATGTAACCTTCACTCCATGTCCTCATCCAAATGTTGTGCCGACATATTCGCGCATACACCTCTGCATTCTGAACAGGCTACAGAGCAATCAAGTCCTTGACAACGGCATTTGCAGCGCATAGTGCCACAACCTGACTTGCAATTACAGCGCACAAGCTCCAACAAGTATTGAGGAGCAAGGTCCTGGTCGGAATGGATGGGAATGAGGCATGAGTCTTGGATCCTCCAGCCCCATTCCTCTGGTGGTAGCGAGTTTCCCATCCATTCCTGAACCTGATGGTACACTCTGAAGCTGTGAAGCATGGCAGACGACCATGTTGGTGGCAAGTTGCAAGGGTGGATAGCCGTTTTGCTGTCAGTCACTTTAGTATAGAAACTTTTCAGCCTGAGGTCATTGAGAGAATCCATTTCGGCACCTTTGTAGATTAGTATTAGTATATTGGTATATTAGTTCATTGCCCTTTCCCCTGCAGCAGCAATTTCTTCCTTGGTAGCAGATTGTTTTTGAAAAATGCTGGCCTGTACTCTGAATGAGTCGTTTTCGCTAACCAGACACAGAGATACCCCTTTCCCAACCCCAAAGAGTCTGGATGTTGTATCACAGCCAAGCATGGCATGCGCGAATAAGATGTTGTTGCAAACAACCTGTAACTTGATGATCAATATGGACAACTTATTCTTTGTTCAGTTTGACTGTGGATTTGGAAACCAGTGATTAGGTGCTGAAGGTGTTCATACCCGGCAAACGGATTTTGTGACTCCAACAATTGAAGTATTTTGATAGTGTCAGCGTTGTCTCGTGCCTGTCTTGATGCAGAAAGGTCCTTGTGCTGTTCACTAGTTTCATAGTTTACCCCTGTCACTTCTTTCATTGCATTGTTGATTTCAGATGTTGCAGGGTTGGAAAGAACCCAGACCAAACGTTGTGTTTCAGACATACTCCTTCCCTGTGTCAGTCCTCCGGTTGTTTTCATACTTCGCACGAGGGCTTGTTCTATTACAAGGTCGGGGGATAGTCCGGCCCAGTATTCATTTGATCTACGAACAACTTGCAGACCATCTTCCTGAAATCGTTTGTAAACTTGGGGATATGTGTCTTCTAGTTGGTGCATTTTCTGGAGGTATATGGTCAATGATTTTACATACAAGTTATGTCCGGACTAGGCAGCCTTGAATGGCATCATGTCTGTCAGGGTATCAAGGTGCTGATCCCAATTTCCAGTTCTCTCCGATCCAATGAATGCACAGACTAGGTCGATCATCTCCATGTACTGTAGCCACAATGCTGCTGCCGGTCATCTACCATGGTTGTGTTCTCTGCCCCCAAACGCTGAGCTATGATCTGGAGTAGTGCACTTGCATTTGTCCCGGTTGCGGTGGCAGCCATAACACTGTCATACAGATCTGAGGCTTCTGCTTTTTCAGATCCAGATTCAGATTCAGATAACGTTTATTGCCATTATGCTTGACACATGTAGGAATTTGCTTTGGCATTTACAGAAGGTGCATTTATGCTTTTTTCACATATACATGAACAAAACAAGTACAAATACAAATGCAAAGACAGGCAAAAACAGGACAACACAGGACAGACAGTGCATGAATAGTGCTGTATATAAAGTGCAGTGCAGAGTTATTCAAGGTCCAGTGCATGTTATGTCCTGGGCAGACTTGGAGGCGGGGGGGAGGGGGAAGCCAGAGTCATTTAGCAGCCTGGCGGCTGAGGGGAAGAAACTGAGCCTGTGGCGGGCCTTTAATGTCTTAGGCAGCCGCAACCTTCTTCCAGAGGGAAGCAGGGTGAGGAGGCCGTGGCCGGGGTGGAAGGGGTCTGCAATGATCTTCCTTGCCCTCCTCAGAGCCCTGGTGTCATGCAGGGAGTTGAGGGAGGGCAAGGGACAGCCGATCACCCTCTCTGCTGAACGTATCACCCGCTGCAACTTGGCCTTGTCCTTGGTCGTTGCAGCAGGGAACCAGGTGATGATGGAGTGGGTGAGGATGGACTCTATGATGGCCGTGTAAAACTGGACCATCATGGACCTCGGCAATTTCCTCATCTGCCGGAGGAAGAATATCCTCTTCTGGGCCTTCTTCGTGAGGGCCTCGGTGTTCCGCTCCCACTTGAGGTCCCGGGAGATGGTCATGCCTAGAAAGCGGCATGACTCCACGGAGGCCACCGGGGTACCTCCCAGCGTGATGCTAGTTCCTCTGGTACTTTGGCATGGTCTGTGGATTCTCCATCTGGCTGATCAGAAACTGTGTCCTCGCTGTCATCAGCAACGGTACCATCTTGAGTCAACTCTGACACATCCTCTGAGTCCACAGCATAGTTTGCTTTGTTTGGGACAGGCAGTTTGACATGAAAAGTTTTCGCTGCCAGTAGGGTGTTCAGTGCTTCATCAACCAGGAAATGACCTCGTATGGCCCTGGCAACTGCTTTTCCTTCGAGCATTTTGGGCACCGTATTTGGTGTGTACACTAGGCCCCCAGACTTCTGTACATATGGAACAATGTTAATGCGTCCGACATCTGTTAGGTCCTTTGCTGTCAACTTGATACGTGGAATGATGGAAGCTTGTTCAATTCTGCGGGTGATGCATACAATAATTCCCATGCCATAGAACATTCCATGGCCATCAATTGTTCAGATATTATGGTCAGCATTATCAGCAACATATTGCATGAAGTGCCCAGGTGTGAATCCATGTACCTCAAGTTTCTCAGCTACTGCAGCACTTCAGCCAAACCCAAGGTGATACAGACTGTCAACTAGACATTTTGATTTTGAGAAATGTCTAACATCTGTGTTTGAACTACTTACCAATGACAGACTGGGAGTGGTGTTTTCATTGTGTATTTTTATTGAAATTACATCAATGATGCATCAAGTTGTGTTTACAGTGATATATTGTGGGGGACCAATAATATAATTCACAGGATGGGGGTGGGGCGTGACACATGATAAGGAACATTTGTGACGCAAGCCAGTCTAGGGATAAACTAGTCACAGAAAATTAAAGTGAAACTTATTGTGTCAACAATATTTGGTTTTCTTTTTTTTTTCTCATAACACTCAACTTTAAGTTTTAAAGTACCCACTCAATATAGGCCTAATAAAGTTTAACGATCACTAAATACTTATAACGTGTGGATTTAATTCACTGTTCTCCTCTGCCTTAGGCTACTGGTAAGGGAGACTTGACTTGTGAACATAAGGCCAATGCACACGGCGGCGATTTTGTCGCACCGCCGAATTCAATTCCATTGTTTTGAATGAGACAATGCACACGGCGTGCGATGCGATTTTGTCGCACGACAACATTCGATTCTCCATTCACACCCACACACTTCGATGGTGTGAATTGAGAATCAAATGTTGTCGTGCGACAAAATCGCACGCTGTGTGCATTGGCCTATACTCTCTTTTTTGTTCGTGTTCAAAAGCAAGGACTGTGTGATCATCTAATTATGTGTAGTTATGTGTTTTTAGCATGTTGATGTTCTCTCAGCATGTTGTGATGTTATAAAAATGCAGTTAGATGTTCGTAGCTATGTGCCATTCTTAGCCGCTAGCTGTTAGCAGCGTTTGTTGTGACTTTTCTCCCATTCTGTGTTTGAGGTGTACCAACATTCAAATACTTGTGTCGTCTTCAATTTCTGTCCGATTTCAATGTATGACACATCATTTGAAAGCTTACAATCTGTAGCTTCAGAATATGTAAAAAAAGAGTTTATGTAGGCAACTGATTGATGAAAACATTGTCTGGCGTCACATTTGGCAAATAAGTGGGTGTTGGGGTAGTTGTACCCCTAATACCGGTATAAGACTTAAGAATATCCTCTGAAAAAGTGTTTTATTGGAAAGATTGACCCCCAAAACATAGGAAAAGACACCAAATATGTTGGATAGGTATACATAGGCCCTCCAATATTAACACCATTTTACCCAGATGGCGTCACTCTAAAACATTGTTTAACCTCTTTTGACCTTGAAAAAAGTATGATCCAATACATTAATCAAGTAAGACTTTTAATATATGATGCAGGAGGGTATTAGGAACAATAAAAACTATGAAACATTACTATTGCAATTTCTCCTGGGTTGGTCCTTTTTTTGAGTTAGATTGACTGGACTATAAACTGGCAGTGCATTCCACAATCTGGGTGCATAAAATGAGAATGCAGCCTCACCAAATCTCTTCTTTTGTACATGGGTCAGAAGACCTGAGAGCTCTATTGGGCTGATATGCTAGCAAAAGGTCTTTCAAATATTCTGGTGCTGTGCCAGTGAGAGCTTTATAAACAAGCAGAAGGATCTTGAAATCTATTCTGAACTTAACAGGAAGCCAGTGTAGAGTTTCTAAAATAGTTATATGAGCTCGTCTGCTTGTTTTGGTTAAAACTCTCGCCGCTGATGATAGACAGAGGAAAGCAGACAAAGGTAAAAAACCTGTACACTGTGCAGCCAGGAAAACTCCCTTGCAGCCCTCTACTCATAGAGTGACTACTACCAGTTTGCCTACCAGCACACAGCCCTGGCCCCCTAACCCCCCACGGGGGGCCCTAGCCGCTCCACACACCCGACCCGCCCCACCACTAGCACACCCATTGCATTGCAATGTTTTGGCTTGACAAGCGAGTGTGTCATTGATTTTCAACCAGCTGCTGTCACATATATACAGAATATTATATGAGACATTAGATAATATTGTAACTGTGTATAATATGTCTATATCTGTCTTACTCTTAACACGTATGCAACTTTTTCTACGTATTTATTTTTTCCATATTCCGTTTCATTGTTGGTTTTGAAGGGGGTATGTATGTAGGAATGTTTTATATGGCAATGCACCGATATAATGTCTGAATAATATAAGATATATTACAAACAGAGAATTACTTTTTGGTACACGGCACATTAACAGCGACCTGTTGACTGTTTTGGAATCGCATTATTTACACCCTTGCAGCCCTCTACTCATAGAGCGACTACTACCAGTTTGCCTACCAGCACACAGCTGTGGCCCCCAAACCCCCCCCGGGGGGGCCCTAGCCGCCCCACACACCCGACCCGCCCCACCACTAGCACACCCATTGCATTGCAATGTTTTGGCTTGACAAGCGAGTGTGTCATTGATTTTCAACCAGCTGCTGTCACATATATACAGAATATTATATGAGACATTAGATAATATTGTAACTGTGTATAATTTGTCTATATCTGTCTTACTCTTAACACGTATGCAACTTTTTCTACGTATTTATTTTTTCCATATTCCGTTTCATTGTTGGTTTTGAAGGGGGTATGTATGTAGGAATGTTTTATATGGCAATGCACCGATATAATGTCTGAATAATATAAGATATATTACAAACAGAGAATTACTTTTTGGTACACGGCACATTAACAGCGACCTGTTGACTGTTTTGGAATCGCATTATTTACACCCTTGCAGCCCTCTACTCATAGAGCGACTACTACCAGTTTGCCTACCAGCACACAGCTGTGGCCCCAAACCCCCCCCGGGGGGCCCTAGCCGCCCCACACACCCGACCCGCCCCACCACTAGCACACCCATTGCATTGCAATGTTTTGGCTTGACAAGCGAGTGTGTCATTGATTTTCAACCAGCTGCTGTCACATATATACAGAATATTATATGAGACATTGGATAATATTGTAACTGTGTATAATTTGTCTATATCTGTCTTACTCTTAACACGTATGCAACTTTTTCTACGTATTTATTTTTTCCATATTCCGTTTCATTGTTGGTTTTGAAGGGGGTATGTATGTAGGAATGTTTTATATGGTAATGCACCGATATAATGTCTGAATAATATAAGATATATTACAAACAGAGAATTACTTTTTGGTACACGGCACATTAACAGCGACCGGTTGACTGTTTTGGAATCGCATTATTTACACCCTTGCAGCCCTCTACTCATAGAGCGACTACTACCAGTTTGCCTACCAGCACACAGCTGTGGCCCCAAACCCCCCCCGGGGGGCCCTAGCCGCCCCACACACCCGACCCGCCCCACCACTAGCACACCCATTGCATTGCAATGTTTTGGCTTGACAAGCGAGTGTGTCATTGATTTTCAACCAGCTGCTGTCACATATATACAGAATATTATATGAGACATTAGATAATATTGTAACTGTGTATAATTTGTCTATATCTGTCTTGCTCTTAACACGTATGCAACTTTTTCTAAGTATTTATTTTTTCCATATTCCGTTTCATTGTTGGGGGTATGTATGTAGGAATGTTTTATATGGCAATGCACCGATATAATGTCTGAATAATATAAGATATATTACAAACAGAGAATTACTTTTTGGTACACGGCACATTAACAGCGACCTGTTGACTGTTTTGGAATCGCATTGTTTACACTCTGCCAACATAGCCTTCATGTTCATGTTGACATGAAAATTCCTGTTTTGTACAGCACAGTACATGAGTACTGAGAGTATGTCACTCCCTGTCTGTGACTGTGGAATGACCCCCACACCAACACACACTAACCCCACATCAACACACACTAACCCCACAGAACGACACCCACATCAACAGACACTAACCCCACAGAACGACACCCACACCAACACACACTAACCCCACATCAACAGACACTAACCCCACATCAACAGAACTACCCCCACATCAACAGAACTACCCCCACATCAACAGAACTACCCCCACATCAACAGAACTACCCCCACATCAACAGAACTACCCCCACATCAACAGAACTACCCCCACATCAACAGAACTACCCCCACACCAACAGGGGGTCATTCCACTAAAGGTGGATCAGTATAGGGGCGCTATAAATAAATGCGGCGCTCAGGGAACTCGAGATTGGATTTCAAGCCTCAGGTGATTCCTCGAATGAGGATCAGCCTTGTGTCATCAGTGTTCACAGAAGACAGGCTTACAAATCTTCGATATGGGCGCGTGCACGCAGACATACGCAGCCCAGAAGAGTCGATCTGTCGAAATGAAGATACTCCACTCTGCAGGGGTACTACATTTGCGCAGCATTCCGAATTATTGATTTTTTATGAAGACGGAAAAATAAGATGTAAAATAGTGCAATACTGCCGCAATTAACAAGGCGAGGGAAATGGTTTGGCAAGAAATTGCTGACCGATTAAATGCGTAGGTCATACTAGCCCCAGTTATTGTTATATGTTCATATTTTAATAAATGAATATTTACTACTGTGGTGATATCAGCAGCAGGCTACAAACCGTCATATCGCCACAATGGCCTAGTGGTATCGACCGCTGCCATAGGATTTATTCGTCATTTTATATCGGTGGTTCAAATCCCTCTTCAGGCGCACTTTTTACTGCATTTCGTTGTCTGAATCTAATCTAAAATCTCATCTAAAAAAGTATGTAGGCTATAAAATTATGGTGCAGGCTAATTTACAAGAACTGACACGATTACAATGGTGTTTGAAACCTTTGCATGAAATCTTCGGTT
>NC_137676.1:53904187-54086687 GCF_963989245.1 Nansenia antarctica
AATTGATCAGGAATCGAAAAATGAAAGAATCGATAATGGAATCGGTATCAATAACATCTTATCAATTCCCATCCCTACCTCTGATACATAGTGACAGACAAGAGAAACACTAAGTTCAGTTGCAGCAGACCAGCTACAATATCTTCAAGCTCCATGAGATCCATTTGTGCAAAAACGTTTCTCAATGCATACACACACGTGGTGTGATCATGTCTCTTTGAGTGATCTCTCCCCCTCCCCCCTGGAGCGCAGCTCCCTGAGCCCCCATGGTTTGCATAAGGGAATGGCTTGATAATAAGACTTGAGTCAAACACACTCACAACATAAACCACAAGCTTAACACACCATATACATGTAAAACCGCACAATGCCATAAAAATGCACCAAGTAGTGTGTTCTTCCAGCCAGACATAAACTCAAACAGTGTGTCAATACAGACAAGAGAATCCACCTGCACCTGAAAAGAGGAATGTCAGGTAATGAATATGTGTCTGTTGAGGGAGATTAGCTATATTTGTGAGGTCGTTTCCTACTGTGGCAGCAAAGTGTGTGTGTGTGTGTGTGTGTGTGTGTGTGTGTGTGTGTGTGTGTGTACGTGTGTGTGTACGTGCTCCATTGTGTGTGTGTGTGTGTGTGTGTGTGTGTGTGTGCGTGCGTATGTGCGTGTGTGTGTTTCATCCACAATGGGTTCACCTTTTCACCCTGGTGTGCGGATATCCTCGCCAGGCACCAGCCCAGGGCACCACAGCACCAACAAATTCCGAGGGCCTCTTAGTCGTCTTCCAAAGTGCCCGGAGGAAGCCGGAAATTACACAATATTTAGGACATCAAACTAACATAATTTACCAAACAATACTTCCTTATGTATGTTTGAAAATGGGTTAATTTATGTTTGGAAAAGAGTCACTTTAGAATAACATGGAATCACGATCATGGGGTAATTAATAATGCTGTTACGCTAGTAGCAAGTGATCTTTGGGGAAATCTAACCCACAATGGGGATAAAACGTAGCATACAAGTGCTTGAATGCTGGCGCACAAGATGTGGCTTGTGTTGCCTTTTTGCCTTAAGTACAGGTAATCCATAAGTGTCAGTGATGGAGGAGTTACAAATCCCACAGTTACAGACATGCAGGTGGCACTGAGAGTACATACCAGCAGGTTTTTTTTTCTTCTTTTTGTCTTTGTCTAAACCTCTACTTCAAATGATTACCATTCAGCATGCAGGGCTGGGACAGTGGAGCTAGCTAGCGCTGCCAAACCAAACTGGGGCAGAATGTCAGACTGACAACTGGCTAACATATGACACGCACACACACTATTGCACACACACACTGGCACACACACACTGGCACACTCACTCACACACACTATTGCGCACGCACACTTATACACTCATACACACACACAGACACACACTCTGGTGATGTTTTTGCTACCGTAGACGGTTTCGCTTGGCATCATGTCTGAGTGGTCATGCCAAACTCCTAGCCAAGTCACGCTAAACAAGATGGCCGTGCCCGTCCTGCTGAACCATCTGTTCTCAGTTGACTTCCACAAGGCAGGGCTCAGAAAACGGCCTCCTCTGACCCCCATGACACGTGTTAAAAGATGTTGTTGACAATACCTCATACTCAACCGGATGATTTCAAAGAATCCAAAGAACTCCTTAAAACCTGTAGTAAATATTGTGACAGCATATCCTGCTAGAAAAACACAATTCTTACCCCCAGAAAGCATCCAAAGCAATGACACCAACAGTTATCACCTCAGGTCCAGGAAGAGAGAAAAGAAATACCTCCGCTGCTAGACAGAAAGTAGCAATTGTATTGGCACCTTAGTGTGAATACAAATGGAGGATGGAGTTTGTTATAGTTTGGCATTGACTCTTTAAACATTAGAATTGAGAAGTGTTCTGGCAATGTGAAAAGGAAAAAAAAACTGGAAAATGATTATTAATATTTATCATTTTATATAATTGTATAATATAATATATTATTAATATATATTTATTATTATATTTATAATCTGAATAAAGTGTTTTGCAAATGAAAATAATTCCTATCCCACAATGATGTTATATTTGCCATCCCTTTTTCTCAGCACCTTTCTGTTTTCATACAGAGTCTTTACAGTAAAGGCTCTCTTCCAAACATGTTTTGATATGTAATAATTGAATAGGTTCAACACGATAGCATGACAGACAGAGAGCTCTCCATTCCACAGCCTCTCCGTCTGCCAAGCTGGAAAAAGAGCTATACATTATAATCTGACAGCTAAATAAAAACACTGCCTTGTTGTGGGAGGACTTAAGTGGAGGCCTGATGAATACCTGCATCTCCTTGCTCAGGAATCTTCGGGAGATTTGAGTAGCGGTGAAAAGCTTGACAGAAATGACATCCAAAGCCCTAATTGCACACAACAGGAGGGGAGTGTTTGACCAGAGTACCAATTATAATCGAATTAGTAACTGATACTGTGTTTAAAAACTGGGCTTGACACGTGTTGTTTTAAAGATGATATGAGATGTCGTCATGTCAGACAGTGCATTTTATTGGGAACTTAATGGACTGCATCTCAGAGGAGTTGATTCGAGGGGTAGTAAGAATCACAACCGTGTCTGATCCTCCACCCTCAGTGAATAGTCCCTACTCCTACAGAAACAAGGCAAACGCTCACTTCCATAAGAAGACTGAGTCAAAGTTACACGCTTGTTGCGAAACAGACTCTCCTCTCCTCCCCTCTTCCTTCCTCCCCCTACCCTCTTCTCTCCTGCCCTCCACCCCCCATGCACTCTTCCTCTGTCTGCCCTGTCAGGAAATCCAGACAGAGAGAGAGGGAGATGACTCCGTCCTAATGAACTAGAACAAAATAAGGATCGCTAGCTGTTAGCGCTTCAAGCTCGGCGACGGCGGCTCGACATTTACATGCTTCTCTCTTCTCTATTGTGCAACTGGGCAGCCATTCAGGTGCAGTGTAGGGGTAAAAATGCTGATGTGGCAGCCACAGGAGCGTGGTTACAGGCAGGCTGAGGCGTTATTAACAGGGTGTTGACACACATCCACACAGAGCTGTCTGCCGAGGCTCAGGCTGACATTTGCAACCGAGCATGGCCGTAATTGTGGCCTATGTCGTCACCGCTGTGAATGTTCTGTCTACCAGGTCAGAGGTGAATGTTGTGTACCAGGTCAGAGGTGAATGTTGTGTACCAGGTCAGAGGTGAATGTTGTGTACCAGGTCAGAGGTGAATGTCGTGTACCAGGTCAGAGGTGAATGTTGTGTACCAGGTCAGAGGTGAATGTTGTGTACCAGGTCAGAGGTGAATGTTGTGTACCAGGTCAGAGGTGAATGTTGTGTACCAGGTCAGAGGTGAATGTTGTGTACCAGGTCAGAGGTGAATGTTGTGTACCAGGTCAGAGGTGAATGTTGTGTACCAGGTCAGAGGTGAATGTTCTGTCTACCAGGTCAGAGGTGAATGTTGTGTACCAGGTCAGAGGTGAATGTTGTGTACCAGGTCAGAGGTGAATGTTCTGTACCAGGCTGGGTTTCCGTTAACCGGTAATTACCGGTCTTTGTCCGATAAAATCTGTTGAAGTCCGACATATTTAAACCTCTTCGGTCATAATGTCCGGTGAAAATAATTCCCTTTAAGCACAATTTGAATACAATTTGCTAAAATTAATTTGTCACATATTCTGATTCCTTCTACATTAAAAAAGACGAATATATAGGCTATATTTTTTCTTTTATTATTAATGTGTAGACTAGCTTACGCGATGAACAAACAGCGGCAGGGTTGCCAGATGGGATTGACAATTTACAGCCTAACTAGTCCGCTAAATAACCGCTAAACCCAGTAGCCCATTCGGCGGTAACCCGCCCCATCTGGCAACCCTGTCTCTCAACTGCACGAGTAGTTTATTGTTTGCGGAGAGTGAAGGTACCTTTCGGGGGTAGTTGTGATGGAGAAATTCGTCAGTTAATTTAGTTTGATCTAGTCTAAATAAAACCACTGCAGTGACCGGAGTCAAGGTTATTGTTCTGCGTGTTTTGGATGTGCTAGAGCACAGTGAATGACCACCGAGGGCCGTGAGATGCGGCTAGTAAAGGACGCTAGCCATCTCAACCCCGTTCATTGATTGAGCCTGCCGTGCCCGTTCCAGCCCTGAGTCGGGAGATTCAGAGTATAACATCCCCCTGGCTACCTCTTCTACTCCCCCTGGCTACCTCTTCTACTCCTCCTGGCTACCTCTTCTACTCCCCCTGGCTACCTCTTCTACTCCCCCTGGCTACCTCTTCTACTCCCCCTGGCTTCCTCTTCTACTCCGGGAGTTTCCATTGAACTTTCCTCCTCTACATTCGTCCATCTCCACGTGCACTACTATCGACAACCTGGGCTACTGGTACCATTAGATTAGGATTGATTAGATTAGGTTGACAATACCACACTACATTTGAGTTTAGGGATATCAATGTTATATATTTGTGTATGTTTTATCTTTATGTATTAAATGTTATAATTGTTCCACATGAGACCTGTCTTCCCCCCACTCAGTTATTCAGTCGGTGTCCATCATTTTAGTTCAATGTAGTCTATCTATAGTGTTAGAGTTTAATTTGTGCCACTAAATTGAAATAGTCCACGGGTGTGTATCCCCCCGACACATCCTCCTCATTCTCATACTCCAGAGTCCGAGTAAGTATGATTTGACAGGCAGCTAGACTTAATGCCTTCCCAATCAGCGAGACGTGGTTATAGAAATTACGTTGTTTTATTGATAAAAAGGGTAAAACTGGAAAGAGAATATAGAAAACTTACATTACTGTCGTGAAACTATTTAACACACTTCAGTTAACGTAATGTGGAGTCCGTTCATTGATCGATCGATGCAGTCCGTTCAAATAGCCATCAAAAGCTAAACTAGGCATACTTAAAATTACCAATTACATCCTCAAATCCCATTAATGCAATTGAAATAAACATCTTAGCCTACAGTCGTAATTCAAAGTAGTAAAGGTGACTAGGCCCAGTGTGGCGCGCGTGCAGCCCTGGACAGTAGCGCATGCGAATCATGAAAGCCTATATTATTATATAGTTTGCATCTAATCGTATCGGATGAGAAATAGACATTAAATCACATATAGGCTACACAACAGCTAATCACCGCGACAAACACCTATATTATATTTGAATATGATGACCGGAATTTCTCCCGTTTGTCCGACACATTGAAATCTTTCCGGACACTTTGACCGGCACCAATTTTTTCTAACGGAAACCCTGGTACCAGGTCAGAGGTCAATGTTCTGTACCAGGTCAGAGGTGAATGTTGTGTACCAGGTCAGAGGTGAATGTTGTGTACCAGGTCAGAGGTGAATGTTGTGTACCAGGTCAGAGGTCAATGTTCTGTACCAGGTCAGAGGTGAATGTTCTGTACCAGGTCAGAGGTGAATGTTGTGTACCAGGTCAGAGGCGAATGTTGTGTACCAGGTCAGAGGTGAATGTTGTGTACCAGGTCAGAGGTCAATGTTCTGTACCAGGTCAGAGGTGAATGTTCTGTACCAGGTCAGAGATGAATGTTCTGTACCACCTGTACTGGGCCGTCAGGGGGGCAGGGCGATGTTGAGTAAGGTGTGTGTGTGTGTGTTTGTGTTTGTGTTTGTGAGTGTGTGTTGAGATGATGTGACCATGCTTAAAACATCTTTTACATTTTTGGCATTTAGCAGATGCCTTTATCCAACGCGACTTACAACAAATAGCCTACTGTACATTTGTCTAAGTAAGTGAATCATCTATCCATCAGTCATTGCAAGAAAAATAAATCTATGCTCGGGCCAGGGGCCATTGGCAGTCGTAATGTATCAGGTTTTGTGGTGTATGTGTGCGTGTATGTGTGCGTGTATGTGTGTGTGTGGATATGAGTTTCGAGTAGAACAAAAAAGGAAACACCACACGGTAGTAAATAGTTATTGCGACAGATACAAATGAGTACATGTTCCTTAACAAAGACTGCTGTAGAAATGTGTTCACATGGCTGTCAAGCAAGTTTGTCATAGGAAAGTGACATTACATTTATTATCAGACATAAAGTCATTTCCAGCAGGTAGAAGGCCATTCAGAAATACAGAATAGATATTTACATCTAGGCCTACATTTTGGCATTTAGCGGACACCTTTATCCAAAGCAACTTACAGCAAATACATTTGTCTAAGTAAGGGAATCATCTATCCATCAATCATCTCAAGAAAAAGTTCTATTTTTTTTTTTTATGTATTAATATTATTATTATTATAAAAAAATAAATGTTCCTTCTTCTAGCATTGTGACTGCCAATAGCCCCTGGCCTGAGCATGCTAGAAGAAGGAAGAATTAAGATTTATATTTTTTTCCAATAGAGAAACTGTCCAGGGGATTAGAGAGGGAATGGTGAGGTCTCCGGAGGGACAGTTAAGGTGGAGTCTGAAGAGGTCTGCAATCTACAGCAGCAGACAGAGAGTCATTTTACTGGCACGTCACACAATTAAACGTAATTTCTTCTTCACACAGGCGCAGACACACATACACATACACACACAAGTCATTTGGCACATACATACACACACACACACACACACATCCACACACACACACATCATTTAACGGCCCCCCTCCCCTTGGCACACTACTTCAGTTATGTAAACTGGGCCAGGCTGGGAGTCAGTCAACCGTCCAGGTGACTTTGCATCTAGACTAGGCCTCTGCAGCTGGCCATGCAAACAAGAGGAGCGAGAGGGCTCCAGAGTGCAGAGGCGGTGTTATCACACACACACACACACACACACACACACAGGCATGCATGTGCGTGCACACTCACATATACACACACACACACACACACACACGTAGTGAATGCACACACCGACAAGTAACCCAACAGAGAAAAGACTGGAAAAACGACACATAGCACATTAACAATTTATACTTCGAAAAAAAGAAAAAAACGTTAAATTCTTTGCTTAGATTTTACATCACATCTTGTGTGACTATATGTTTGGAAAGAACAAAGATACAACAACAACAACAACAGAAGATCCCAATTTCACGTCACTGTTCACAGAAGACTCTTTCCTGCTCTCCTCCTCTCCTCCTCTCCACTCTCCTCTAAAGCCTATCCTCCTCTCCATCCTCTCCTTCAGCCTCCTTATCCTCCGGCTGGCTCGGTCTGGGTGATCAGAGTCAGGCTGGGGGATGGTAGACAGATAGATTTATCTCATCCCCAGAGGCCACATCACAGAACCTGGCCATCATCTCAAGAGGCCGCAGCAGAGCCCAAGTGCTGATCTGGCATCAGTTTGGCATTTGAGATCCTAATGAATCTAGATCGGCACTCCTGCTCTGAGAAGCTGTGTGACTACGGGCCCAGGCCTTTTGTGTTCAACCTGTTGCATCCTGAACAGACACCTCAACTGAAACAGCCCATCTGTGTTGTTGGCCAGCGAATGGTTAAAGTGTTCCAATTCAAACGGCTGATTTGTTTCTCTTTGTTTGAAGAGAGCCGTTTCTCTGTCAGACGCGGGCGCGCTCTTCTTTTTTCCTTGGCGAACTGCTGCTCCGACGCGTGTATTATTCAGCGGCGGTTATTTTCCTTTCTGGGCGGCACGGATGCGCAGGTTTTATCCCTCAGAACGGCCCCGATGCGTGGTTACTGACGACTCCGCTGCCGGGGTCTTCTCATGCTGACCCAAAGTGGGTCTACTCTACTCTAGGGCCTCTCTGGAGATTTCAAACCACATAATAATAATAATAATAATAATAATAATAATAATAATAATAATAATAATAATAACTTTTTATTTGTATAGCGCTTTTCCTGCAAACGTTGCAGCTCAAAGTGCTCCAATCATTATATAATCATAATTTAATTATTTAGTCATTTAAAGGCAATGTTAAAAAGATGGGGTTTTAGTCTTGACTTGAACATAATGTGCTGAGGTTGCATCCCTAATGTAAACTGGCAGTGCGTTCCACAATCTGGGTGCATAACATGAGAATGCAGCCTCACCAAATCATGGTCAAATCATGAGATAAATATGGAGAAGAGGTCTTGGAGTTGGAGTCACTAAATACCCTAAGAAAACATTTAATAGATTAATAAAAAGGTTCATGTGAATGAAACACTGTAACAGAAAAATAAATAAATAATAATAATAATTCTAGTGAGCCACCTTGGAAAGCAACTGACTTCCCTTCTCTAAAAACAACATCAATGAAAACATCGAAACATTTATTTGATCTAAGTAGTTTTTTAAATCCGTAATTCATTGAGAATTAATTGGTTTTGTTATCCTTAGCTTTCCTTATCAGACCTTTTTCTCATCATAACAAGGCCAAGTAATAGGCAGTGTGGACTAGATCCTGTCAACACTGCACCACCCCTTAGAAAGACCAAGAAGTCTTATCATAATCCTCTACCATAAACACAGATGTTAAATAGAGCTTGATCAAACATTTAAACAGCTACTGTAGCCTCTGGTGTGTGCAGGCCCATGCTGTGAGGCATAGGTAAACTATGGCAGATATGACTGGGAGCCTAACTCCACAATGAATCTCTGGAGAGTTAGTCACATCTTTTGTCCTCTGCCAGGGAGCCTGAGATACAGTGAACCGGTTTATGGTTAAGGTGAGGCTCAATGCTAATAAACTATTTTACTATTTCATCTGTCATTAGCACATGGCTAATCCCTACGGTACCATCAATCACTCACAATTTTAAAAAAAATATTTTAACCAATAATAGTCTTGCTTTTTATGCAAATCTACACATTCTGTATAACATCCAATTTCAACAGCAACTGTTTTTTATTTTATATTTTTTACTTTGTTTATTGGATTTTTCGAGAGCATACAATTGTGAGCATAGCATAAAAATAAAAAATAAAGTGCATATACTCACTATAGAGAAGACCATAAAAAATGAAATGACAAGTGACATAATACTAAACAACAAAACAACTTACAAAGAGTGACAAAACTAAAATAACACAACCATGCAAAGACATAAATAAAAACAAACCAACCCATCAGTCAGATCATCTAGAACCGTGTCAGTATGGACTCTAATAGTCAGTACAGTACCCTCTCCCCACACCACAAGCAACTGACCTATTTTTTTGAAAGAGATTGTTAAAACACTGAATTCTACACATTTTAGAATAGAATGGAATACAAACAGTACACCAGATTTGACCGGAACAATTGTCCAAACAAATCATATTACCAAACAGATCTCCATGGATATAAATGGGTATTCCTACAGCACTCTGATATATGCAGTGAATGTTGTATTTGCATGTCACAATCTCCTCTCACTGGAGAGCAGGGCGGCCAGACAGGGGTGTCAGCTGGCTTTGCATGCCCTATGAACATACAAACACACACACGCACACACACACACACACACACACACACACACACACACCAACATGGTTTAATGGTAAAAAAAAAATGTTTTAAATAACTAACTAACCCTACATCTCAACACACATGTACCCACGTTTTACATGCACCATCAATGAACAGCGCCCCAGGCCGGTGTGTGTGACATCTCACCAGTCCATAGAGGACCAGTGACCATGCAGGGAACACCTGTTCTTACAGTGAAAACACACACCACTCCGGCTCCCGTCAGGCCAAATCTGAATTTCGATGATTCACCCAAACCTTCAGTATGAACAATTAATTATGAACCCGTCTATTAGCAGGTGTCTTCAACGGCTCACTCGTCACTAAGAACGCCGCCCCCCGATGCGATGCGAACCCAGGGCCAGACGGACATCTTGAGATGCCTCGGGAAGCTCCGTCAGGTTTCTAGGGGATTACCTGGCGGTTGACAGGTATGTGTGTATGCGTGTACTTCCGCGTGACACCTCCAGGCTGAGGGTACCCTGGCCCCGGCCCACCCCAGGGGGAGAAGCCTGTCATCAGGCTGTTTGTCTCAGGGAAGCCTCCCTCCCCTGGCATCTCTCTCTCTCTGGGGCTGCGGGTGGTGTGTGAGTGTTGAGTGCTGGGAGAGAGCAGCCGGGTGTTTCCACTGTGTGTGTCTAAGAGGTTGAGGTAGCTCACCCCAGCGCTCTGGAGTGGACCGGGACGCACAACACAAGTGCTGCTGAGAGGGTTTCAGCTAGGAGCCTTCAGTACACAACCTGTTAGAGCTCATCCCAAATTGCCGGTAACACAATTATTTTTGTCATTATGTCGAAAACAACATCACCGAGTGTCGTGTGAATACATGCGTGTTTCAGTCCACTCGAATGACAAATAATACAGACCGCATTGTACTAGTAGACTCCTCCGAAAGTCATACATTGATTCATCTGCTTTTGCATTCTACCAAACGTAATCGAGGAACATATCAGTGAAAAAAAACATTGGTAAAATCTGTTCCATATTTGCCATCAGGTAATCGTAGGTGGGTGTCAGGGGTGATGGCTAAGGCCTGGATTTGCATGGTGAAAACACACAGGACATTTCCATCTCTTAACACAGCTGGCTCCTCCAACCACTGGCCCAATAACAACAAGGAAACCAGGTAGAAAAACAACACACTGATGCCTCCACCACTAAAGAGACCTTTTAGAGACAAACATCAAAACAACCAAAACCATTTGGGACCTTTTAAAATACACTGAGGTCTACGTTGGAGGTGGATTTGAATGCTTAGAGGTAAAAGTAACTTGGTTTTGCATCATAGTCACATGATTTAATAAGGATAAATATAGGATAAATTAGACAGCCAGAGAGGCTGTAGATATTAGGCTGTAGGCAAGGAGGGGGTGGCCATTCAACAACTTAACTACATGAATTACCAACAAAACAAGCAATACACTTTTCTACCCTTTTGAAAGTTTTGACGGTTGATATTTAAAGCTGTCTCACACTATGTTTTGCTAAATCGTCAATGTTCCCCGAAATAATAAAGCAAAAAATCCTCACACTCTTGTCAGAATCTATTTTGCCAACAGCAGTGCGTTCACTCAAACCTGAACAATAAACCCTTATGCATTAGCCGTGGTGGAGGTATGTCAGGGAGGGAGGAGTGGCTCTTCAGGTGTGCTCTGCGGAGGAGGTAGTACAGACCTCAGGTAACTCACTGTCACTCTCACAAACTCTCTCACCTCCAACAACACACACACACACACACACACACGCTGCCTATGTATACCTACATATATCTATATCCATACTCTCATCTTTATCAAACAAACACACTCCTGGATTTATTGGAGAAGAGTGGCTTTTATTGCAAGAGCATCGCAGAGGAAGTAACGATCTAAGGCGTGTTTGTGGAGACGCTGGTTTTGGACATGAGGACTTCATGCGGGTTGTATAGAATGCGTGTTGCGGTCTGTCGAACATAGCATGCCTGTCTAATGAGCACATCTCTTTTGTGGCTTTTCTCTGTGAGCTCTCTACTCTGCTACTGTTTGTTCTTCCTGATAGACTGTAGCAGATGAAGTCAATGACAACACTAGGACAGCCTTAGGAGACACTTTCTTTTTTTAATACAGTAAATCAGTTTTGTTTGGACATTAATTTTGTGTGATCGATACACAACGATGCCCGTGGTCAAAGTAGAGAAAGGCTCTCTGTCCGAGATCTCCCTGGCCACTCCCCCCGGCCCCTCCACGACCACGACCACCGCAGAGGAGCCGCCACGGGGCCGCCGGCGGAAACGGCCTGCGCAGCGCGGGAAGCCCCCCTACAGCTACATCGCCCTCATCTCCATGTCCATCGCCAACTCACCCGACCGCAAGCTGACCCTGGGGGGCATCTACAAGTTCATCACCGAGCGCTTCCCCTTCTACCGGGACAACTCCAAGAAGTGGCAGAACTCCATCCGCCACAACCTGACCCTCAACGACTGCTTCATCAAGATCCCGCGGGAGCCCGGCCGGCCGGGGAAGGGGAACTACTGGGCCCTGGACCCCAACGCAGAGGACATGTTCGAGAGCGGCAGCTTCCTCCGGCGCAGGAAGAGGTTCAAGCGCTGCGACTTCACCACGTACAACTCCTTCGTCCACGAGTCGCCGGTCTTCTCGCCCGCCGTGCAGATGGCCCGCTCGGCCGCCTACGCCAACGCCGTCTACCCCAACATGGCGGCGGTGAGCCCGCCGTACGGCCACCAGCAGCTGCCCTCCGCCTACTACCCCTCGTCCTCGCCGCCGGGGTTCGGCCCCACGCAGTCCCGCATGTTCAGCATCAACACCCTCATAGGGCACCCGGCGGGGGCCGCCAACGGGCTAGGGGGCCAGGGGCCCGAGCTGCTCCAGCAGCCCAGCCGGAGCTTCAGTCCCGAGGGAGGCCCCGCGGGGCCCAGCCCCTGCAGCCTGGGGGCCCCGGCCTTCCAGACCCAGTCCTGCGGAGGGGCCATGCTCTCCCGCACCTCCACCCACGTGGGGTTCCCTTACTCCGGGCCTAACGGACACCACCACCACGCCCACCACCACCACCACCACCACCCCACCCAGGGCTCCTACCCCCAGGGACACGGCCAGGGGTATGGGGCATCAGGGCGACTCCACTCCTCTCCCCCCATGGCCGGGGACTCAGTGGACCCTTATGGGAGGGCGTCCCCAGCTCAGCTGGGCTCCTTCTCCCAGTATAACGGCCCAGGGCCCATCACAACCCCCGGGGCCTATCTCAGACACCCGTCCTACTCAGGCAACATGGACAGGTTCGTTTCTGCCATCTGAAAACAAAAAACTGTAGCATTGAAATCTAGTCTAGATGGGGTGGGTTCGGCCGGTCCTACATAGAGGAATTGTGACGTTAGTTTTACGGCGACGGAATGCTTAAACAGGAAGACTCAAGAACACACATTTCTTTCGATGCGTATATGTGACATGACACACGGTGCATATTTAATAATAACGTTGCATTCTTTCAGTAACTGTGATACCAAAATCGGATAGGGACTGCATGGCAGAGTGTATATAAGCATGTGCATCACGTGCAATAATTAAGACGTAATACTTTTCATACATATCATAACGTGCCTTTTCCCGTGGACTTGGGATTTGAATCTAAATGCTATAGTTGGTGTCTGGACTTGTGGGGTTGCCATATGAGTGCATCTAAAGCGTGAGTGAGGTTTTGCAGTTCATGTGATTTGTTTTGTGGTTAAATTCTGTGTACAGATGTCCTTTCATTGATTGTCAATTTACTTGCAGTGGAATTGTGTATAAAACTGTGTATAAATTATTGTGCTTGATGATTTGTATTTGATAAAGGATTTTTGGAGAAACATTTGCTTTATGTATTATGTGTATTCCTTCATTTGCATGTTGGGAATACTGCACAATAGTTAGTCATTAGTCATTTGAGAAACGAAAACTAAGAAAAACACATTTTATTATTGTCATAGATCAGGTAAATGTGCAACAACTTAAATAATGATATGGAAATGCAGCCTACCTGCAAGCGACATTAGGAGCAAAGAAAACAAGATGCTCAGACTCTACTTACTTTATTAATACACAGTTGTTAAACCATCATTATTGTTGTTCAGGTAAAACACTTCTGCTCAAATAATTTTCGAAATAGTGGCATTCATTTGTAAAATGAAATTCTAACTCAAAGACAATCATTCTGGGGATTCACAGCTGTGACTGCTCTTATCACCGTCAGGGTCTCATAATATGTTCTACAATTTGACAAATTCCAAACTTGTAATAACACTGGTAATAACACTTCATCATGCTTACAAAATTGCTCGCTTCATTCCTTCATTTCCCCAGAAAAAAAGACACTCAGACACTTAAAATATCTCCAACTAGATCCTTTGTGTGTTCCTCTCCCGTGTGTTTCAGCTCAGCGCCGTCTGAAGAGTGTCTGGAGCCGTTCGTTTGTCATTCAGCAGGAACAGCTTCCTTATCATGTCCAGACATCAACGCAGCACTTAGGCAGAAAGCCCTGCGCTAAGCTACCTCAGATCCTGCAATCAAGTAAATGAACTGAGTTGGAACCTGGTCTGGAACCTGGTCTTCTAACTAAACCTGGTGTTCAGTCGTATGAGGTGAAACATGGGTTGAATATCCACACAGAGAGTCAACAGGGCCAGTACTGCTTCGTCCTATGTAGTCTGCTCATTGGAACACAGACTCATAGACTCGAGTAGACCTGGTCGACATGTAGGAGACAGACACCAAGGCAAGAGGACTTGAAAAAGAAGTCATTAAGTGGTGGTCAAACAACCGCTGTTTGCACCTTGATGAATGCATGGTCAGTCTTTTTGTTGTTTAACCATTTTTATGCAAAAAGAACAGGTTGTTTCTGTCTACCTTATAACTCAGAGCAACACTGATTTGAAATGTACATTACAAATGACATTACATTAAATGTACACAACACAAACATGACATTTCCAAACGAATCAACGGTTTTCAATCGCTTCATATCATACAGTTAATCAAACACGAGTTGATTGGGGATTAGCAAAATGACACTGCGGTCAGGGCTGGACTTAGGGGGGTGGGGGCCCCTGGGCTTGAGTCATTGTTCGGGCCCCTACCTACACTAAAAATGATAAGCTACAACTACACCAACCAGAACCTATGGGTGTCTGTGGGTGTCTGAGACGAAATGTAAGTGAGGTGTGTATTGGACAGCTACAGTATGTGTCTGGGCGCGAGTGTCTGAACTCATGAAGCATCTACGACTGGTTTGAAAAACCCAGTAAGTTTTGGAGTTTTTCTCAGTGTCTCCCTTTCGCGTTCCACTTTTTCATTTTTCATTTTTCTTTTTTGCGCTCCACTCTCGTAATTCCTCCTGTCCGCCATGATCATGACATTGACAATCGCTCCACCAAAGATGATGCCCCTGCCCTGCGCGTGACGCGTCGATGTAAACCTCTCCATTGGCCTAAATATACAGTATAATTAAACAAATTAAAACACGTCATTCATCAGAGCGTCCAGTAGGAATAGTGATAGGGGCTGTATTTCCATGCCCGCGGGGGAGGGGGGGGGGGGCTGTATTTCCGTGCCCTGCGCTGCGACAAAACACATTTTTCAAATTTGAACGTAATTTATGAATTCAAAATCAAAGAGCATAATATTTATTCATACATTTGGATTTATTTTGGGGCCCCTTGTAGCCCGGGGCCCCTGGGCTCAAGCCCAGGGTAGCCCATGCATAAGTCCGGCCCTGACTGCGGTAGTACTACCCGAGGCCTTATCAAATGTCATTTCCTTTTTTATAAGAAAAGTACAATGTGTGTATTAATAGCCCAATCAGCAAAGAGATCAAATATAAAGTCTTGTTTCATAAATCAACTTAAATACACAGCTAATCAACAAGGCATAGCAACCCACCAAGCATGGTAAAGGTGTCACACAGCAGACAGGCTGATTGTGAACAGTGTCTGTCATGCCCATCATTTGGAGACATCATAAAAGAGACAATTAGAGGACATTGAAGAGCAGTGAAGCATAAACCGAGATGAGCAAGGCAGAGAGAAAAAATGAGTCCTAGATTAGAAACATTTCATCCAAATCACACCCTTGAAGATGGGAGGGGATGTGTGTGAAACGCTGCGTTATGGATAAATTACCGTATTTAAGGCATTCTCTCTCTGGAATGCACATTCACTTTGGACCACAGTGCAAGACAACAGTAGAGCGTATGACCAACATGTCGAAAAGTGATTGTACTTGTCGTGTGATTCTTTTTTCACTTTTAAAGTTGAGTCAAAATTGCTGTAATGTGCTGTGATAGAAGACATGAGTTTGGGCACTAAGCACCACACAAGATGTAAGTACCGGTATCTGTGGCGCTGGGAACACGTTATCTGACACACACAAGCATCCTTGAGTCCTCCTGTGAGTCCTACAAAACAAGCAGCCAACCAACTATTAGAAATATAAACACAAGAAAACATACTGTATATGCTTCTGTAAAATGATCAAGTAGATTACAACTATTTCCAAGGCTATCATTTAACATTTTAAATTTAATTGGAAATAATGAGCTTCAATTTGAATGGTTTCAGCTAATACATTTTGCCGGCTCAAAATAGTGTATACAAGTCTCCTTGTTTGCACTAAAAGTCCAAGTTGAGGGAGAAACGTCTCCAACTACGTCAACATCTCTGACTCCGTACAGGAGTGTCCTTACATTGCTTAGCCCAAAGACATTCAGAATAGTCACATGTTCTACATGCAGCATTTGGATATCGTGTACTTAGCTCCACTTGGTGGTGAGAAGAACAAATGCAATGATTCCTGTCTTTGCTCCACAATTTAGTGTTCAAAGTAATACAAACAAGACTGACCATTCTGTCGTAGGATTTACTTTTAATACTTTTAATATACTTAATTTAAATATAAGGACATACATACATACATACATAACAGTTACAAAACAATCAATAACTTGACACCTTTGCACTGTGGCTCCGGGCCTGCTACTTCTGATCCTGGATCAGAGAAAAGAATCAGGATCATTCTCATCCAGATTAAAGGTTTTGAACAACTGGACCCTGGATACAGCATAATGTTCTGTCCTAGAAGCAAGACAGTGTTAGTGCCCTCTATTGACTGTTTCTGTCCCAGCAATGGTTGCATGTGCTCTGAATCATTTTTCACAAATTAAATGAAGTAAATCTAGATTAATCCGATTTAATGATCCCATCTATTGGATTGAGATGGTTACATAACTAAAATTTGAAATAATAGTTTTAGGCACTTGGTTTCCTATTGACTCAATTATAGAACGCAATCTACCAACTGTTTCTAACCTTATTTCCCTCAATATACTGTAACTGCTACAACAGTCTTTTTTTAGAAACATCTTTTGATTGGTTTGGTTAAATACCAACAATAATACTGACCTACACCAACACACAACAAATGACACATTGAGGGAGTATACCGGTACATAAAATGAAAACAGATAAATAAAACAAAATGCTTCATGTTGTCTTTAGAGTAACTCACTTCATAGATAGAGAAGCTTTATCCCATGCCTGTTTCTACTGGGAGAGATAGAATCCACTGCTCTGATAGGCTATCACCTGTTATCAGATCTACACTTTACAGTTGACTTCTATTTATTGAAGGCGTGTTCTCAACCATGCTAGAATGTTGCCTGCCTTTCATTGGTATTCCACCACGATATATATTCCAAAATGCGTCCCAGATATTGTGTCCCAGTCCTCCCAGTTCTAATCCAATGCCCAGTACGAAGTCTGTTAAAAGAAAACGAAAAAAAACAGTGATTTATTTTGTAGCAATAACTTAATTGCCCTGAGGGATTGGTTAGTTTCTCATTGTTGGATGGAGTGGGGCTTTAGATTTACTACTTGTACCACTCCCCTTTCCAATAGCAACAGAACATCACTCTTTAGCTGGGGCTTTGTCTTTGTGTATGTGTGTGTGAGTTAGAGAGAGAGAGAGAGAGAGAGAGAGAGAGAGAGAGAGAGAGAGAGAGAGAGAGAGAATTGGACGCTTGAAGGCACAGAGTGCATTCACTTTAAGAGAGCCTTTTTGGGCGCAAATTCAACATAGTATACGTGTTTTGCGCTGTTATTTTGGACATATGATTATATAATTAGAGTCTTAGACCATAGGGATTTCATTGGACCGTTGCATTGCTGCATTCAAATTTCCCTGTGGGGACAATAAAGGTACCGAACTGAACTGAAGGAGAAGGAACAACCACATCATTCACAACCGGGCCTGAATCACCTTGGAACCCAAATGGATCTTCATCAGGCCATCCTCAAGGCCGACTTCCTCATGGCTAGGAGGCTAATCGAGGCCGGCGCTAGCGTCAACGTGAGGGACGAGGAGAGGAGGACCCCTCTGTCGCTCTGCTGCCTCCATGACGGGGAGTCCTGGGCCCTCGGAGTGGCCAGGATGCTGCTGGTCCACGGGGGCCGCGTGGGGCCATGCGACCGCCACGGTCGTAACGCCCTGGTGTACGCCGTCCTCTACGAACGCCTAGGGCTGGTTAAGTTGTTCCTCCGAGCGCTGGATTATGACCTGAACCACGCCGACAAGTACGGTCACACGGCGTTGTGGTACGCCGAACAGGCGGGGAACGGTCCGATACGCGACATGCTGCTCCAAACTATGAAGAGGTACGGTCCGGGCACAGACCCAGCTGTAACCGCGGGCCAGAGTCTACGAAGCAGTCGTGATGAACTCGGTCACGGCGGGGTCCAGAGAGGGGTCAAGGTGAACATGTTGAATTCCGCCGTTCACTACAAGGTCGAAGGGCACACTAGGCCGCCGCCAGGGAAATGTCTGCCTCCGTTGTTCAGAAAGCACGCGCCCTATAAGACCCTGCCGGCCAATCTCTGGACAAAGAGGGCGAGCTTCTACAAAACACTGAAGCCCCCCAGGTCAAAACTGGAGTCCAAGAAGGGCCTACCTGGAGGAGCCGAGCAGGGGAAGAGAGAAAAGGGACAGGGAGAGAAGACAACCACAACCCCCTCGCCACCCCAGGGCTGGAGACTGGACATGATCAGCCTTACCCAGGCCTTAGAGAGCCAGATCAGCCTCTCTTACCGGCCACAGGCCCAACCCAGGCCTCCCTCTCTCAGGCCCCGCCGGAGGACACCTCGCCTGGGCCCCAGCCCCACCGTGGAGGCCCTGCTGCGTCAACGCAGGCAGAGGGGGAGGAAGATGTCCCTGGACGCCATCAGCGACAGCCTGAGGAAGGAGAAGGGGGCTCTTACGTCCGCGTTCCGACGCCGCTGCAGTGTGGCAGTTATACCCATGATCAGGCTGGGGGTCGCCAGTCGGAGGTTTAGCTTGACAGGGCTGGAGGGCAGGGGAGGAGGGGGGGAGGGCAGGGGAGGAGGGGGGGAGGGTAGGGGAGGAGGGGGGGAAAGCAGGGTCACCTCCAAACCACTTGTTAGGATCCAGGAAGCGAAAAAGAAAACCTAGTGATCACAGAAGCCAATGCTGTCTGAACGCTCATACTGGCTACTTACTACCAATAGTAGTGTGATTATAATAAAAGTGTGATTTTTGCTTACCTGAAGTTTTATTTTGAGTTTGTAATGATATGTTTGACTTTCTTTGTGATTTCAGTTGATAAAACAATATAATAATAATAATAATAACTTTATTTGTATAGCGCTTTCCTGCAAACGTTGCAGCTCAAAGTGCTTTAATCATTATATAATCATCATTTTATAATTTAGTAATTTAAAGGCAATATTAAAAAGATGGGTTTTTAGTCTTGAACATATTTGCTGAGGTTGCATCCCTAATGTAAACTGGCAATACATTCCACAATATATGTGAGACCCCTTAGAAATGGAACTTGGTTCTTTGTGTGCATTATATTTTGATATACTTGATCAACATGTCTTTTGAATTGAGATGTTTGATGTCTTCTGAAATAAATAATCTCATCGTTAAATGATCAATTGTTAAATAATACAATAAATGATCTTCCATAAGTTTAATCAACATCTGAATTGAATTATTATTAATATGGCCTTTGACTGTTACTTGCAGAACACAGCTTTAGATCTGACAGTTGAAAGTTTGGTCTCTATTTTGATAGTTTCTGTAAACTATCGACTGGAACTCAATTCATAGAGAGTTTGTCAACAAATAGCTGGACTAGAGATCAGAATCAGAATCACTTTTATTATATCTTACTCTAGGCCTGCAAGTACACAAGAGTAAAGTTATTTGGATTTGGTTCCAGATATATTGACAGATATTTCATAGATAAACCAAGTGCATTTGCATGTGAAAAGGCTTGTGCTATGGAAAAGCAGCAAAAGTGTATTTACCATAGACACTGAAAAAGCAATACAATAATTTACTGTACATTGAACATTTTGAAAATAAAAGTTGCACCATCAAGTTAACAACAGTAGGTGGCAGTAATGGATACATACATGAATGACGACATTAACCGCTGCCAATAGCCATTGTCAGGTAAAAGAAACAGTACAACGTGCACTTGTTAACTGCAGGAAATATGCATCAGAAAGACCGATAATTATGGAGGGACTGACAAGAGAAGGTTTGGAGTGTGGTGGTGGAGGAAGACAGGGCAGGAAGTGTCTGATAGGGAGGCTTTGACGGACCGGATAATGTAGGAGTTGGCTAAATCCAGAAGGTGGCAGTAGTGCAACATTAACGATGCAAGCTGCCGTTAAATCCAACAGAAGAAGAAGAAGCCTTCTACGTAGGCTGACCAATAGCAGCGCAGTAACTTTTGTTTTGAATGAGAAACAGACGGTTGAAGAGTAACGCAACTCACTAGCAGGTTTGTTTACATGGGTTATATTAATTACTTCAAATTACTATACATTGCGACGTATAAAAGTTAACCGTCATGTAATTTAACACTGGCATATATGTTACTGTTGTGCGTCTTAACAGAGAAATTTTTATTTGAGCAAGGCAAGCTAGCTAACGTTATCTATCACCGTGTGAATCTCGCCGGCCTTTTTACGTTGTTTCAATTAACTTACTTTCATATCTGCTTTCGCTAAATGACTACCTCTGTCAATGTTGAAATAGCATCTGTCATTATCCACTGGATGAAGACCGATGTTGACTTGCGTTGCTGTTGTATTGGAGTTTTGCTCTGCTGTTTAAGGACTGTAGAGGAGGATGCTATGTGGACAAATAACATGTCTAATGAAATAATAATATTGTTCTTTTAGTTATAATCAACATGTTTTCATCATCTTGGTCCGTAGCTCCCCACACTCGCAAGGCATCATGTCAAGGCGACATTCACACACGACTGGAGACGAGTGGAGAGAGGTAAGACTGACAGGCACCTTCTCTCATACACACCTTGTCTGCATTTCATTTCTGGTGGGAGTTCTTTGGGACTGAAGTGTAATATGTTTAACTTCAAAGAATGAATAGGTTGTAACAGTGAGAGATGAGTCTCCTTATTCTAACCACCAACACTCAATTGTGTGTAGTAAGTTGATGTTTCATTATGAATAACAAGTGCTGGTTAATTAATTAATGAAATAATTAATAAGAGGTCCTCTTGTCAGCCTTCTACCAGATGTGGTGAACGCACCCCTCTAAGAAGTGTTCAGAATGAAATGCTGCATCACTCAACTCCGGTGTCTAGGCTCAAATCGAGATCCGTTTCCAACAGCCACCTCCTCAAAACACCAAAGGTAGGATGATGAGTAGTGTGACACTTTTGCTCAAACGTTCTGCTGCTGCTGGTTTAAAATATAGGGTTTCTTATTAATTGAATCACGTAAAAAGAGAGTTAATCCAAAATGTGTTTCCTCACCCTACAAGCAGTCTATGGACAAGGAGAAAGTGCTATCCACACTTTGTACCCTGTATTAAATTCGGGTGAAATATTCCATTAAATTCACTATAGCCTTTTGACTGTTACTACCATGGAACTGTATCAAACCTTGTATGTTTGCCTTACCTGTCTGCAATTCTTCCAACAGAGTGATGCTGTTTTCTGCTACCCAGACCCTCTGGAATGTGCCGGAGCTCTGACAAAGACCACTGACAAAGCTCCTACCGTTGAGAACCCATCCGTTGACACAGCTATTAATGCAGCCTTAGGAGTGGGAGACATAACCTTCAAATCCTTCCTCTGTGCAGGAGGAGAGGTCGAGGTTACAGACCCCTCCAGGGTGTCGTCCGAAGAGGCTGTCCTCTTCCTCTACCCTCCTCTTCCTGGACATGACAATGACGGTACCTTCAATGACGGTACCTTCAACGACAGCATGGCGTTGACGCAGTCCAGCGATAACCACCTGGATCACCCCTATTGTGATGTAGGAGGAGGTGATGTTGCCTCTGCTAAGGTTGACCTCACGTCCTTTCAAGAATCTTTAGGTTGTGGTTTGGGGAGTCGTGCACTGAAGACCAATGATATCGCCAGTACAACTGAGGAGGCAACGGGTGTTGAAAACGCCCCTAACACACAGGGAGACGTAACATTGAAGTCGTTTATCTGCACTGGAGGTGAAGTTGAACTTTCAGAAGCTACCAGATTACCAGAAGACAGTGTTCTCCTACTCGGAGATCAGTCAGCGACAAACCGTCTAGCATACGACAATAGTATGAACCCGAGCATTTTGACAGATGACTCGGACTCACGGCCCACCGACCACGCGGATCACCCCTACTTTCACAAAGAACGGGATGTGACTTCCACTGGCGCTGACTTCCCTTCATCCGAGGAACCTTCAGTAAGTCTTCACCGTAGCGCTCTTAGTGGTAGTGCTCTGAATACCAGTGAAGTGGTTTGCTCCTCTGAGGAGTCTGCCGGGGTTCCAAACACCTCCGACAGACGGGGAGACGTCACGTTGAAATCCTTCGTCTGCACCGGCGGCAAGGTGGACGTTTCAGAGCCCACCAGAGCGACAGAGGCGACCGTCCTCCTACCCAGAGACCAGTCGACCACCGGCCTCCCATACGACGACATCAGCGTCAACCCAAGCATTGTGGACGACCAGTCCTCTGTCGACCACGCCGAACACCCTTACTGTCATGTAGAGGGCGATGGTGCAGCGTCAACATTTGAAACTGAGCCCCCCGCCACCGGCGAGCCCGTGCTGGGGAACGCCACGTTAGAAGCAGGTCTCGACGATGTCACTCGCGAGCTTTTTCCGGAATGCCCCGACCAGGGTCCGTCTGTCCACGCCGGAGACGTCGCCGCGCCGTCCTGTCTTCAGGAAACAGACTCCTCCTCCTCCGTCTGTCGCGGCGAGGACGACCCGATGACGGACCGCCACGGCGGAGCGCGGGAGTCCAGCGGGGCTAGAGAGGGCGCCCTGGTCTCCAGTGGCCACGCCCCTCCTCCTCTTGCCGACTCTGCAGAGGAGGCGGGGTCCGAGCGCCATTCGGACGTGCTGACCGACCTGCCGGACTTCTCCTCCGTAGTGAAGCAGTGTGGAGACGCTCTCCAGCACGTGCTGTTCAGCCCGATCCTCGGAGCTACCCCCGGAGCATCCCGGAACAGGCTCGTTAATCAGAACCCCGCTCTCGCTCACATGGAAGATTCCGCCCTGGAACCCGAGAAGGACACCAACCCGGACGGTAGTCTCTGGCCAGAGTTCTTGAGCCCCATACCTCCGCCCCGGTTCAACTCCACAGCCCTGCCCGCCAGGTCGACAGGCAAACCCCAACCCACCACAGCAGGAGAAGCTGAGAAGACAAAGGTGCACACTCCAGGTGTCCAACACCTAGCGGAGGGGGAGAAGGAAGAGGACGGTCTGTTTGGGAAGGCCGGGGAGAGGCCGGCGGTGGAGGAGGAGGCTCCCCAGGTTAAACCCCTCCCCGAACTGATGGGGCTGTTGAACGTCCCCCTAGTTCCCGAGGGGCCTCTCAAGCAGCAGCTCATGCAGATGGCCCAGCTACTCATCCTGGCGTCCGGCAAGATGGGAACTCCCCCTGCAGCGGTCAGCATGGCTGTGGGCACCCCCGTGGTAGAGAGCCACAGCGCCTGTGTGGGCACCAGCTCAGTGAGGATGGCAGACCGCAGCGCCAACACCTCAGGCCTGTTCCAACTCAGGAGGGAGTTCTCTGTGTCCGACGCCTGTACCAGCACCGACTCTCTGCTCTGGAAGTGAGTATCTGCTTACCTGGAATGAGACTGTGTCTGTGTGTTTGTGTGTCTGTGTCTGTGTGTGTTTATGAAAGAAGTGTGATTTATAATGAACTTATTTTGTGTGCAGGCTTGTGTGTCGACAATGCAGGATTATTGACCAAATTTCCACGTTTACTCTGTTGTTTGTATTTGAGACGACTGTTAACAACAACCCTCGCTTGGCTGTTCCCTTCCCCTCCGTCTCCCAGCCTGGCCCCTGGCAGCTTGGACAGCGTCCCCAGACAGGACCTGGAGCAGAGGCTGACCTCCAGTCTGATCATGGTGGAGGCCCTGGTCCAGCAGCTGTCCTCAACCAGGGGCCCCACCCACCACCCTGGGGGCCCAGGACCCTCTGAGCTCAGAGACAAACTGGTCCAGACGGATCATACTGAATTCAACCAGGTGGGATATGATTCAATTCCTTTACTCACAGCTTTACTCGTCCCCTTGGGGCACGGAGACTATAAACAGACAAAAACACGAGAGACAATGAACTGCACCGACTGCATTGTTGTCGTGGTGATGAGATTTAAAACTGGACTGGTACTTTTTCCACACTTTGAGTTGCATTCATGTACGAAAGGCTGAGTTGCATTCATGTACGAAAGGCGCTATATAAATAAAGTTTCACTTCACTTCACACACACACTTTCAGGTCCAGTGGCAGGTCTGTTTTCTATCCTTCAGCCAGTGAACTGTAGTAGATATTATGGTAATGATACATTGTACTGAATTGCACAGAGCTTTTGAAGTGCTCAAAGCACTTTACATCACTCTCCAGTGTTTCCTCCAGGAATTTCTACCATGGTGGCGGGTAGTGCTGACCGCGCACGCGCGCAGCGCGCGCGCGCGATTTTTCCGCGTGCACGCGCATGAAACGCGCACGCGCGCTCAAAACAACGACGTCATTTCAGCCAAAACTCGAAAATAAAATGTTTTCCTGTAAATTAAAAACAAGGGTAGTCCGTCCGTCCCTCTCTGGAATGGAATGGAATGGACTTTATTTGTCATTGCTACAGTACAGGTACCAGACAACGAAATGGTCCATTAAATAAAATGACACGGTTCAAATGTTCACGCCGGCAGTCCGGCTCTCACACATACTGGCAGCGTCCCGGTCTGACTTAGCTCTCGTTTGTGCACGGCTTTCTTTCCTTCCTTCCTTCCTTCCTTTATGTGAAGTGGCCGGTCCCGGGCACAGCTGCCTCGCATCCGCTCAACGAGCCCGGCGGTTCGGTGCTGCGCTGATTAGCGGATGCGGGACAGCTGTGTGAGCGGATCGCTCCATCTCTCATCTTGATGAAGATGAATGATCTTTATTGTCATTGTAACAGGTACAACGTAATTTAAATGAGGAATCACAAAACAGTTTTGCAAGCGCGTCGCTTCGCGCTTGTGGGTGTGTCTAGCGCTGTGAAGGTCTGAAAAGCGGCCTAAATCTTTTTTTTTTTTTTTGGGTTGAGAAATCTGCATGGTGGCGGAGGAAATTCCATAGTGGCGGACCGCCACGATGAAATGCATGTAGAGGAAACACTGCTCTCAACCAGAGCCGCTTCATGCTTTATATCTTGGTGCTTCATCGGAATCAGAATGCTTTTTATATTTGCACAAATTTACTTGGTGAGGTTGGTGCATAGGACATAAAAGAAAATATATATATGTAATTAAAAAGGGGGCAATAGAGTAATGTAAAACTAATATCAGTTACACTGTCAGCGATGATCTTTCCTGCTCTCACAGGAGAACATGTTGGGTTGAGTAATAATAAATCATATCAATAATACTTACTATTTTTTAGACGCCTTTCAAGATACTCACGGCTGCCTTACGTTTGTGTGTGTTAAAACTAAATAAAAGCTGTGTTCTCAGACTACAATCTACAAAGATCTGTACGAGGCGGCCCTGGAGAGGGTCTGTGAGCTGGAGGTGGACCAGAGCTCCCTACAGGCCCTGCAGCAGGGCACCCAGCTCACCAGGACCACCATGGTGAGACACACACACACACACACACACACACACACACTACTGAGCCCAGCTAGAATGAAGATCACAGCAGAATAAGGAAAGGAGATGAGGATAAGGAAGTTATTTTTTTTAGGTTATTGAGTTGAGAACCCTGAGTTTGGTTCATTTTGAGAGTGAAACCATCTGTCTTGGTGTTGCCAGGCTGCTCTGGGTGCAGACACAGAGGCAGCACTCTCCGGTATGAAACATCTGGGAGACGTGCTCAGAGAGGACCACCAGAGCCTCGTCACACAGGTACGGACGTCTCACACACACACACACACACGTGGTTAAAGGTAGACTCGATATGACGTCACCTCAGGAAGTTGGACGTCTTTTAGAGAAGATTCACATTCACCCGTGTTACACAGCGTTTCGCCCACTAGCCATTCCATCGGCGCATCCAAGCACGGCAGTGCAACCCAATAGTCACGTGATAGAGGCTGGTATGAGTCGCCTCACTTTTACGCTAACTGTCTCCGCTGGTAGCCCCACTGCTATTTCATAGCTGTCCCATAGCCTTTTTTGAAATACACTCTCCATCTATTTAGTATTTGCCTAATTCAAGTGATAATAGCCGTATGGGTTATGACGAATACCCCAACCCATGTGATGATGCTCAGATTATATTTGAACTACTACAAGTCGGCAACTGACCAAATGTTCGCTTCAATTCTGCTTCAATTCTTCCGGTCGATTTATTTCAACTTTTCGGAATAAGAGTCAGAACATTCGGTCGGTTGCCGACTTGTCCCCCCCCCTTTCACCAGCTGCCGTCACATACTGTGCGCTTGTGTGAGTTAACGCTGTGTCTCCTCCCCCCCAGCATGGCCAGGTGAGGGCTCTGTATGACAGGTGTCAGGAGAGCCAGGCCAGGATGGTGCAGAAGGTCCGAGGCTGCCTGGAGGAGCGGGAGGCCATGAGGCAGCAGAGGGAGGAGGCCGTGGCAGCCCAGGACGCGGTGAGTGACCCGGGGAGGCGGCCGCTGTTGTTCACTGTCCCGGGGGATTTAAATAGAAGCACAAGACCATGGATAAAATATAAAAAATCATAAAATTAAAGTCACTTTAATGGGAGTTGCAATTCATAGCCGGCTGCCTGAATTGTGATTGTATTGATTCAACCATTGAGAATACTTGTGTGTGTGTGTGTGTGTGTGTGTGTGTGTGTTCTCCAGGCGTTCAGTGTAACAGAGCAGCTGAGGGCTCACAGTGCGTTGCGTATCTCAGACCTGGAGGAGAACGTGGGCTCTCACCAGGACCTCATGGCTGCCCTGACCAAGACTTACCCACAACAGGTACACACACACACACACACACACTATCTGAACACAGAGCTACCCTTCATGACTTGTTCCCTTAGGCTAATATTAATGCCCTGTGTGTGTGTGTGTCGTGTGTGTGTGTCCGTCGTGTGTGTGTGTGTGTGTGTGTGCGCGTCTAGGTTGCATTGAATAAGGCCTTTGTGAAAACCCTCGACTCCGCGTCTGAACTACTGAAAGGAACAATGGAGGTTCACGCCAGTTTGAATGAAGAGGTACGTGACTCCACATTCCCTTATTCCTCTTTGGCGGAAGGTGTCCCAGAGAGAGAGAGAGAGAGAGAGAGTGTGTGTGTGGTGGTGTTGCGTGTAATTGCTTTGGCAGCACAGGATTCCTTTTCCTTTCGTGCCAATCAAGCCACTTGAATTGAATGGAGCGTGATGTACGTCAGGGTTCTTTTCTAACTGAGGAACACTTTCACCTTTGACTTGATTGGTTTATTGAAAATGACTCCCTCCAGAACTGTTTCTCCAGTGTCTATAAAAACTTAAAATAAAAATCTTTATTTCTTCTATCACGACGACTGCCAATGGCCCCGGAGACTTATCAAATCATTACTGATTCCATTACATGAGTATTTATTTAGTTCTTGCAAGAAGGAGCGATCGTCCAGCCAACAAAAATGTGGTTCTCAGTACAATGGCTCAACTGGGGCCGTCCCAGCTGACCACATTTATAGGTTTACAACATCAGTGGGCGGTTTGTCCTGGGGTTGGCTATAGTAGGTTCAACAGTTAGTCATAGTAGACATAACTGTCCCAGAGTGAGAAGGAACAGTGCTTCTTCTCCTCCGAAGTCTTCTGCTTATCAGTAGTGGTAACACCTTTGTTTATCACATGAGTATCCTGCTCTGCATTCTTGTCATTCACACAGTCTTCAGTATTCACACAGTTTCCAGTAAACATTGTCACATTGTTATTGTATTAAAGACATTTTTCCCCACACTCCCACAGCTGAGGACCAGCAGGCGTCTGCTCCAGCGGGCCACACCTCTGCTGCTCCAGCTGAACCAGAAGGCAGCGGCCGCCGTCACAGAGAGGAACCAGCACCTCTCAGACAGAGAACAAGCCCTGGACGAGAGGGAGCAGGTCAGACACACTTTTAATATTAGTATTATTATTGTTATTAATAATGATAACACATTTTATGTGTATAGCGCTTTTATCACATTACCCAGAGCACTTCACAGGTCTGGGAAACCAGAACATTGCTAAAAACGTATGAGGACAACACAGAATATGGGGTGACATACAATCTGACATTAAAAGCCTAAACAGGTGGGTCTTAGGGTGTGTTCTCACTAGAACATTTGCTTCACTCGGAATCGGTGTTTAGGATAAAATTTGCTTTGCTCTGCGTCGTTTGGAGCTGTGAGAACGCGCATTCGAAGTCGCTCCCGGAGCAAACAGCCGACGGATGCTCCGCTTGAAAAGGGTGGTTTCGCTCCGGTTAGAAATGACGCATCGAGGCTGTCCATAGGAAAACAACAGCTCATGCGTGTTGATCTGGATAAGAGCGGGACGAACGGGCAATTTAAAAAAAATCTGACCAATCAACTACCACGTCTGTTACTTCGATTGCGTATGTTACTTCGTTTACATAAAGTTGCTGTGAGAACGCAAATCAGAGAAATAATTTATGCAACAATGTTGCAAACTCATCCACTTGCTGAGTTACATGCTTCGGATTTTCATGTGAGAACATGACGTTAAAGCCAGCCGGCTATTCCATCAACATCGCTAAAGGAAAAATCTAGGCTTATTTTGATAAGTCTGGCGATGTTTAGAACAGGAAAAGCATTCGCTTTTCGCCAAAAATCTGAGCTATGAAATGTGAGGTCCATATTTCGGCACTATAAGTGTTTAGTGTGAAGTACCCGATTCCACACACAGAAAAACCTGGCATCATTTACTCAATCACATTCTTCCCACTTTGAGGGAGGGAGGGAGGGAGGGAGGGATGGATGGATGGATGGAGGGAGGAAGGAAGGAAAGAAAGAATGCTTCTCTCTCTCAAATGTTGTACATAACTTGTATGTTGTACACGTCCCACACCACTGTGTGTGTCAGGGTCAACTCTGACCTCCTGTCACTTGTACACACCAGGTTCAAGAGGAACTGGACCAGGCGTCCTCAGACCTGCAAGAGGCCCAACAACAGATTAGCGACTTGAACCTGCAGATGACCATCATGGGTTCAGGTAAGACACACACACTAACACACTAACAGAACATCATACATCCCTCCCCTGCTAAACTTGGACTTGGCTAACTGACTGTGTATATTCTCTCTCTCTCTTCCTCTCTCACTCTCTCCTCTTCCTCTCTCTCTCTCTCCCCTCTTCCTCTCTCTCTCCTATTCCTCTCTCTCCTCTTCCTCTCTCTCTCTCTCACCTCTTCCTCTACTCTCTCTCTCCTCTTCTTCTCTCACTCACTCTCTCCTCTTCCTCCCTCTCTCTCTCTCTCTCTCTTCCTCTCTACTCTCTCTCCTATTCCTCACTCTCCTCTTCCTCTCTCTCTCCCCTCTTCCTCTCTCTCTCTCAGAGATGGGTGTGCTGCGTCAGAAGATGAGTGAGGGAGAGGAGGAGCAGGTTCAGCTGGAGAGGAAGGTGACGGAGCTCTCTGCCACGGTGTCCTCCTCTCTGGCCTCCTATGCCTTCCTGGAGCAGGCCCTGGCCTCTGAGACCCACAAGTCAGTTCACCCTGGGAGGGGGGGGGGGGGGGGGATAAAAAATACTTTGGTCTACCAGCCAAGGTGTGCTGTGGATGAGAAAAAATATAAATAAAAAAAGTTCTTGCACGTTGGAAATGACTACAAACCTCCTAGTAGGCTTTAGGTTTGCGATTTGTCTCACGTGGGAACAAATGTAAGTTGCTGTCGTGTCCTGTGTGTGTGTGTGTGTGTGTGTGTGTGTGTGTGTGTGTGTGCGCGCCGCGCCACTCGGTGCCGTGTACTGCATACCAGTCAACCTTTCGGTGAAATCCCTAGTTTTTTAATCCAAAACAGGTCACCTGTTATATTTTTATTTCATGTTTAAATGTTTCCGGACCCCCCTAGCAGGTCTCTTCGTTACCCCAGCTCACATGTCCCCCTCACCTTTTCCTCCCCTGACCCCACCCCACCCCATCCCTGTGTACTAACCAACTGTGTTCTTTCAGGTCGCAGCAGTCGTGGCAAGAGGTCCAGCAAGCCGTCGACAGAGCCACCGAGTACGTACCCCTCCAGCCTCTTTTCATTGACTTGCCCTACCCCCCCCAGGAAACCAGGGAAATCACCCAAGAAACAATAGGGACCCAATAAAAACTAAATACCGCCCCCCCCTCGCTCTCTCTCTCTCTCTCTCTCTCTCCCCCCCCCTCTCTCCCCTCTGTCCCCCAGGCTGGAGGCAGCGCTGGGCCAGTCGGAGCAGCGTGTGGGGGAGCTGACCCAGGGCCTGGCCCACAGCCAGGGGCAGCTCAGCCAGCTGCAGGCCCACAGCCAGGCCCAGGGCCTGCACCTGCACAGCCTGAGGGAGGCCAGCAGCCAGCTCTGCACCGCCAGGGAGATGAACGAGGTAGGAGGGACCTGCTCTGTCTGTCTGTCTGTCTCTCGTTGGTTTAGGGTACCCTCTCTCTCTCTCTCTCTCTTTTGCTCTCCCTCTCTTTTTCTTTCGATGTCACCCGTTCTTCTCTCTTTCTGGGTCTCTTGTCTGTACTTATGTGATACAGAATCTCTATCTCTTTCTTTCTTTCTTTCTCACTCTCTCACTCTCTCTCCCTCCTGATGACGACACGGTAGAAGTGAGCGGTGTGAAAGTAAACGCTCTCGTCTGTATCCTCCCTCCCTCCTCCTCAGTTCCTGCAGATGGAGAGCGTCATGGCCCGTGAGCAGATAGCGGAGAGCGAGAGCTCCAACCGGGTCAACTTGCACAGCCTTCGGCAGAGGAACATCGAGTGCGAGGACCTCAGAGCTGCCCTCCACCGCCTCCAGTAAGACCTACGTTCACTCACGGCTCTACTCACTGTTTATAAAGCTCTCACTGGCACAGCACCACAATATCTGTTAGCATATCAGCCCAATAGAGCTCTCAGGTCTTCTGACGCTGGTTTTCTCTGTGTACCACATGTACAAAAGAAGAGATTTGGTGAGGCTGCATTCTCATTTTATGCACCCAGATTGTGGAATGCACTGCCAGTTTACATTAGGGATGCAATTTCAGCACATATGTTCAAGTCAAGACTAAAAACCCATCTTTTTAATATTGCCTTTAAATGACTAAATAATTAAATGATGATTTATATAATGATTGGAGCACTTTGAGCTGCAACGTTTGCAGGAAAAGTGCTATACAAATAAAAGTTATTATTATTATTATTATTACTACGGTCGAATGGATGTCCAATGAACCTGGTCTGGGTTGGACTCGGAGCATCCAATATTGTGCAGATGGATATGCTTTTTAATATTTTTGTGTGCGTCTCTCTCGCTCTCTCTCTCTCTGTCTCTCTGTGTCTCTTTCTGTCCCTCTCTCTCTCTGTGTGTGTGTGTCTCTCTCTTTCTGTGTGTGTGTGTGTGTGTGTCTTTCTCTCTCTCTCTCTGTGTGTGTGTCTTTCTCTCTCTCTCTCTCTCTCTCTCTCTCTCTCTCTCTCTCTCTCTCTCTCTCTCTCTCTCTCTCTCTCTCTCTCTCTGTGTGTCTCAGGTGTGAGAGGGAGGAGTTGCAGGCGGAGCTGGAGGCCTCGCGGGCCGGGGCTCGCTCCACACAGCTGGACCTGGGAGAGCAGCTGGACCAGGCCGTCACGGACGTCACCCTGCTGCACCACACCCTCCGGGGGCTGACCAACAACCTGCACGCTGAGCTCAGTGGCACGGTAACACTCACCCCTCACCTCACCTCACCTCACCTCACCTCACCTCACCTCATTCTACCTCACCTCACCTCATTCTACCTCACCTCACCTCATTCTACCTCACCTCACCTCATTCTACCTCACCTCACCTCATTCTACCTCACCTCACCTCATTTTAGAAGAGAAAATTGTAATCGATCTTCTATATATCGCTTTATCATGTCCATGATGTTTACTGGGGAATAAATGTAGTGTTCTATATTCCTATTACATCCAGTCTTTTCTCTCTCCTGTCACTCACAGCAAGGTAACAAGAAATAGCCAGCCCAATGCACTTACTGCTTAGATAACACACCCTGTGTCATCACACACACACACCCTGTATCATCACACACCCTGCTCAGTGCTGAGGTAAACACCCTCCGTCACTCTCTCTCACACAGCAAGGTGACGACCCAGTTTAAACTGGGCTGCGTGTGTTGTTTGTTTTCCAGACCCCAGAGCCCTCCAACCAGAAGGCGTCCCAGCCGCCTCCTGTCCAGTTCGAGCGCCACCCCTCCAGCTTCGTAGACAGCGTCATGGTGGCCCTCACTGGCGAGAAGGAAGAGGAGGAGCACACAGCACCCCCTGCTGACCACGGTAGTGAATTACACCTCTTTTACTGCGTGCACACACCTAACATAATCCTCACTGAGCACTCAATCTCTCTCTCTCTCTCTCTCTCTCTCTCTCTCTCTCTCTCTCTCTTGCAGTGCAAAGTAAAACATATATTTGAATGCTGATTTTGATCTAACAATTCTGACATGACTCTGCCCCCACCCCAGATTTAACGGAGGCCCAGTCTGAGGGTCTGGGCGGCGGGACCAGCGCCTTCACCCGCGTCACCCCCCAGAGGAGCGGCCCCCCCGACCAGGAGGAGGCGTGTCCCGGGGAGAGGCAGGGCAGCGTGGCGCTGGCCGACCTGACCCACACCGTCACTGAGCTGCTCTCCACCACCACACAGCTGCGCCAGCGCAACAACGCCCAGCAGGAGGCGCTGCGCAATACCATGTAAGACCTGGACTGTATGTGTGTGGGGTGTGGGTGTGGGTGTGGCTGAATTTGAGTGTTAAGCAATTTTTTTTCCTGTCCCTCCAAGAGCCACTCTTATGAAAAGTCTATAAAAGTCTGAATTGTTGTTGCATATCCAGCTGTAGCCTGCAGGGGGAGATATACATCTGATTTGTTTATCCACTAGTTTAGTGACCCTGCTTTCCGGGAACAGGATTTGTTTCGTCAATAAAGAATCTCCCAATTCTTTCTGTCGATATGAAAAGTGCTTTTAAACCCGGCGACGTTGTTGCCGTTCCAGATGTGGCCTGCAGGGGGAGGAGCAGGCCCAGACCCGGAGCCACCGCGCAGAGGTGTCAGAACTCCGACAGCAGCTGGCCCGTCTGCAGACCCAGCTGGACAGAGGAGCCGCTGCCCTGCAGAACAAGGACCAGGTCAGGACACACCACGCCGCTGCACTGCTCTCAGATCAGACCACACGCACGTCAACTCAACCTAGCACATAATGTGCATAACTTTGGTGTATTATACCTCAAATGTATGCAGTATGCACACATCTACTTGTAAAGTAGACTAACTAAGTGTCTGCTAAACGGCGTGTGTATTTGCGTGTGTCTGCTAGCTAGTTGTGCCCATCGTGCTGCATAGCTGTGCATGACCGCACGAACGCACAGAATAATGTTGCTCACTGCTCGGCTGTGCGACACGAATGTCACTCACCACTGAGTGTGAGTTGTCAGAGTTGGCGGTTTGGGTTGTTATGGGTACGTGTGAGTTCTGAGAGGTAGTTTTTGACCCTCTGTTGCTTCCCCAGGATAACAAGACGCTGAAGAGGCTGTTTAGTGAAGTGAACGAGGCCAGAGAGCTTCTCCAGAAGCACAAGACGGACAACGTCGTAAGGGATTAGGATACTAGAATACTGTCACTTTTATAGTTTCTCTTCTTTAACTTTAGGATATAAGGATATACTGGGGTGTAACGTGTGCCTGTGTCGTCTGTGTCTCTGTCTCGGTGTCTCTGTCTCTCTGTCTCTGTGTCTCTGTCTCTGTCTCTCTGTGTCTCTGTCTCTGTCTCTCTGTCTCCAGGAGCTGCGAAGAGAGGGTGCCGAGCTCAGTCGTTCTCTCCACCAAACCCAGGTGGAGTCCCAGGCCCTGAGGGCGGAGCTGTGTCGAGCCAGCAGCCAGTCGGCCAACGGCATGCAGTCCCTGGACGAGAGGATCGGCCTCCTGAAGGAGGTAGGGCTCCTCCTCCGCCCTCTCCTCCAGGCTCTGCGCTCCTCTGGAATCCCACAGCCCGTTAGCTGCCTGCTCATGCAGCACAACACCTCATATTTCGTTTTGCACTGGTCACCCCCCCCCCCACACACACACACACACACACACACACACTCACGTGTATGTATATTACATATATGTTTGTATGTCCCGTACTTTGATGTAAGAAAAGCAATTCTGATTCTGACACACACTCTTATCTATCCATGCCCTGACAGTCCCTGTATTTGATGTACTTTTTTTTTGATTTTTTAGACTTTTTTTTTAATGCTTAAAAGGGCTACAGTAAACAGGCTTCCCTAAACATCATGGCTCCCCATAGAGACGTCCTGAGTCACTCCCGTGTCGTCCACAGGTGGAGAAACTGAAGAGGATTGTGCGTGAGGTTCAAGACGGACGTGGCAAGCTCCTGGAGAGAGCAAAGAGACATGTAAGCATCTGTACCACGATCAACAGACCAACACCACCACGTTTATACAGCACATGTCGTGTGATGCATAGCACTGCACAAAAACAGTCCAAACCAGGTCATTTGGATTATTGTTGTTTGTTTGGTTAAGAACCTTTCTCAGAGTCGCTGTGATCTGTACCCAGCACACCTAAATCACTTCAATCATATCCTGATTTTTCACGTTGGCTCTAATGATGTGCTGAACAGACTCTCGGTTAAACTCAAGGAAGATCTCGAGTCATTAGCCACCACTGTACAAAGCCTGGGCAAAACGTGTGTGTTCTCTGGCCCCATCCCAGCCCCCTCAAAGAGTCCTGAACATTTTAGTAGACTTGTGAGCCTGCACGAATGGCTAAAAGCCTTCTGTCAGGCCACATCAGCAGATTTCATTAGCAATTTCGACATGTTCTGGACCAGAAACCACCTGTATAAACCCGATGGCCTGCACCTCAATCTAAAAGGCACAAAGCTATTAATCATTCAATTTATTAATTACATCGCTTTCAGCTGTAAATGACATGCACTACAGCATGATCCCACCATAGCTTCACACTGCATTCATCACAAGCATCTCCCATTGGGTCATGCTAACTCTATATCCCTTTCCTGTCCTCTGACCATCCCTGTTCTTATTAGGACCAGACACCTTTCACTCAACAACTTCACCCCTCGCACAGTCATTCCATCAAACCTCACTCACATTCCTTGTCTACCTACAGCTCCTCGGACTAAGTCTGTACCATTTAAGATGGCATTAATTAATGCTAGGTCAGTGAACAACAAGCCCTATATTATGGGACTTTTTTAAATCCCATGAGCTTGATTTTCTATTTTTAACAGAGACCTGGCTGAAAAACAATGACAACATCACCATAAATAAGCTCTGTCCTGCCGCATGTAGTGTTATCAGTTCTCCTAGGATGTCTGGCCGTGCAGGTGGTTTAGCCGTTATCTTCTCCAAAAGGTTTGCTTGCCGCTCTGTAGACATTGGTAATTTTAGAACTTTTGAAGCACTGCTGCTTAGAATAGGATCAGCTAACCCTCTCTTTACTTTGCTATGTTATCGCCCACCAGAAAAGTCAAAAAGTGAGTTTTTAACAGAATTTCCTGAGTTTTTATCATCTGTTGTGATGAAAGTCGACAACCTGGTGCTGGCCGGAGATTTTAATGCGCATATTGATAATGCCTCTGACAACTTCGCGAATGAGTTCATTAGTTTTACCCAATCACTGAATTTGACTCAGCATGTTTCTGGACCGACCCATGACCGGGGCCACACGCTGGATTTGATTTTTACACTGGGCTTGAACATCAATAAGCTATGTATAGGTGAGTTTTTTATTTCTGACCACAAATATATTACTTTTAATATTGATTTTATTGCTGAGTCCCTACCAAGCAAACGGTCAGTCAGCTCCCGTACACTCAACAGCTCCTCTGCTCTCAAATTTTCCTCTGCCTTCGCAGACCTCAGTAATGATGTGACAGTGTCAACTGACACAAATGGCCTGGTCCACCATTTTAATCACCTCTGTTTGTCTGCCCTAGAAATAGTTGCTCCCCTCAGAACAAAAAAGAAATGTCTCAGTGCAGCTAACTCATCCCCATGGATAAATGATGACATCCGCAACCTAAAAAGAGAGTGCAGAATAGTTGAACGGCGGTGGAAGAAGACTAAAGGGACAGTTCACTTCATTCACATGAAGGAACTCCTCACCTCTTTCAACCTAAAAGTTGAGGATGCAAGAACCATATACTTCTCCAACCTGATCCACCTTAATAATAATAAGCCTAAAGCTCTTTTTGCAGTTATAAACACCCTGGTTAATCCACCTCCTCCCCCAGTTCCTGTCTACTCTGATAATGACTGTGAACTATTCTTATAATTTTTTCTAGATAAAGTTAACAATATAAGATCCAAGATAACACCTCCAAACATCATCATTGTCGACCAGCCTCCTCCAGCTCCCTCGCTACGCCAGTTCAACATTATCTCCTTAGATGATCTTACCCCAATTATCTCACTCATGAACCCCTCCTCTAGTCCTGTTGACACCATCCCAACCTCACTTTTAAAAGCTGTCTTCAATAGCCTCAGTCCCTACATTTTGTCTATTATTAACAGTTCCATATCCTCTGGGTGTGTGCCTGATCATTTCAAACATGCCATCATCCAACCTCTCCTGAAAAAAACAGGCCTTGATCCCCTAGTCCACAGTAATTACCGGCCAATCTCCAAACTCCCATTCATTTCGAAGGTCCTGGAAAAAGTTGTTTGTAACCAACTTTTACAATTTCTTGACAATAACAAGTTGTTTGATAAATTTCAGTCTGGCTTCCGTCAGAAGCACAGCACCGAGACTGCACTTCTTAGAGTGTCGAGTGACATCATTATGAGGGCAGATGGCGGAGAGTGCTCAGTGCTGCTGCTGCTTGACTTAAGCGCAGCATTTGACACTATTGACCACGACATCCTTTTAAATAGGCTCCAACAGTGGGTGGGTTTAGATGGGGTAGCTCTGAAATGGTTTTCGTCCTATCTGTCAGGGAGAAGTGTGGCTGTCGCTATCGACAGCTATGTCTCCTCCACATCTCCCTTGGCCTGTGGGGTCCCCCAGGGTTCAATCCTTGGTCCAATCCTGTTCTCCCTCTACATGTTACCCCTTGGTGCTCTTATTAATAGTTTTGATGGCATCTCCTATCACTGTTATGCAGATGATACGCAATTGTATGTTTCTTTTAAACCAAGTGATCTCAACAAACTCACCGTCTTATATGACTGTATTGCTGGAATAAATAATTGGATGGCACAAAACTTCCTACAGTTAAATGCAGATAAAACTGAGATACTAGTTATAGGCCCTGAGAGTACCTCGAATGAAATTCGGCGGTCCCTTGGTTCATTGGCATCCAATGTAAGTAACACCGCCAAAAATTTGGGAGTCTTTTTTGATAGCCACTTGAATTTTGAATACCATGTAAAAAAGGTCACACAGTCATGTTTCTACCATCTTCGCAATATCGCAAAAATCAAACCAATCCTTACTTCTCAAGACCTCGAAAAAATTATGCACGCATTTATCTCCTCACGTCTAGACTACTGTAACGGACTCTACTCTATCCTCAGCCGTTCTTCTATTAACCGACTACAATTAGTACAAAACACAGCTGCCAGAATTCTCACTAACACACATCGCAGAGCTCATATAACCCCGGTTTTGGCCGCTCTTCACTGGCTACCCGTTAAATCCAGAATTGATTTTAAAATCCTTTTAATAACTTATAAGGCATTACACGGGCTGGCCCCTCTCTATATCTCGGAATTATTACAGGCAAAGCCCAATGTGAGATCTCTCAGGTCCTCGGACAAGGGCCTCCTGGTCATACCCTCGACCAACCTCAGAACCAAGGGTGACCGAGCTTTTGTAGTAGTGGCTCCCACACTGTGGAACGCCCTCCCAGTGTCGATAAAGAATGCTCGATCTGTTAATTGTTTTAAGAACTTGTTAAAAACACACCTGTTTTGTTTGCACTTTATTCTATGATATTTTCACCTGACCCACTTCTATAGGTCATTGTTTTGTTTTATCTCTTGTTGTTTTATTGCTCTTATGCCCTTATGTGCCCTATGTGAACTTGTTTTTACCTGATTGTTTTTATGTGATGTCCACTGTACAGCACTTTGTAACTTCGTTTTGAAAGGTGCTTTATAAATAAAATTTACTTACTTACTTACTTGATGAATAGTATGTCCATGGGTCACACAGCATGGCTCACTGTGTCTCTGTGTGTTCTTCTGCAGCAAATGGTCCATGAAACCAACCAGAGGAAACAGGAGAGTGAGCTCCGAGTCCTGGATGACATGATTGAGACAGTCAGAAAGGTCAGAAAGCCTGGAACAGAGCCAGGGGTTTGGTCATACCCATTTCATTGTAGAATGATGTGATTCTATGTTGATATCAATGGTATTCTGTGTGTGCAGTATTGGGATATGGGATTGATACATGTGAGTAAGTTATTGATTGTTTTGTATCTCTTTCTTTCTTCTACAGACTTTGTCTTCTGTTCCAGAGGTGGTGAAGAACTGCCAGGCACTTAAGTCACTTGTTGAGTTTATTGGTTAATGTCTTTTAAGTTCTGATTGTATTGTCATTTTTTAATTGTATTTGAACTATTATTGTATTTTAACTTGTTTATTAAAAGTTAAATGTTCAGTCTTGTTTGTATTACTTTGAACACTCAATTGTGAAGCAAAAGCAGGAGTTATTGCATTTGTTCTTCACCACTAAGGCCCAAACCCAATTCACCCCTGTGGCTCCGTTTTGCACGTTCACGTGTAGATGAGTGTCAAAGAAGGTAGTTGTACTTTTAGTCCACAGGAGGACGCCATTGTTACAGAAATAGCCAGTTCTCTCATAAATCTATTACATTACAGTCTTGCAGAACATGTCTTTTGATTTCTCTGCATCTCATTGAGATTGTACCCAGGGGTCAAAGACGATTGTTGTGCTTTACTTCACTGCATCTCATGCGACTTTCACCAGTCGCGGCTTAGAATCACAGAGAACATGCAGTCAAATGAGTTGCAGTACAAACAACTATAGAGAATGTCTATTGTTTTTTGTCCTGTTATGTGTATATATATATTGTAAATATTTGATGTATTTTGGTGTTTCTTGTCTCAGTGAACACTTGTGTATGTGGCTTTTGTAGTCCACTAAATCTAGGACTACAATTTCCTTGATGTCTAGCCACTAGATTAAATATTTGACAGAGGTGTTGTGCATTCACTGATCAAGTGATGCTGTTTGAACCCTGTGTACTAACTGCATTCGCTTGTCACTGCTTTATGCCTGAAGAAGGCCCAAAAAATAATGATCTTTACACAGATTTGAGTGTGTGGATGCTGCTTTTTTCCACTCTATTTGATACTCTTCAGCTCCAGCACCTCAGGTGAGCAGTGGTATTTTCTACTATTTTGAAATGAGTTGCAGCAAAAAGCAGTTAAATTATTGAGAGTAGTTTCATGTTGATGTGGTTCCATAATATGAACATAATGACATATTATGTTAACATCCTCCAGAAGTCCCCAGGGGTGAGAGGAGACCCAGGTTCAGGTTCCTGCAGGTCCAGAGGAGGCTGCTGTCAGCTGACCCCAGGTCAGAACAATGGTCCTATCACGGTCACTGTATGGATGCTTGAAGTGTGAAAAGTAGGAGACCCTAAAATGATGTCACCTGGCCTAAAAGGTCATTCCAGTTCAGGGCAGATTCACAGGAAGTCATCCTAAAATGCCCATATAAGGACAGCACTTCCTGAGGCAAAAACATATGGCCCTTGAGACAAAGGATGTGTTTACAAGGTGTCATAAACTCCCTTTGTCAGGAGACATCCCTTCATAGCATACAGGCCCATACCATATACAGTCTATCTATGCATGTGTGTGTTTAAGTAAAATATACTACAGTTAGGAACAGTTTCTGTCGAACTCCGTAAGTGAAGGTATGTAAGCAACGCAGGGTGCGTTCGTAAATTCGCTCTGAGAGTGCAGTACTGTGCCCAGTGTGAACCCAGTATGAACCCGCACACTGGGTTCAACGTCATAAAGGGACCAGGTAATTTGATTGGACTTTTTGATTGATTGAGAACTTTATTAGAAGATTTGCAGAAGTAGGTACATGAAAGTACATATTACATACAAGGTCAACTAACAGGATAAAAACCCAAGAAAGCCACTGGCTTATTTCAATTGGGGTCCTTGATACTCAAGACAAGAGGCATTCCATGAGTGCTGATCAGATTTCCAGGGCGAATTTACGAACGCAGCCGTAATATAGGTAGGAACAGAAGACGGAAACAATTGTCAGATCAGATATATAAATATAAACGGGTTATTTTGGTAAACTGGACACATTTTGGGAATATATGTGGTTACTTTCTCGCCTGAAAACATATTAAAACTTCAGAAAATGACATGTTAACACTTGATGTTACGATGTCGTCAAAGGCAAAGGCAAAGCCAAAGTCAGGAAAGTGACAAAAAAGGGCGACAGCTAGTCACAACGTTTTTAAAACAAGAAAGGTATTCATTCACAGACCTTCTTTTGGGGCCCATAACATGGAGGCTGCCTAGCCAACATTGTGTGGTTTAGCACAAGCTAATCACTGTGTGGATGATCTAGTTAGCTCGCTATAGCTAATTAACAACTTCAAGTAAAGTTAACTTACAGTGCACTGTCAGTGTAATTTCAGTTAAATATATGAGATGAAGGCAATTTTGGTCCAAATATAGGTTATTAGAGCTCAGTGAATTTGTATCCAGCAGCTATGCACTCTTGCTATAGCTAGCTAACTAGTATAATCAGGGACGGCTGGTATAAATGGGCTAGCAGGGCAGAAATGGCCCGATGTGCTGGAAAAGTGCTGACTTGTTGCGTACCTAGTTCAGCAGTGTACGACCTCTGTTCCTCCAAGGTTTAGTCAGGATATCCAAGTCAGCACTTTTCCAGGTCATCAGGCCATTTCTGGGAAATGAGACCATCTAAAAATGAAACTTAAAAAACACTTTCTCTTTTGTCTTTATCTTTATTGAACATAAAGCTGCTTTATCTTTATTGAACACTTGGCAGCTCTGATAAGAGATTATATTTATGTGCCTAAGGAGTTGCTTCGCGAACTAACTCAGGCCCTGCATGGTCTGTACTATAGAGGGTGTCTGGTGATCATCAACAGCTCTGGTTTTGTTGGGGATTTGTATTAAAATAACTAGAAGTGATAACTCATGTTACTATGTGCTCATTTAAATAATATGTGACTGAGGTCAGTTGAGAAAAAATGGGAAGGTCACGCAAAGCCAAAAGAGAGGTTCTGTTTTTGAGTGACATGAAGAAGAAAAGTTCCTGACTAAAAGAAAGTATTATCATTCAAACCGCCTGTAAATTACTTATTTTTGCCTATGTGCTAACAACCATTTTGCACCTGCTGTTATGATATTCTATTTTCCTGTACTGATTTTATACTTTCATAACTAATGATTAATGATAAGTCTATTCTTCTATACTGTATTTTAACTTGTTAATCGAATCCCAAGTCATGGGACTCTGTGGGCCTGGCAACAGTTATGTTTCCACAAGCTATTCTGATAAGAACACACTGACCTAGTCATGAGGGAATGGGTTTGAAGATCAAATAACTGGCCAATTAGTGCTTTAGAACGCACGTAGAATACACCCAAAGTAACTGTATAAAAATGTCTGTACATCCTAAAAACATAACAGAATGTCTAACGTTGCGCAAGACTAGGCTGCTCACACAGGTGGATACAGTTGCCGACAGAGTGTGCAGCAACCACTCTCACCATGACAACGGCGGGGGGCCATAAGAAGAAGATAACACACAGTACACTCGCGCACACACACAGAAAGGAGTTGAAGGCCACACGCCAAACTAGAACACTTGTTTAGAAATCAAATGGTGACAGTTGCAACAGTTTTATTGCTTACAGTTAAAAATTACCAGATAGGGGGAGGAGGGACAGCCCATCCCTGTCAAATCAAATAAAGACTATGTACCAAGGCGAAACTGGGCTCTTGTCTGCGGAGGTGAAACTATATAGGACCCCTTTCCATGGAATGAAATGCTATTGCTTGCTGATGTAGTATTTGACCGAATCGTTTTATCTTAGAAGTTATATCAAGGACGTCTCGTTGAGATTAAACAAACTCGCTTGTAGGTGAAGACTCTGTTAACTAATTTCTGGAGGAGTTGACCGCCCTACAGTTTTTTGTTATTATTTAGAAGTATTAGAGTCAAGTTTTTCACAAAATTTGACTGTACATTCCGGGACAAGAAAGGTCTCTTTGCTCTCAATAAGACTCAGAGGTGCTTAATTCATCTGAATCTGGTCTAGACTGTCAGAAGCAGTCTCTAACTCTAAACGGCTCTAACATTTCATTCAACCTTCTTGACTGAAATAATCTGATCTCAAGGTAGGTCTCTGCATGTGTACTCGACTACATTCTTACCTCTATTGGAACATTCTGATTTGACCAACTAGCTTTATGTTCATTTTGTCATAAGGAGAATCAAAATGTATCTGCACTCTATATTTGTATATGCACTCAACATTTGTGTGAATTATGACAGATTATGAAGTCAACGTAACTTGGTAGTAATTGGGTTTAGAACCTCTATAGAAGTAACTGCTGGTCATGAAATGTTGCATTTGTATACGATCTAACTAACTCACTTGTTTGTAGTTATCAGTAGTCAGATCTGTCTTGTAGTCATGTGTTTGTGGTGATTTTGCTGGCCAGGATAATGGCAGATTCTAAAGTGAGGATGGAGAAACCAGTGTGTCTGATTGAGAACGACCCTGAGGGAAACCTCCAAGTCGTGTCTGAATCTGTGACGATCCTGAAGCAGATCCAGCAGCCTGTTGTGGTTGTGGCGGTGGTCGGGCTGTATCGCACCGGCAAATCCTACCTCATGAACAGACTAGCTTCGAGGAAAAAATGTAAGATCGTCTAACTAGACATTGTCGGCCAACTGTTTAAAAAATAATACGGTAATAATGTTTTCTAGATTTTCTTAGACTTACTTACTTATTTGTCTCTGTTTAGGTTTTGAACTAGGAAGCACCATAGAGTCTAAGACTAAAGGTGTCTGGATGTGGTGTGTGCCTCACCCCTCTAAACCTGGACACACTCTGGTGCTGCTGGACACTGAGGGACTGGGGGATGTTGAGAAGGTAGGGTCAGCACACTGCAAAACATCCTATAAAACCTCCAGAAACACAACCAATTTCAAAACCACCCAATAGCAGCAACATGTACACTGATGAGCAAAACAACGGTATATATAATTACTTCCCAAACACATTGGTGTGTGTTTCAGGGAAATGCCAAGAACGACACCTGGATCTTCTCCCTGGCCGTGTTACTGAGTAGCGTCCTGGTGTACAACAGTATGGGGACTATTGACAATCAGGCCCTAGAAAACTTAAAGTATCCTTTGGTGTGTGTGTATGTGTATGTGTTAAGGCAAGCATGATTAAGCAATTTCATTAGTCAACCATCATTACTTTTCAGAAAATGTATCAACTGATGGATTAAATACTGTGTCTAACAAAATATATAGAGGCTATTTTGTCTGACAAAATATATAGAGGCTATATACAGCCCAAGATATATAGAGGCTATATACAGCCCAAGATATATAGAGGCTATATACAGCCCAAGATATATAGAGGTAGAGGCTATATAGCCCAAGGCGGTATTCGTTGTATCATACTATCATAGTATCATGTAACTGGCACAGCACCGGAATATTTGAAAGACCTTTTGCTATCATATCAGCCCAATAGAGCTCTCAGGTCTTTTGCTAGCATATCAGCCCAATAGAGCTCTCAGGTCTTCTGACGCTGGTTTTCTCTGTGTACCACATGTACAAAAGAAGAGATTTGGTGAGGCTGCGTTCTCATTTTATGCACCCAAATTGTGGAATGCACTGCCAGTTTACATTAGGGATGCAACCTCAACAAATATGTTCAAGTCAAGACTAAAAACCCATCTTTTTAATATTGCCTTTAAATGACTAAATAATTAAATTATGATTATATAATGATTAAAGCACTTTGAGCTGCAACGTTTGCAGGAAAAGCGCTATACAAATAAAGTTATTATTATTATTATTATTATTATTATTATTATCAACTGATTGATTAACATTTGATATCCCTACTGTTTGCATAAGTGTACTAGTGTACGGTATGTTGTTCATCTGGAAACAGTTTTCCTCCTGAACAGCGCCCCCTTACGTATCATTTGGAGTGTGTGTGTGCACAATTAAAGTGCTGCTACAGGATTTTAGTATATTTTCAGTCACTAGTTCTAAAATGAGCATTGTCGCAAGCAAAAACAGGTCCCTGTCAAGAAATGACCTGATTGTGACACACCTCCTATTTTGCAAAGGTTTGTTGGCCTTCAACTGAGGACTGGGAAACGAGAAAAGAAATGGATTGACATTATGTTATAAACCATGTAATCAACACGTAAGCCAGAATTGTATATATAAATAATTAGCGACAGTAATAATAATAATAATAATAATAACTTATTTTTGTATAGCACTTTTCCTGCAAACGTTGCAGCTCAAAGTGCTTTAATCATTATATAATCAGAATTGAATTATTTAGTAATTTAAAGGCAATATTAAAAAGATGGGTTTTCAGTCTTGACTTGAACATTATGTGCTGAGGTTGCATCCCTAATGCATTCCACAATTTGGATGCATAAAATGAGAACGCAGCCTCACTATATCTCTTCTTTTGTACATGTGGTACACAGAGAAAGCCAGCGTCAGGAGACCTGAGAGCTCTATTGGGCTGATAGCATATAATAATAATAATAATAATAATAATAATAATAATAATAATAATAATAATAGCATCACTTTCAATTTCAAGCAATTTCATGAAAACAATTGATGGATTAATTGTATGAAATATCAGGAGGACACAGATGTCCTAGTGAATGCTACCTCTAGTGTGTGTACATGTACAGTACCTGTGTGTGTGTGTGTGTGTGTGTGTGTGTGTGCTTTATTTAATTTGAGGACAGTTTGAATCCTGAACAGCGCTCCCTACAGCTATGTGACTCATTTGACGGAGCACATTCAGGTGAAGAGTAAGGCAAAGGGAGAGGAGGCCAAGGAGGCCAAGTCTAATGAGTTCATGAAGGCATTCCCTTCCTTCGTCTGGACCATCAGAGATGCATACCTGGAACTAGAGATTGACGGAAAATCCATCACGGCGGATGAGTACCTGGAGAACTCACTCAAACTGGATGACGGTCAGAATGAGAGGCTAGATCATGACTTGCAGACAGGGGTGAAAGTAGTTCTAAGTAGTTCGACAACCCAGCCCACTCCTGTTCTAGATCAGCAAAGTGATTAACAAATTTCATTTGCAGAGAAGATTGACCTGCATTGATTTGACAATTGTAATTGTAATCTCTGCTTTGCAGCTAGGGGTCAAACTGACCCCTGTTCAAAACTCCAAAGCTACCTGTTAGTGTTTCAGCACTCTAATTTGTTCATGTTCAGCAGGTTAAACACGATACACCAAAGAGGGTGAATAGTAATGTCAGGATTACAACAACCTGAATTAATTATTCAACTGTGTTGTTTGATCAAACTCAAATATATTTACATGAATAAAATAGCAGTTACTTAACGTTCTTATAGGACATTTAACATTAACAAAAAATCGCTCTTTTCTCTATTTGGTTATTTACCCTAGAAAGACTATGGACAAGGACAGATTTCAATCCGCACATTGGTTTTGTTCATTTGGGCACTGTCTCTGACCACTAACAGTGATTAAGTGTTAACCAAAAACCAATGGTACCGAAATTAGCATGCTTGAAATGTCATGCCTGAATCATCTCAAATCATTTAAATCAAGTCATTGAGTCTATTCGGCTCAATTGATTGATTGAATTTTAAACATGCTAATTTAGCATCGACTTCCATTGTTTTGGTTAAAATGCTAACTGTTGTTTCAGGGTAAGGAACCAAGTAGGCCTATATGACTTTGTAATTTGGGTGAACTATTTCTTTACTTTGCTGTTTTCAAAAGGAACGTCTGAGGCGATTGAGATAAAGAACCGCCCTCGGTTGTGTCTGAAGAGATTCTTCCCGGTAAGGAAGTGCTTCGTGTTCGAGCGTCCAGGTACCAAAAAGACGTTGCAAAAGATGGAGGAGATGACCGATGCTGACCTGGATCCCAGTTTTGTGGAGCAGGCCAAGGAGTTCTGTGATTACATCTACACTAACGCTGAGACCAAGACCATGATAGGAGGCCTGAAGGTCACTGGCAGCAGTGAGTAACCTGCATCTACAGCCTTTACTACTATAGTACTATACCACTATAGAATATATTCAAGCCAGTCACTTATAGGGTACATGAGCCTGCACACAATAGTAGTTACTAAGTAGTAGCTAATAGCTTCCTCATACCACTTACCATTACCAAAGCCTGACTCTTATCCTAACCCTAACCACTCTAAGTTAATGCATGACCCCAACCTGAACCTAACCCTTATGTAGGTGCCAGGTATGGGTTGTACTGTTGTCTGTTGTTGTCTGTTGGTCGCTGTTGGATTGTGGGTCACATGCAGGGATTCGAATCACGTGGTGTTGGTGGTACGTCATTAGTAGTAGTGAAATCAGCTGTTCACCTGTCGGAATTGTGTGAATGGAAGGAGAGTGGGTGAGTGGGGAAGTCCTACTTTTGCTGACCGCTTTAACACCGCTTTTATAAGTCACTGTTTGATAATCTTGAGACGCTGTTTTTAATGTTTTGTGATACCGTTTCACCCTTTGTTTTTATCTACAATAAATATACCAAACGTACTTTCGGAAACAGTGATTCATTGACAGCCAGCGCGTCGGGCAGGTATTTTTCCCCTACTTAGCCTCTCGGCGACAAAGTTTGTTTTTTGATAGTCGCCCAATACCTTACCTTAAAGGGATAGTTCAGCCATATTACAAAAGTCACATATTTGGTTCCTTACGCTGAAAGAAGTCTATGGACAAGGACAGACTTCAATCAACACTTTGGTTCTGCTACTGTCACTAACAACCAATTGTCATCAAAAATATTTCTTACCAAAACCCAGTGCAAGTCAATGGACCCTAAATTAGTTTGCATGTTAAGCTTAAGTAATTTAAATCAGGTAATTGAGTCTTTTCAGATAATTATTTATGATTTGGACATGAAATTGCTGTACATGCTAATTTAGGGTTATGGTTGACTTGCATTGGATTTTGGTTAACATTTTTTTTTATCAATTAGGGGTTTGTGACAGTGCCCAGATAAACATGGAGGGGTAGGCTAATGAATATTAACATGATTCATGAGCGGGAGCCAGTCAGTGAGCTTATTCAACATGCATCCAATGTCCTACAACACAAAGTTTGCATGATAAGGGCCATGCACTGCACTTATAGCCTCTTCTGTAATAGGGCACATTGTATTTTGAATTAAGTTGTTTGAGTTTGAAAGCTTCCACCTCTGCTGTTTGTCCTATCTCTTGAACCTGTGGCCCAGGCCGTTCGCCAGTCAGTCACCCATGATCCTATTACGGTCCACAACACCAAACATCACATATCTCTGTATGCTGATGATATCCTTCTTTTTATTTAGAATATCCCTCAGTCACTTCCTCACCTTCTAAATATCTTTAATAATTTTAGCCGAATTTCGGGTTACAAAATTAACTGGGGAAAATCAGCTCTATTGCACTGAATGCCTCAGCTAGACAGTTAGATATCTCACTAAACATCCCAGTGGTCCAGAATATTAAATATCTAGGTATCACTATCTACCCCTCAATCTCAAACACAGTATCAATTAATTATAAGAATGTGCTGAAGGAGGTAGAATCTGATCTACAAAGGTGGAAAACTTCACCCCTCACATTTCATTCCCGTATCTCAGTTATTAAAATGAATATTCTTCCACGAATAAACTTTTTTAGTTCCATGCTCTCTCTAGCCCTACCAAGTGGTTATTGGAAGAAACTACACTCTATCTCTTCTAATTTTATATGGAGGGGGAAGAAGCCTAGACTCAAATTCTCAACCCTCCAGAGGCTAAAAAACTAAGGGGGATTGGGGCTACCAAACTTCGAATGGTATTATTGGTCCTTTGTGCTGCGTCCTCTCTCCACATGGTTTGATCCGGCTGCTCGTGTATCTTGGCGCCCTTTAGAGGAAAACATTGTCCATCCTCATAGGTTACAAGATGTAATATACTCTAACATTTCTATTAAACAGTCTAAATTCGGCTCCATCATCACTGAATTAATCTCAGTTTGGCGATGCGCAGAAAAGTTCTGCAAAATTTCAACCAACTGGTACCTCCATTCGCCTATATTTACAAATTCAATTCTCCAGTTGGGAGGCCGTCCAATCTCATTTCCCCAGTGGAGTGACAATGGAGTTCACACACTCTCAGATTTATTTGGGGCTGAGGGTCTCCGCTCATTCCAAGACATTCAGAGAAACTTTAATTCACCGGGTTCCTCCTTTTTCTACCTTCAGTTACGTACAGCAATGCGCACATATGGGGTACCCTGGAATAGCACATTAGACATGCATCCATTTCACATAGCATTCACCAGACCCAGGGGTCAGGTCTCAGCTCTTTACTCCATCCTGGTTAAGGCTTCTTTAAAACCATTACATATTCACAGAGTATGGAAAGAGTCTTTATCACACAATAATTTAAATTGGCAATTAATCTGGCAAAACATATCCCTTTCCTCCAGAAATCCCAATGGTTTATGGGAATTCTGTATTTCTACAGTTTTTTTGTTATTCTATGTCTCTTTTGTTCATTTATATGTTACCACTCCCTTGTACCACTCCCAGAAGAAATAATAATAAAAAATTGATCACAAAAAAGAAAGCTTCCAGTCATCGTGGGATCATCTGTTGGTCTAGAATAGAGATTGTATTGGTCTATAGACCTGTAATATAACAGAGGAGGCTAGTGGAGGTACGTAGAAATCAGAGGACGGGCTCATTGTAATACATGGAATGGAATGAGGAATGGTAACAAACACCCAATATCATTCCTCATTCTATTTCATGCATTACAAGCAGCATCTACGTCCACCAGCCTCCTGGTGGACTACTGATGAATAAGGTTGGTGTATATCATTGTGTAAGATCCACCATGTCTTCTGTCTCTGTCAGTGTTGGCAGACCTGGCTGTCATGTACACAGAGGCGATCAGCAGTGATCAGATTCCCTGTCTGGACAGTGCAATGGAGGCTCTAGCCAAGACCCAGAATCGTACTGCTGTAACGAAAGCAGTGGAGCGCTATGAGACAGAGATGGTACACCTGGGCTCTTCCTTGCACTCTCTAACACCCTACATTACCAGAACTTTGAATAAAAAGCATTGTAACTTGTTCTTATTGTAGGTTTTAGTTATGACTGTTGTATAGTTGATGCACTTACTTATATTATGCATATGTACTGTAATAAATGTAGATGGACAGACAAGTGACCTTGCCTACGGAGACCCAGAAGGTGCTGTCTGATATCCACGGGGCCGCGGAGGAAGAAGCTATCAAGACCTTCATGAGTCTCAGCTTCAAGGACGAGGATCAGATTCACCAGAAGGAGCTGAATGTATTGTACTCTTTTATTTGGCAATCAACAAATCACAGGCAAAACTTTTTTCTTTTGCTACCTCTCTCTATTATGTATATCTCTCCTCCACCCCCTGTCTTCTACAGAGCCACCTGCAGACTGCGTATGACCAGATATGTAAGAAGAACATTGAGGAGTCTCAGAGGGTGTGCAGGGCTGTGATCGCTCGTGTGTTTGGGCCCCTGGACCAGGCTGTGGGTCAGGGCTCCTACACACGTCCAGGAGGCCACACAGACTACTGTGAAAACCTCAAGAAGCTGACCGAGCAGTACAAATCTGAGAGGGGCAAAGGGTTTATGGTACGCATCAGAAGATGGGGAGAAATGTGTGCATATTTTGCCACCTTATATTCAAAGAAAACAAAGTGTTGTGTTGAGAGTTGAGAAAGAATGAATGGCTGCGGTTCTGTTAACTTGCCCTGGCAACTCATTTACATACATATGCTTGTTAAAATAGGAAGCAAAATGTAGGCTATAACTGTAGTGCTCACAATGATCACTAGTTCATTAGCAGCCTCAAATGTGATGTTTGGGTGTTTGATGTGTGTGTGTGTGTGTGTGTGTGTGTGTGTGTGACACAAAGAAGGGTGTATGTGTGCGTGTGTGTGTGTGTGTGTGTGTGTGTGTGTATACGTATACGTGTGTGTACGTGTGTCCCAAATACATGCTTGTGTGTTTTCAGAGTGAGGAGGTATTGAAGGAGTATCTGGATGGCAAGGCTAACGAAGGAGATGTTATCCTGACAGCAGACCGGTCTCTCACCGATGAACAACATATGAGGGAAGGTAATGCCTCCTGTATCAGTCCAACACGTTGAGGAAATCTCGTAAAAATAAAAACTTTGACTGGGATTAGTTATGGTTAGTGTGTGTGCGCGCGTGTGGTGCCTCAAAAATGTTGCAAAACCATGTTTGAGGCCACGTCAAAATACATTGATTGAGAACTTAACAAATTATATTTATTTTCCAAAATGTTATTTTTTTAGCTCATTGCTCCTAGATCACCTGAGTGTCCTTTATTGACCCCCTCTCTCCTTCTCTCCTTCTCTCTTTCTCTCCAGTGGAAAAGGTGAAAAGGGAGGCAGCAGAACAGGCTCAGAGAATGCAGCAACAGCAGGACGAGGCCCGGAGGAAGTCAGATGAGCAGCATGTGAAACAGCTGGAGATTAAGTCAGCGCAAGAACGAGAGATCGCCAGACAAGAGAATGAACGAGTGCTGATGCAGATGCAGGTATGGAGATAGAGAAAGACAGTAAAAGCAACTTAATGCTGCATTCAAATTGGCTTTTTCCCCACTCCTCTTTGTAAACATTGTTCTCTTGAGCTGTAGAAACCAAGACAGTTCCGAAAGATGCAGACAGCATAGCTAACCTTATATTCAGCTGTCTCCTTATAGTTTCACATCTGAGGGCTGTTGTGTAGATACACTGTCTTACTTTTTCTAAGAGCAATGCTTTCTGCGTTGTTTACCCTGAATGATGGGCCAGTCAATTGCCTGGGCATCGCTGCCTTAAACAGGTAAGACGGTTGGTGAGGACGTGAGGTTCTTCCGTCCAGAGATTTCCTCATTCGTTCATAACTTTCCTGAAAAAAAGCAAACTGTTTTAACTCGAATACACTAATTTGTTTTTATTATTCTGTCTCAGAACGAGAGGGATTTACTGGAAGAACAAAGTAAGAGGGAAGGTAATGCCTCCTGTATCATTCCAATACGTTGAGGAAATCTCCTAAAAAAAAAAAGACTTTGACTGGGATTAGTTATGGTTACAATTGGGCATTTACTGTGTGTGTGTGTGTGTGTGTGTGTGTGTGTGTATGTGTGTGTGTGTGTGTGTGTGTGTGTGTGTGTGGTGCCTCAAAAGTGTTGCAAAACCATGTTTGAGGCCACGTCAAAATACATTGATTGAGAACGTAACAAATTATAGTTATTTTCCAAAATTTAATTTTTTAGCTCATTGCTCCTAGATCACCTGAGTGTCCTTTATTGACCCCCTCTCTCCTTCTCTCCTTCTCTCTTTCTCTCCTTCTCTCCAGTGGAAATGATGAAGAGGGAGGCAGCAGAACAGGCTCAGAGAGTGGCAGAAGAGCAGTATGCATTGCAGCAACAGCAGATCGAGGACCGGAGGAAGTCACATGAGCAGCATGTGAAACAGCTGGAGATTAAGTCAGCGCAAGAACGAGAGATCGCCAGACAAGAGAATGAACGAGTGCTGATGCAGATGCAGATGCAGGTATGGAGATAGAGAAAGACAGTAAAAGCAACTTAATGCTGCATTCAAATTGGCTTTTTCCCCACTCCTCTTTGTAAACATTGTTCTCTTGAGCTGTAGAAACCAAGACAGTTCCGAAAGATGCAGACAGCATAGCTAACCTTATATTCAGCTGTCTCCTTATAGTTTCACATCTGAGGGCTGTTGTGTAGATACACTGTCTTACTTTTTCTAAGACCAATGCTTTCTGCGTTGTTTACCCTGAATGATGGGCCAGTCAATTGCCTGGGCATCGCTGCCTTAAAGGGGTAAGACGGTTGGTGAGGTTCTTCCGTCCAGAGATTTCCTCATTCGTTCATAACTTTCCTGAAAAAAAGCAAACTGTTTTAACTCGAATACACTAATTTGTTTTTATTATTCTGTCTCAGAACGAGAGGGATTTACTGGAAGAACAACGTAAGAGGGAAGGTAATGCCTCCTGTATCATTCCAATACGTTGAGGAAATCTCCTAAAAAAAAAAAAAAGACCTTGACTGGGATTAGTTATGGTTACAATTGGGCATTAACTGTGTGTGTGTGTGTGTGTGTGTGTGTGTGTGTGTGTGTGTGTGTGTGTGTGTGGTGCCTCAAACGTGTTGCAAAACCATGTTTGAGGCCACGTTAAAATACATTGATTGAGAACTTAACAAATTATATTTATTTTCCAAAATGTTATTTTTTAGCTCATTGCTCCTAGATCACCTGAGTGTCCTTTATTGACCCCCTCTCTCCTTCTCTCTTTCTCTCCTTCTCTCCTTCTCTCTTTCTCTCCTCTCCAGTGGAAAAGGTGAAGAGGGAGGCAGCAGAACAGGCTCAGAGAATGCAGCAGAAGGCAGCAGAACAGGCTCAGAGAGTGGCAGAAGAGCAGTATGCATTGCAGCAACAGCAGATCGAGGACCAGAGGAAGTCACATGAGCAGCATGTGAAACAGCTGGAGATTAAGTCAGCACAAGAACGAGAGAAGGCCGCTGCCAGACAAGAGCAGGCCAGACAAGAGCATGAACGAGCGCTGAAGAAGGTATGGAGATAGAGAAAGACAGTAAAAGCAACTTACCGTATTTTCCGGACTATAAGTCGCTCCGGAGTATAAGGCGCATCAGTCAAAAAATCTGGCATTAAGAGGAAAAAAACTTATATAAGTCGCACTGGACTATAAGTCGCATTTATTTTGAAATATGTTTCACAAAATCCAAGACCAAGAACAGACATTTAATCTGGAACGGCAAGTTTATTCAACTACACAATAGCACACAGAACAACAGGCTGAATAGAAGTCCGGTATGTTAACATAACACATTAACAGTTATTCAGCTACACAATAGCATAAAGAACATACCTGGGAGGCTGAATAGGCTAAATGAACATAACAAGCCAGCGAGTCCAACAAGCAAGTTACCAGTAAGCAAGTTCACCAAGCTACCGTTTGCTTAGCTTCAACAAGCTAATGTTTTAGATAACTTCTTCAGGGGTATAGGAGCAGCATATAGTTGTCACAAGCCCAGAGCGCCCTCTGTCGGCTGTAGACGGTAATGTTTACTCCTTGGTTCATGTCAGTCAGTATGAAATTATATATTTTTATATATAAGTTGCACCTGACTATAAGTCGCAGGACCAGCCAAACTATGAAAAAAAGCGCGACTTATAGTCCGGAAAATACGGTAATGCTGCATTCAAATTGGCTTTTTCCCCACTCCTCTTTGTAAACATTGTTCTCTTGAGCTGTAGAAACCAAGACAGTTCCGAAAGATGCAGACAGCATAGCTAACCTTATATTCAGCTGTCTCCTTATAGTTTCACATCTGAGGGCTGTTGTGTAGATACACTGTCTTACTTTTTCTAAGAGCAATGCTTTCTGCGTTGTTTACCCTGAATGATGGGCCAGTCAATTGCCTGGGCATCGCTGCCTTAAAGGGGTAAGACGGTTGGTGAAGTTCTTCCGTCCAGAGATTTCCTCATTCGTTCATAACTTTCCTGAAAAAAAGCAAACTGTTTTAACTCGAATACACTAATTTGTTTTTATTATTCTGTCTCAGAACGAGAGGGATTTACTGGAAGAACAACGTAAGAGGGAAGGTAAATGCCTCCTGTATCATTCCAATACGTTGAGGAAATCTCCTAAAAAAAAAGACTTTGACTGGGATTAGTTATGGTTACAATTGGGCATTTACTGTGTGTATGTGTGTATGTATGTGTGTGTGTGTGTGTGTGTGTGTGTGTGTGTGTGTGTGTGCGTGTGGTGCCTCAAAAGTGTTGCAAAACCATGTTTGAGGCCACTTCAAAATACATTGATTGAGAACTTAACAAATTATATTTATTTTCCAAAATGTTATTTTTTAGCTCATTGCTCCTAGATCACCTGAGTGTCCTTTATTGACCCCCTCTCTCCTTCTCTCCTTCTCTCCTTCTCTCTTTCTCTCCTCTCCAGTGGAAAAGGGGAAAAGGGAGGCAGCAGAACAGGCTCAGAGAATGCAGCAACAGCAGGAAGAGGCCCGGAGGAAGTCACATGAGCAGCATGTGAAACAGCTGGAGATTAAGTCAGCGCAAGAACGAGAGAAGGCCAGACAAGAGCATGAACGAGCGCTGAAGAAGGTATGGAGATAGAGAAAGACAGTAAAAGCAACTTACCGTATTTTCCGGAGTATAAGGCGCATCAGTCAAAAAATGCGACATTAAGAGGAAAAAACATATATAAGTCGCACTGGACTATAAGTCGCATTTATTTAGAAATATATTTCACAAAATCCAAGACCAAGAACAGACATTTAATCTGGAAAGGCAAGTTTATTCAACTACACAATAGCACACAGAACAACAGGCTGAATAGAAGTCCGGTATGTTAACATAACACATTAACAGTTATTCAGCCAGGGTGCGAAATAAGGGGGAGCTCGGGGAGCTATAGCTCCCCTAGTGGTGACATGAGCTCCCCTGGAAACATGGTTTGTGAAATTTTGGGGGAGCTCTAAAATATTCTAAATTGCGATGGATTTATTCCAAGTTGTGACGGATTTTACCTTGTGTAATATGATTTGTAGAGGCATACAATCTATTTTGATGTTGGTATTAGGTATATAAATGATATATAATAGCCTTTATAGCCTACATATAGGCCTTTATTGGCTACAACTATGCGACAGTAACTTGCAGCGGGGTGCACTGACGCTGAACCCCTCATAGTGATAAGTAGGTGGACAACGCGTGGTGCTGAAATAGCCGACATGCGGTGTGTGGTTTGAAAAAAGTAACGCCAGCTCAGTAAATAATTCAAACTTAATGTTTACTTATAGGCTATGTGAATGTGACTGCACCACACATGTGAACAGTAACAAAGCAAATGCAGTTTAATTTTATGAAAAACATTGACAACTAAATCGGTGCAAAAAAAAAAAAAGCTGAATCTGCTTAGCCTCCTGAAAAACATTTAATGACAGAGCAAACACGCTACATTACTAGGGATAATAATTACAATGAGCCATTCATTAAAAATAGAAAAAATTATATTAGGCTATTAAATCTCACTTAATGAGAAAACTGGCATCTCCCATCGGTCACTATTTGTTGGCTATCTGGTGATATGGACGTCTTTGAGTGTCTAGAAAAGCGCTATAAGTCTAATGTATTATTATTATTTATTATTATTATGGACGTCACTTTAATCCGGCAGTTCTCAAGGTTTTTATGCACCAATCGATTCCTCTAGTCAGTGCGTCTTTATCACATTCATTGACGAAAAGGACGACTCGCATGTATAGGTGGAAGGGAACATTCATTGTGAGCACGGAAAATGCGAGTCTCTCACAACGGCTTTGCATTGATGAAACCAGGTAGGATGAACGCATAGTTCGCTGTCCATTCCTCTTTAAATGCCCTGTTTTCACCGTCAACTTTCCTCTTTAGACCTTTGGAGAGTGACATGATGTTTCTCTTGCTAGCTAGCAGGTTAAATGTTTAGCCAACTTCACCCGGCACCAAACAACCAATCCAATAATAATGTGACCTTGTAAGTCTGGGAGGAGGGGGGAATCATTATCAGAATAAAACTATGTTAAATAATTATTAGAATAAGTTAGGCTGCGCTACATCGTCAGTCCACACATGTATTATTCAAAACTATGGAAAAGGGTGAAACTACGTTGTTGAGAATCACAACACAAACTCGCTAGTCAAGCCAAAATACAGCAGCGAAATGGATTGGACTGCTACCTAGTTAACTAGAACACTACTTTACATTGTCACCTAGTTAACTAGAACACTACTTTACATTGTTATCTAATTAACTACAACACTACTTTACATTGTTAGCAGGCTCACAAAACAAGCCGTGTTAGTTGACTAGCGATGTGTCATTGATTTTCGACAACGCGGAAATGTATTCACATTTTTCGAAAGAAAAGTCAAAGCATTAGAATGTAGAACGGAAAATCGCACGCGCGCTTTGCGCACGGAAAGCCACCGGCCCCGATTTGGCCTGATTTTTTTTTCTCCGTCAGGAGATTTTTTATTTTTTTTGCTTTAATCCCTGGGCTCCCCCGCACACCGTGATTTAATTCGCACACTGTATTCAGCTACACAATAGCATAAAGAACATACCGGGGAGGCTGAAGAGGCTAAATGAACATAACAAGCCAGCGAGTCCAACAAGCAAGTTACCAGTAAGCAAGTTCACCAAGCTACCGTTTGCTTAGCTTCAACAAGCTAATGTTTTAGATAACTTCTTCAGGGGTATAGGAGCAGCATATAGTTGTCACAAGCCCAGAGCGCCCTCTGTCGGCTGTAGACGGTAATGTTTACTCCTTGGTTCATGTCAGTCAGTATGAAATTATATATTTTTATATATAAGTTGCACCTGACTATAAGTCGCAGGACCAGCCAAACTATGAAAAAAAGCGCGACTTATAGTCCGGAAAATACGGTAATGCTGCATTCAAATTGGCTTTTTCCCCACTCCTCTTTGTAAACATTGTTCTCTTGAGCTGTAGAAACCAAGACAGTTCCGAAAGATGCAGACAGCATAGCTAACCTTATATTCAGCTGTCTCCTTATAGTTTCACATCTGAGGGCTGTTGTGTAGATACACTGTCTTACTTTTTCTAAGAGCAATGCTTTCTGCGTTGTTTACCCTGAATGATGGGCCAGTCAATTGCCTGGGCATCGCTGCCTTAAAGGGGTAAGACGGTTGGTGAGGTTCTTTCGTCCAGAGATGTCCTCATTCGTTCATAACTTTCCTGAAAAAAAGCAAACTGTTTTAACTCGAATACACTAATTTGTTTTTATTATTCTGTCTCAGAACGTGAGGGAGTTACAGGAAGAACAACGTAAGAGGGAAGGTAAATGCCTCCTGTATCATTCCAATACGTTGAGGAAATCTCCTAAAAAAAAAAGACTTTGACTGGGATTAGTTATGGTTACAATTGGGCATTAACTGTGTGTGTGTGTGTGTGGTGCCTCAAAAGTGTTGCAAAACCATGTTTGAGGCCACTTCAAAATACATTGATTGAGAACTTAACAAATTATATTTATTTTCCAAAATGTTATTTTTTAGCTCATTGCTCCTAGATCACCTGAGTGTCCTTTATTGACCCCCTCTCTCCTTCTCTCCTTCTCTCTTTCTCTCCTCTCCAGTGGAAAAGGGGAAAAGGGAGGCAGCAGAACAGGCTCAGAGAGTGCAGCAACAGCAGGACGAGGCCCGGAGGAAGTCAGATGAGCAGCATGTGAAACAGCTGGAGATTAAGTCAGCGCAAGAACGAGAGATCGCCATACAAGAGAATGCACGAGTGCTGATGCAGATGCAGGTATGGAGATAGAGAAAGACAGTAAAAGCAACTTAATGCTGCATTCAAATTGGCTTTTTCCCCACTCCTCTTTGTAAACATTGTTCTCTTGAGCTGTAGAAACCAAGACAGTTCCGAAAGATGCAGACAGCATAGCTAACCTTATATTCAGCTGTCTCCTTATAGTTTCACATCTGAGGGCTGTTGTGTAGATACACTGTCTTACTTTTTCTAAGAGCAATGCTTTCTGCGTTGTTTACCCTGAATGATGGGCCAGTCAATTGCCTGGGCATCGCTGCCTTAAACAGGTAAGACGGTTGGTGAGGACGTGAGGTTCTTCCGTCCAGAGATTTCCTCATTCGTTCATAACTTTCCTGAAAAAAAGCAAACTGTTTTAACTCGAATACACTAATTTGTTTTTATTATTCTGTCTCAGAACGAGAGGGATTTACTGGAAGAACAACGTAAGAGGGAAGGTAAATGCCTCCTGTATCATTCCAATACGTTGAGGAAATCTCCTAAAAAAAAAAGACCTTGACTGGGATTAGTTATGGTTACAATTGGGCATTAACTGTGTGTGTGTGTGTGTGTGTGTGTGTGTGTGTGTGTGTGTGTGTGTGTGGTGCCTCAAAAGTGTTGCAAAACCATGTTTGAGGCCACGTTAAAAAACATTGATTGAGAACTTAACAAATTATATTTATTTTCCAAAATGTTATTTTTTAGCTCATTGCTCCTAGATCACCTGAGTGTCCTTTATTGACCCCCTCTCTCCTTCTCTCCTTCTCTCCTTCTCTCTTTCTCTCCTCTCCAGTGGAAAAGGTGAAAAGGGAGGCAGCAGAAAAGGCTCAGAGAATGCAGCAACAGCAGGAAGAGGCCCAGAGGAAGTCACATGAGCAGCATGTGAAACAGCTGGAGATTAAGGCAGCGCAAGAACGAGAGAATGAACGAGCGCTGAAGAAGATGAAGGTATGGCGATAGAGAAAGACAGTAAAAGCAACTTAATGCTGCATTCAAATTGGCTTTTTCCCCACTCCTCTTTGTAAACATTGTTCTCTTGAGCTGTAGAAACCAAGACAGTTCCGAAAGATGCAGACAGCATAGCTAACCTTATATTCAGCTGTCTCCTTATAGTTTCACATCTGAGGGCTGTTGTGTAGATACACTGTCTTACTTTTTCTAAGACCAATGCTTTCTGCGTTGTTTACCCTGAATGATGGGCCAGTCAATTGCCTGGGCATCGCTGCCTTAAAGGGGTAAGACGGTTGGTGAGGTTCTTCCGTCCAGAGATTTCCTCATTCGTTCATAACTTTCCTGAAAAAAAGCAAACTGTTTTAACTCGAATACACTAATTTGTTTTTATTATTCTGTCTCAGAACGAGAGGGATTTACTGGAAGAACGACGTAAGAGGGAAGGTAATGCCTCCTGTATCATTCCAATACGTTGAGGAAATCTCCTAAAAAAAAAAAGACCTTGACTGGGATTAGTTATGGTTACAATTGGGCATTAACTGTGTGTGTGTGTGTGTGTGTGTGTGTGTGTGTGTGTGTGTGTGTGTGTGTGTGTGTGTGGTGCCCCAAAAGTGTTGCAAAACCATGTTTGAGGCCACGTCAAAATACATTGATTGAGAACGTAACAAATTATATTTATTTTCCAAAATTTAATTTTTTAGCTCATTGCTCCTAGATCACCTGAGTGTCCTTTATTGACCCCCTCTCTCCTTCTCTCCTTCTCTCTTTCTCTCCAGTGGAAATGATGAAGAGGGAGGCAGCAGAACAGGCTCAGAGAGTGGCAGAAGAACGAGAGGAGGACAGACAAGAGCATGAACGAGCGCTGAAGAAGGTATGGAGATAGAGAAAGACAGTAAAAGCAACTTAATGCTGCATTCAAATTGGCTTTTTCCCCACTCCTCTTTGTAAACATTGTTCTCTTGAGCTGTAGAAACCAAGACAGTTCCGAAAGATGCAGACAGCATAGCTAACCTTATATTCAGCTGTCTCCTTATAGTTTCACATCTGAGGGCTGTTGTGTAGATACACTGTCTTACTTTTTCTAAGACCAATGCTTTCTGCATTGTTTACCCTGAATGATGGGCCAGTCAATTGCCTGGGCATCGCTGCCTTAAAGGGGTAAGACGGTTGGTGAAGTTCTTCCGTCCAGAGATGTCCTCATTCGTTCATAACTTTCCTGAAAAAAAGCAAACTGTTTTAACTCGAATACACTAATTTGTTTTTATTATTCTGTCTCAGAAGGGGGACTGCGTCATATCATAAATGAAGTCTATGAAAGATCAAGTGGGCACTCTAAGAAGAGTTTCCAGTGGACGGACTGCTGTTCCCACAATATGTACAATCATTGGCACCCCTGCAATTATGTCAGATAATGCACCACTTCTCCCATAAAATTGTTGCAATTACAAATGCTTTGTTATTCACATTTATTTTGTTTGCATTGTAACAACACAAAAAGGCAAAGAAAAAAAGTGTGACGCCTCCCACTCTGCCTCCCTATTGGCTGTTGCTGGTTCCTGTGAGAGTCTTGGCAGAGTGGGTAGGTCGTCAGGCTAGTGGGGTCATCTGGGTTATGTCTATATAAGGTGGGTGTGTCCTCAGCTCACTCTCTCTTCCTTCCTTCTGCTTCGGTTCATTTATGGTTGTTGGTAAGGTCTCATGTCCTCAGCTCACTCTCTCTTCCTTCCTTCTCCTTCGGTTCATTTATGGTTGTTGGTAAGGTCTCATGGTACCAAGTTTTGTGGCCTTTTAGTTTTACACTACATACATCCATACACCCTCTACACATACAACATACATTCTACAACCATTCACTCATGGCATACACCACTGATTCTTATCCATATTCATATACATATGTTATTTAGTTTATTTTGCTTATTTGATCTAATAAAACTTAATTTGTATAATTTAAATACATGTGTGGACTCCCTTATTTGCCACTACCTTCGGGTGTGTGACAAAAGCCAAATCAGAACTCCAAAAATAGACTGGGCAAAATGATTGGAAATAATTGTATATCAAGCATGTAATGTAAACACAGTAGGTTCCTAGATACTGTTATGTACTGTGTTCTTCAGGCTTACAGAACAACCGAACTATAATATGGGAAAAAAAAGAGAAAACTCAGTCTCCAAAAAAACTATGAGAAATAATAAAGAGCACAATATAAACAAGTCTCAGCAAAATGTATTTAAAAAATCTCAGTACCACTTAGAACCCTTTCAGACACACACCCTCCCTCAGTTTGGAATAGTTTGGAATTATAATACACAATCATTACACATGTATTATCCTACACCCCCTCCTACACATCCACTAACCCACCCACAATTAAGTTGGAATTACAATATTTACCAGGGCTGCCAAGTTTCACCAAAAGTTTGGAGTGAGATTTTTTGGCGGTGGAGCGACCCAAAACTGTGCGTGTTTTGGCAGCGGCGGCCCCTCTCTCCTACCCAATTATTTGTGCTAGTTTCCTGCAATTTTACATGTTGTTCATAATAAACCAGCACAATAAATGAAAATAATTAACATTATAAAACAAGAAAAAAAATTCAGACAATATATCATATTTATGAAATGTTAATAAACAAATACAGTAGCCTACAGACTCTAAAAGAAAAATGGGCCCCATCAACAGGACTCAGCCCCTTGGTCAGCAGCAGAAAGACCCTTGATCATCATCTTATATACAGTGCATTGCTCATAGATGGCTATCATGTTAGACAGTACATACCAGGGGTTTTCCTGGGTCAGAATGAGGGCTCGGTGGTTGATCTTGAGGGACCCCCAATTGATGTATTTGTATTGTAAATTGTAATTATTATGAATTATTATTATTATTATTATTATTATTAATGTACCTGGTTATGTTACAGTAGAAATGTAGACAGAAGAAAAGAAAAAAAAAACACATACTTACCTTCCCTGAAGATGGCCAGCACCCCTGTGGGACCTGGTCAGAAGAAAGAAAGAAAATTGCAATCAGTGGCATAAATACAGACATAAATAAGAATAGAATTTAGACTATTAAAACTGTTTTGTCCTGTTCTTACATTGCTGCCAAAGAGCTCCAGGATGAAGGTGGACACGCTGGTGAGAGCCGTGCTGGGGATGTTGAAGAAGAAGGATGCTGGGGACATCAGGAGTGATGAGCCATCTACACACACAAAGTACAAGTTAGAACATGTCTCCCTCCTCTACACAGTTAACAATCAGAATCAATTCAACTGCTCTTCCTTGGGGAGTTGTCTGATGTGGTGGGGGCCAGTGTTTCCTCTCACATTGAATAGGCGGGGCAGCCCCACCACCCCTGTTGTTGTTGTGAGCTTGTGTATCACTCACCCATAGAAGAGCAGCAGGAGAGCAGCACAGGCAGGTTAGTGGAAGACACCTAGGCGTCTTGTTGGGAGCAGACGTAGATGACGATGACCGAGGTCGCAGGGATGATGTAGTAACACTGTGGAAACAGAACCCGACGCATCCCTCAGTGTATCATACTGGACCGTTTATAACACATTCTTTAAAGGTAAACTGAGCCACCGGGCCGCTCACAACAAACACACATCACTTTTCTTTTTCCAAGATAACACTGCGAAACAGAGAGATGGGCTTGGATGACGATGGCTTCTAATAAGTAAGAATGTGTGTGTGTGTCTGTATAAACATTGTATTGGGTTAGCTGATGATGGCTTCTGACGCTCTGCTGTGTGTGTGTGTGAGACTCACGGCAGTATGGCTACAGCAGCAGAGCCTGGGGGGAGACCGCTGCTGGGCCCTGCTAGGGACTGGCACAGCTGGTGGACTGACGCTCACGCCATCCCATAATACCCCAACATACCTGGAGAGAGAGAGAGGGATGGGGAGATAAATAGAGAGACAGAAAGATGGATATTCAAGCTATTAGTGAGTAGTATGGTGTCTGCGCATGGTGTATGGTGACTTGCGATGATCCTCCATCTCCAGCTGTCCTGGCAGCGCGTCCTCCAAAACACTGACCTGGGGTCAGCTGACAGCAGCCTCCTCCGGACCCTGCAGGAACCTGGGTCTCCTCTCACCCCCGGGGACTTCTGGAGGATGTTAACATAATATGTCATTATGTTCATATTATGGAACCACACCAACATGAAACTCACAATAATTTAACTACTTTTTACTGCAACTCATTTCAAAATAGTGAAAATACCACCGCTCATCCCTTACCAGACTTAGCTGAGGTGCTAGAGCTGAAGAGAATCAAATAAAGTGAAAAAAGCAGCATCCGCACACTCAAATCTGTGTAAAGATCATTATTTTTTGGGCCTTCTTCAGGCATAAAGCAGTGACAAGCAAATGCAGTTAGTACAAAGGGTTCAAACAGCATCACTTGATCAGTGAATGCACAACACCTCTGTCAAATATTTCACCTAGTGGCTAGACATCAAGGAAATTGTAGTCCTAGATTTAGTGGACTACAAAAGCCACATACACAAGTGTTCACTGAGACAAGAAACACCAAAATACATCTAATATTTACAATATATATATATATACATAACAGAACAAAAAACAATAGACATTCTCTATAGTGTTTTGTACTGCAACTCATTTGACTGCATGTTCTCTGTGATTCTAAGCCGTGACTGGTGAAAGTCGCATGAGATGCACAGAGACAACAATCGTCTTTGACCCCTGGGTACAATCCCAATGAGATGCAGTGAAATCAAAAGACATGTTCTGCAAGATTGTAATTCTCTGTAGAGAACTGGCCATTTCTGTAGCAATGGCGCCCTCCTGTGGACTAAAAGTACAACTACCTTCTTTGACACTTCACTCAATGATGAATTATTATGCTGTTGTGTCATATAAAACCAGTGATTCCAGAAGCTTACCTTCAGTGTCTGGGGACAGGAACTCCTCCAGCTCCTTCTCAGCATTGGGGGTGAAGCGCACCTCCAGACTGGCCACTGGGGGGTCCCTGATCCAGCCAGCGATGGTGCTGTAGGCCTCCTCCCCATAGCAAAGCGCAGTAGCATCATCCCGAGGATCTGAGGGTTTCATCTTAGGCCCGTCTGAAGCCTGAGACTTTCCTAGGGAGCTTGCCTGGGTGAGGGGCAGGCTATCTCCCTGGCTGACATAGGCCTTGAGCTCACCCAGGACTGTGGGGAGGTCTTGGGTCAGAGTGGAGGGGCCTGGGGGCCTGGGGGTGGAGGAGCTGGAGGTGTCGTCTGTCCTGAGGATGTGGACCTTAGATTTGTCTTTTGACAGGAGTATCCTAGGGACTGGGTTTATGACGCATGTCCCCTCTCTCAGTCTAAAACTGGGCATCTCTGGAGGAGGAAGGACCTACTGAGTTGATACGCATGCTCACGGCACTGGTGACATGATCTGCTGACACGTTGGTGACTTCAGGTTGGGGTGTCTTCACATTCACCAGCGTCTGTGTCCATGTCCTGTCTGCTGTGTGGGGAGTCGTAGTCTGGGATGTAGTAGGGTATGATGTTGAGGACGGGGGTGCCAGCGATCATGTCGATCTCTGACAGGTGAAGGGTGTCACCTAGAGAACGTAGAAACATAAGCAATCACTCATGACTCACACACACACACACACACACACACACACACACCTTTAGACAAAAAAAACATCCCACCACTCGAGTCAGTTTAGGCTCCTGAGTCCAGTTACTAACCTGTGACTCTGTCCAGCTTGGCCAGGGTCAAGCCCAGGGCATTGGGCCGGTGGGGGCTGCGTGTGGAGTACACCCCTACCCTCTGGCCGTTCAGTCTCGGAGGCTTCACTTTGGCCTTGTAGCTCAGGTGGCCGTTCTTATGGAAGAGGAAGATGACCCTGGAAGGAGATCAGATCAGGACAACATTGTAAACAGCAGTGGTTCTATCGAAATGTCAAGTGATCCAAAAACAGTTTGAGAGGTAAAGTGATAGGATGTGTATGTAGCATGGTACGTTACAGCAATCAAGTCTGTTTCACTGTCCTAGGCCAACCTTACTACTTTTTTGAATTCTTAGTGTGTCTACAATACAACACACTTCCTCTTGAACTCCATCCACATCAGTGCGACTATAATTCCTACCAGACATGCGAGTAGTCTTCCAGGCCGACCAGGGAGTGTTCAGCGTTGTTGAAGACTGTCCGCTGGATCTGAAGAGTGGCCCTGGAGGGGCCGCAGACAGTCGGCTGTGTGGGGGGGCCGTTCTTTCCAGAGAAACAGGATCTGATGTAACCGACGGGGGCTGTCTGGATGTGTCCTGTCACATGAGACACATACATTCAAGAGGATTTGGATTGGTTATCAGTTTATTAGAATATTGGAGCAAGCACTGAGGTGCTACTACCAAGTGACAGCTTGTTGCACAATGTAATGCCAAGGAGAACACATATTATGTCAGTACATGTGCCTGGTTTATAATCACCTTGTTCTGGTGAAATCTCTGCTCCTCTTTCTGTTTGTGACATTGGCTGACTGAGGATGAAATGCATCCTGGCCGACAACTGCACAGCCAAGTCGTTTTGGGTGACATTACGACAGCAACATCATGGCCACATTAAAAACAAAGTGTGTGTAGCCTAGCAAACACCAGTCATGCCATTCAGGACTACCTGAGATTCTTGATTTCTTTTCGCATGACAGACACTTGCTGGTTGAGTTTATTGACATGTTCGCCACAATTGCAAGTGACAGACATTTCCCTTGGCGAGGTAGTTTGATATAACATCTCCGAATCAATTAAATAACCTAGTGTAGGAACGTATTGAAGTTTGCTACAAAAGTAAACATGAGCAGCTCTGCGAATAATGCGGAAGTATAAATGTGACGTATTATTGACTGGCCAACCAGAAACGTACTCATGGAAAGACAACTGCAACAACTGTAGCAAGCACAAGCAAATAGTGACAGCTGTACGAAAACCATCAAATTATTCTTCTGCTGTAAATCTGTTTATAAAGCATTCAAAGAAACGCAGATGTTTTATGCAACGTGAAGCAACATGTTTAATGTGCAGTAGTTATATAAAGGTACGACAGTTTTGCCACTGTTGCTAAATGGACAGCAGGGGGTGCTGTTGCGAGTGGAATGCTACTATTACTGGCAGAGAAAGATGTCATCTAAGCAAAATAGTTTTTATTATCATGTTGCACATCTCAAATGAACCATGTGTACAAAATTGCAAAAAAGAAACTAAATGATCAGTAGAAAACACAGCTACCAAAAATTATAACGTTTTTAAAGTTTTAAATGTCAATTTTTTTGTAAATGGGCATAGTGCACATAGCGCAACAAATAATTAAAAACACCAGATGGTACCACAACTACAGGAGTTTCTACAGAAACACACAATAAAAATATCTGTCTGTATGTTTACTTAAAAAATTACCTGCTAGTGAAATCACCACAAGAGGAGTTTTTTTTAGAATGATGGGATTCCCCCCCCCATAACCGCATTTTTCAAACCTTCAAGTCGACTATGTGAAACGACTCAGAACAACATAGAAGTGTGAATAAGTTGTGGCTGAATGGTTAAGATGAAATTGAATATGTTTCCTCAAACCTTCAAGTCAACAATGTGAAATGACCTGGGACTATGGTTAAGACCTTCACCCCAAAATCTGGGGGTTGCTGGTTCAAGGCCCGCTGAGGCCAGAGAGGTAAGTGGTTGAAATGTGAAATGTGAAATAATGTGTGAGTGACATGTAAGGTGAGACAGAGTGACACACACACAGAGTCAGAGACAGAGAGACACAGAGAGAGAGAGAGAGAGAGAGACACACGCATGCAGATAGAGAGAGACAGACATAGAGTCAGAGAGAGACACAGAAAGAGAGACTAGACAGACACACTCACAGAGTGAGAGAGACAGAAAGTCACACACAGAGTGAGAGAAAGACTAGACCCACAGAGACACACTCACAGAGTGAGAGAGAGACCAGAGAGAGTATAGACACACTCACAGTGAGACAGAGAGAGACACACTGAGAGAGAGACTAGACAGAGACAGAGACACACAGAGAGAGATGAGAGACACACACAGAGAGTGAGTGATTAGCAGTGTCCAAGTGAGATCACTATGAAAACAAGAATGTCAGGTCATTACTAGTTTTAGTCAAAAGTGCTCATTTAAAATAAATAAGGTTTTTCCTCTCACTCTTTTTTCCCCTCTTCCAGATTTCCCCCCCTTTTCCTCTCTCACATCACACACATTACTTTTCACATTTCAACTACTTACCTCTCTGGCCTCAGCTGGGCTAGAACCAACAATGTTCTGCTTACAGGACCTGGGCAGTTTTATCATCCTAAAAACCACAGTATTTAAATTAGAGGAGAGAGAGAGACATACAGAGTAAGAGAGAGGGAGAGACATACAGAGTAAGAGAGAGAGAGACATACAGAGAAAAGAGAGAGAGATACAGAGAAAGAGAGAGAGACATACAGAGAAAGAGAGAGCGAGTGAGAGAGAGATATACAGAGAAAAAGAGAGAGTGAGAGAGAGAGACAGAGTTAGAGAGAAAAACAGAGAAAAAGAGAGTGAGAAAGAGACACACAGAGAGACAGAGAGAGAGACAGACACAGAGTGAGAGAGACAGACACATAGAGAGAGAGACACACACAGAGAGACAGAGAGACACACAAAGACACAGAGAGAGAGAGAGACAGAGAGGCACACACAGAGAGAAAGACAGACACAGAGAGAGTGAGTGAGTAGCAGTGTCCAAGTGAGATCACTATGAAAACAAGAGTGTCAGGTCATTACTAGTTTTAGTCAAAAGTGCTAATAATAATGTATTTAAAAATTTATAATAATATTTATATATTTATATATTGAATATGTTTCCTCAAACCTTCAAGTCGACTATGTGAAACAACCTAGGACTATGACAGACACAGAGTGAGAGTGACGACACACTCAGAGAGAGAGAGGGAGACAGACACAGAGTGACAGAGACACACACAGACACAGAGAGACAGACACAGAGAGAGACAGACACAGAGAGACAGACACAGAGAGAGACAGATACGGTAGCAGAGAGACACACAGAGAGAAACACATTCACAGAGTGAGAGAGACTAGACACACACAGAGACAGAGAGAGACACACAGAGTGAGAGAGAGACTAGGCACAGAGAGAGAGAGAGAGAGAGAGAGAGAGAGAGAGAGAGAGAGACACGCACACATAGAGTAAGCACAAGCAAATAGAGACAGCTGTACGAATACCAGCAAATTCTTCTTCTTCTGTAGGTCTGCTTATAAAGCATTCAAAGAAACGCAGATCTTATGCAATGTGAAACAACATGTTTAGGCTAATGTGCAGTAATTATGTAAGCTGATGTTTTGAACCAGCTCATGGGGATCCTATAATCAAATCAAAACCTCTGAGACCAAACAAGTAAGACCAGATCAATGTCTCTAAAGGAAAATCCAGGCCTATTTTTTTTACAAGTCTTGCGAGAGTTCGTGACGTTAGAATTATAAGGTTCTATCTACATTTTTGGTCAAAATTGAGTTTTTTACATAATCTGATCTATTAGGTGTTTATTAATGCCTGTGTGGTGTTATTTTAAAAATGTTGCTTTTTGTTGTTGTTATTAATCAAATACAAAGGTTCCATATCACAAAACATAATGGAATGTAAAAACGTTGACGCTCAATATCTCGCTAAACGGAGATAGAACCTTATAATTCTAAACTCACGAGTTATGAAAATAAGCTTGGGTTTTCCTTAATCGAACCAGGTCCAAATGCAACATGGACCGAATGGCCAGCTAGCCAATGGCAGTCTGATAATGGACCGATAGTTAATCGTTTCAGGTTTCTTTAATACGGCATGGATAGTTCCAACGTGTCAGACATGCATGAGCCAATTGCATTAAACAATAGATCAATGAAATATAATTAAACCATTTTTATTGATGATAAATAATGGCTGAACGAGAACAAGATGATCGGTAAAATGTTTTCATCTATTGCAATGGTTTTAGGATGGTGAACAACATAGTTTTATTGAGTCATAAAAACATATTCTGTCCTAGCAACATGAAGGAAGTTACATTTCAATATAGTACATTAATGAGCATAATTATCAATGACATGTGTAAAAAAACAAAAAAAAACAAAAAAACGTAAAAGTCATGTGTACACTTAGCTACCCAGATAAGTGTTGAGGTAATGAGTTAAATACTATTCAGACGAATGGGCAGAGAGTACAATCACTCATACGGGGGATATGTGTAGAAGTGTTACGTGTACTGTATGAAGTATGAGACTACTGACAGACATACTGCAGAAACATAAAACCGTGGCACTCTTAGGAGAAAGCAATGCTTCGAATGCAACCGATGCACTGAAAGGCATGAAACAGTAGAATAGCTAGTTTGACTGACATGTAACACTGGATAACCTGCTTCCATTCATGAACGTTTGAACTGGATATAGGAAAATAATACTTTAGGACAAAGTCATAACATTAAAATCAGAATAATAACATATAAAACCATAGCCAGGGTCCTACCAACTTGCTGACTGATTCTTCTTTTGTGCCGTTTTCTTTTTCAGGACATAAATGATCTGATTATTATAATTTTTAATCAGTAGGTCTATTTATCATACATTATGGTTAGTATGGTTTTCAGAATGAATGAATTGAAATAAACAAACATGAAAAGTTGAAAGTAGACGACACCTGGCCTGGCCTGACGATAACAAACATGAACAAAAGCATAAGGTCACGTTAGCGATGAACGTTAAAAAGCACTTGAATGCGGTCAGACGAGGTCGACCCAGGAGCAAGCATATTTTTAAAAACGGATGAGAGAGGTTTGAGAGATAGGAGAGAGAATTGGGTTTACTGCATTGTAACCAAAGACTTATATATAAGATTGTGACAAACAAGTCTCCACTGCCATATATGGTAATAAAGGGTGCGTCCGTAAATACAAATAACAAATAATATGACTGAAATCACACATCAATTTCTGAATGGTCAGAGAGCACCCCGGGTGCGCTCCGGCGCTCTCAGAGCGTATTTACGAACGCACCCAAAGTCAGTTAGGCCTACTCCTTGTCCGTCGTTGGCAACCGATCAGTTTAGCCAGATTCATATTTTTTCATCACATGACCACTATTGTAAGTGAGCAGGCCATGGCTTGGCACGAATGATGAAACCATGGAAACAGAGGCATCACATTGACCTCTAAAAGCGCTTTAGAAAAAAGTGCATCATATTTACTGTATGTCAAATACTGAGAAATAGCTCAACATTAAAAAACAACACTTATATTAAACATCTGAATTATCTCTTTTTTTCCACTATAGTGCAACAACATACTTAGTAAAATAAAAAAACTGCATAAACCTTAGCAAGCAATTTAAGCTCTTAAACATCTAATTTTCCTACCGACTACTGCAGAACAGTTAAGAAGGCAACATGATGATTGATGCTTGAACACAAACATGCCAACATTATAGACATCTCTCTTTTTATAGAAATAAATAGCTCAAATAATCTTTATCCTCTTCTTAAATAATTTCCATCTCTATATGACTCTGATGCACATTTATTATAAAGTATCTATAGTACACAACTGTAAATTCAACACTACCGTTATACGTAATATATGGTTCCGTGGTTATCTTTCGTTCGACTTTGGAGAGAAAACTTACAGAGCCAAGACCCGTAAGCTTTTCATTATTTTTTTCACCATGAAAGATCCTCATACCTATGACCTTAAATGTTAGAACACCAAATGCAGTTAACCATTTTTTTTCTCTATATAAACAACATTATATATACAACTTTTAAAGTCTTAAAGAAGACAAGATTGTCTGGAACTCAAAAACCCCAACTGGGAGCCAAATCAACAAACAAGTGCTTTGTGTCGTTTGCGTTATATCAGCAATGTCAAAAATACTGATCTCAATTCAACCTCCTTTATTATCTTTGAAACTGAGGGGCAAGTCTTTCGACGGCCTGTTTAGTGACAAAGTCGTAAAATATTCTGTATTGGAAGAGAATGCGAGGAGATGGACAGCCGCAAGTGTGGCTGTGTGCGCATCTTGCGTGTCCATTTGAACAAGCTTTGCAAGCGCGTATACGGTAAGCTAAGGTACCATTCACATACACAGTGGAATGAAGATCGATAAAGAGTGCAAAAAAAAACAAACGACACCTTATAAAACAACTCGGCTCTACTCTCGGCTACTTCCATCTCCCCGGTCTTGTTGGTGCTTCTAAACAGGATGTTGTACAGTGTCCTCACTCCGGTGTCCTCTCCTCTGCCACTGCGTACAGTGGATGCATGACGACTGTTGAGGTGGCTGATGTGCATTTCTAGTTTAAAATACCTGACTCGCTCGTAAGGAGGACCATATTATGCCTACATTCAACCAGGATTCAAAACGAGATTCAACCAGGATTAATAAAAAAACGGGATTTAAACACGATTCAAACTAAATCCAACTAAGAATCGCCCAGGAAAACTGCCTCTGAGGACACAGTGGAGTGATGCATGCAGTAGTGGGGGGATATCATTCCTGTTATGTTATGGTTTATCCACAGTAATGACAGCAAGGCGGTAGATGGTGCCAGAAATCCTAGCTTCTCAGTGTCTTTAACATGGCCTTAACCTTTAACCTTTCACCTCTGGGCTGCCACCTCTACCAGAGGTGAAAGAGACGCTACAGGACTTTTGTCATACAATTTGAAGTGTTGACTGTGTGGTTCACAATATAACGTTAATCGATTTCTTACCTCATTACAGCAAACATTCCTCAGTTTACGGCAGACAAACTTAAAGCAAATAGGCTTTTTGTTTGTGGAAGAAGGAGGGTGCGCCCTTCTCTATCCAATCAGGTAAAACTGGGGGACCTATTTCTGGCTCTCGAGTGCTAATTTTAGAACTAGTGGCAGAAAATACACCGAATATCCTGTAGCATCTTGTCACTTTGTCCCACACGTCTGGTTCAGGTTAGGTAACAACTAGCCTCATGTCCTCTGGTACAGTGTGTCTTCAGCACAACAGTGTGTGTTTCCACGTTGAGCCACACAGAGCGTGGCTATTCAATCACCTCGAGTTAAAACGTGACTTCAACAACCATACAATCAAGACATCCGAGTTCTCCTCAGAGCTTGAGACAATACTTTAAGGTCAAGACATGGACCCGAGTCCAACTGTATGCACAACACAGGGCACCAAACCAGACTCGACTTCAGATCTTTACTGCTGTGTAGTTGCAGGACTCAACCCTGCCCTCTAGGTGGCACCAGAGGGGGGTGAGTTGATTTATGGCCTCTGAGAAGGATCGTAAAGGGCAGAGAATAAGAAGGCCTTCTTGTACTCTACTGGCTGTAAGCTGTAAACGCATATGACATAACTGTACCACATCATATACACATGTATATATCTGGTCGACAAAAGAAATAAATGCACCATGTCGTCAATGGATGACTTGTCCTCACTGAAGGTGTGGTTTGCTTTTCCTGATGTATCAAGTCAGCAGTGCTTCAGTCGCTAGCCATTTGAATAGATGAACCAACTGAGCTACGACTGCTCTATAGAGCAATGGCACATTGGAGAATACACTTGACAAAATGCAGATGACACACAACCAGGAAATGGCACCGGTTCTGAAAGAAAGGCATCATGAATCCACTAGCATCCTTGTCGAAGGAAACAAACCCAAACGACCAACAAACATATCTCCCAATGCTGAAACGCCTGCAAGGCTGCAGGTCTACAGATACTGTAAGACAGTCCACAGATAATAGAAATAATCAAGAACCAGGAATGCGCTATGAGAGGTGATGCTCGGCTTATGATCCATGTCGAGGGAGGGTGGGGGTGGGGGTCCACTACTACACAGTTCTCATGGCAACCACACCATGCAGTCACTGTAGTGATGAAGTTATTCTATGCGGTATAGAAACAGTTCCTCGAATAAGACACGGAGTCTTTGCATTGTAGGTCTACGGCCAACGTAGTCTGAAGCTGGTATGTTTCTGTTTTTCGCTGAGAGCAACGTTATTCTTGCCAAAATGGATGCGTCAAATGGAGACAGTCAAAACCAAAGTAGGGCAACTCATACTGATTATGGCCTTTCATTCCAAATACCCATAAACAAACACAACAGAATGCCCTCTTTAACAGGCACACACACGCACACCCACCCGCACGCACACACACACACACCCGCACACACACACACACACACACACACACACAGACACACGCACGCACAGTTCGCACAGGCTCAAAATCCTTTGGGACCAAAAACACACCAGCTTTCATCATCCCCACAGCTCCAAGCTTTCCTACTTGACTGCCAGTGTACATTTCTGTGCTGAGTAAATGTGCTCTCTTTAGTTGTGTCTTTAAAAGTATTTCAGAAACAGACTCTCATATGCAGAGGGAGATTCAGAGACAGCCTCATCGCAAATATCCTCGTCGATAAAGACGGGAGAGAATAACTCCTCTACGAAATGGTTCTGCCGACCTCCTTACAGCTAATGATGCTGTCGATGAAACAAAATGGCCGCTGCCATAGCCAAGGGTCAGATAAAACAGTTGTGGTTGATGTTTGAGTCTGTTTGGCAAATCTGGGTTCACAGTCCGGGTCCCCTGTTCACTGAAATTACGACACTCGTGTCAAAATCCATGTTTTGTTTCCCAACGCTCCTTGCCTGATGGTGATGTAACGACCAGTAACAACACTAACTGATAGAAAAGGAAGGGGGGATTGTCCCCCCCAACCCCCCCCATGAGAATCTCCATTGGTTTCATATGCTCCAGGATAAGTTCAGTCGGTGTTCATTTCTCCAAAAAGGGACAGTGGATTGAACCTGGGCTTGAAAGCTGTCGGTCGGTCTGTCTATCTGTCTGTTTATCTGTCTCTAGCCTTCTGGTCTGCGTCGTAACGGGTCGGCGGGAGTCCGTGTGTCGGTTGGCGGGCCGCAGACTGGTTCGGCCTTGTACCCGAGGGGTTAAAATGACTTGTTTTGTCTTGTTTTGAGTTGGCTGGAGGAAATACGGCCGATATTCTCTGCGCCCCTTTGGCTGGGGGTGGAGGAGGGCTAGCATAGGCTGTCAGCTTTCACGTGCAGGATCTTAGAGAAACCTGGTCTTTTCTTCAAGGCCTGAGAAGGGGGGATGACACATAATAACAATGAGAGAGGTAGAAGAAGAGGTAGACTCATTCAGAAGAGAAAAGGAAGCATATCATTTTGTGGCAAAAGTAATGAAGTAAAACACTAGTGATGAGAAGTAATGATTGTACTGGTTCGGAAGCTTGAAATAGCTTTAGCTTCACTACACACACACACACAACCACCCCCGCACGCACATGCACGCACACACGCAGACACGCACACATACACACAAAGTTTGATTAAATATGTGCCTTGCTGCTTCTCCACTCTACAAACATAACAGAACTCACTAGCTTTAGCATTGGGGAAGTTACCTAGGATTTGTCTAGCACCTTGTGTGTGTGTGTGTGTGTGTGTGTGTGTGTGTGTGTGTCTGAGGTCACTCTAACTGACTCATAAAACACAGATACCAGAAAGGCCAGGGATTTCAAAGCAGTCCATTCAAAATTCCACACAGCTATAGAGCTTCAAAGTGTGACGGTGTTAGCTCCCAAAGCGAAACAGACCTTTAGACCTTTACATTTCATTGAGAACTGCTCCTAGCTATATCTGGCGTTACGTATCCCGAGTATAGGAGCTCCGCGAATGACTAACGGCCATTGCTCGGCGCTTCCGTTGTTTGAGTTGATTTCTTTGAACAAAAGCCAGGAAGCAGAAATGCGAAGCTGACGTGGACATGGCTAATCGAGGCCTGATTGGCCAGCACCGCGGGCGTGTGGGTTTGAACCCCTCCCCCTGCCTTCCCCGGAGGACCTGCTCGACTTCCTGGTTTGAGTCATAATGGAGTTACGATAATAGATCCCTCCCACCCACCAAACAGCGGCAAGAGGAAGCAGCTGGGAGTTCATGTACATTAGCGTAGGCTTTGGATGCACAGGAAAAGCACCCCCCTATAGAGATGGCTGGTGTGGGAGGCAGGGGAGCACCTCACTGTAGTAAGCCCTGATCCACAATCAGTTTTACCTCCTAGCAGGGTGGAAAGTTTTCATACGGGAAAGAAAGAGGGGTGATCTGATCCTAGATCAGTGTTTAGGAGCACCTGCGCTGCGTTTGGCCACTCAGTTCTCCGTTGACAATAATGATAATGTTGTAATATTATTATTATTATTATGGATCTGGCTGATGTGCGGTAGGGGGTAGGGGATAGGTGGTAGGGGGGTTTAAGGCTGCTGTGTGAGTAAAATAGACATGCAATGCCCCCCCCGGCCCCCCCCCGTCGCCGATTCTCCACTGTTTTGCCCGACGTATGCTAACGTGCTAGCGCAAATCCGATTTAAAAGCATAGGGATGGGTGTAGGAGGCTACGCTAACACCGGTCCTGGGTGGGACGGTCTCTGAGGTTTACGGAGGCGCGGTTAAGACCTGCAGCTTGTTGACCATCTCGTCAAACAGCTTCCTGGCCTCGGGGCTGTTGGGGTCCTCGAAATAGTCCTCAATACCGATCTGCACCACGATGGACTTCAGGTTACGACACACACCTGCGGGTGAGGGTAGGGGTGGGGCAGAGGGAGGAGGAGGAGGGAATGATAGGGAGGAGGGGGGGGGAGTGGAGAGGAGGGAATGATAGGGAGGAGGGGAGGGGGGGAGGAGAGGAAGGAATGATAGGGAGGAGGGGGAGGGAGAGGAGTGGAGAGAGGGGTGGAAATCCATGTCAACACTTTGTGGCACTTGTGTGTATTCTTTGTTGAAGTGAAGTTCAGTAGTGTAAAGTGTGTACTCATTAATGAAGTGTAGTAGTGTGTAGTGTTGAAGAGCAGTCATGTGGTAGTTTGTAGTATGTACTGTATGTACTGTAAGTTCACTCACTGTTGGAAGTGCAGCAGCTAGGTGTAGTGTGTAGTATATAGTGTACACTCACTGTTGAAGTGCAGTAGCTAGGTGTAGTGTGTAGTATACAGTGTACACTCACTGTTGAAGTGCAGTAGCTAGGTGTAGTGTGTAGTATATAGTGTACACTCACTGTTGAAGTGCAGTAGGTAGGTGTAGTGTGTAGTATATAGTGTACACTCACTGTTGAAGTGCAGTAGGTAGGTGTAGTGTGTAGTATATAGTGTACACTCACTGTTGAAGTGCAGCAGGGCCTTGGGTGTGACCGGGGTGGAAGTGAGAACCAGCATCTCCAGGCCCTTTAGCCCCTCCCTGCACACCTCCGCCGCCACTTCCTGGTTGATCTCGCTGACGTGGTCCAACTCCAACACCTGCAGACGCATGCAGTTCCTCGCTGGATGCACGCACACGCACACACACACACACACACACACACAGACATACAGAAATACAGACACACACAAACGCATACAGACACAGACACACAGACGCACGCACACGCACATACACATACACAAACAGACACACAGACATACAGACACAGACACACAGATGCACGCACACGCACATACACACACAGACACACACACAGACATACAGACACAGACACACAGATGCATGCACACCCACACACACACACAGACACAGACACACAGACATACAGACACAGACACACAGACATACAGACACACAGACATACAGACATACAGACACACAGATGCACGCACAAGCATACACACACACAGACACACACAGACATACAGACACACAGACACACAGACACACAGACACACAGAGACACACACAGACATACAGACATACAGACATACAGACACAGACACACAGATGCACGCACACGCACATACACACACAGACACACACAGACATACAGACACACACACACACACACACACACACACACACGCACAAGCAGACGCGCACACACACACACACACACACACACACATACACACACACACACACACACACACACACACACACACACACACACACCGTCATGTACTCATAGGCAGACAAGGCTGTTTTTGATCCGCCACAAGAGCCAATTGTTTCTTATCGAGTCTGCACAAAATGTAATTTCCTCCACCAGCCCCAGTTTCTGTACGCCGAGAATCGTGAGTTAAGAACTCAATACACAGTGTACATCCTGGCTGGGATGGTATCTGCCGTCGCTCTCATGTCTCCCACCCACCCATCTGTGTAGAGCACATGGCGCATAGACGCTTCCCAAATAAATGAGAAGAGCATGTTCCTTTCTTGCAGAAACGGGTTCTGGCTCTCCGGAAAGTGGAGAGTGGCGAAGACTGTTCCCCTGCTGTAAGGTTCTGATCGCCATTGGGGAAATCGCAGAACAGAACACACAATCGTGTCTAATCTAATAAATGTGCCAAGCAATCTTTCTGGGGAAAGTGGACTGTAGATTGAAGACCTCCATCTCTTCAGGCTCCATCTTAACTGTCCCTCCTAAAAGACCTCCTCCCCCACTACCCCCTGTACAATGTCTTTACTATATTTACAGGGGTCCTACAAGTTTCAACAAGTCAAATTTAAGACCTTTTTAGACCTTTTTTTGACCTCTTTGAATAGAATTTTAGATCTATTCGCGGCACCATATGATAGCTTTTTGTCATCCTCGAGGTGATGAAATTGAGGGATTTCACTGCCATACAGACAAAAAAGGAAGCGAATCTGCATTTTTTGGGTTCCAGCTTGATTAATTTCCACGTAAATAGATGTGGCCGGACTGATTTCCTTGCAGGATCTAATTTTTAAGACCTAGCACCTCATTTTTAGACAGAATAACTGAAATTTGAGATATTTTTAGGCCTTGTAAATTGGATTGCTGGAATTTAGACTTTAAGGCTTTTTAAGACCAGCGCGGGGACCCTGTATTTATAGCCTTTACTATAAATAATATGAAGCAGAAAGACAAATAATAATGACGTTTTCAGCTCAGTAAAATTCACCTGCTCATCAACCAACTTTAGAATTGCAGAATTGGAGGTCTGCACAGTGCACTGTACCATGGTTTATGGTTCATTCTCTGGTCCCACCCCCCGCCCATACTCACCCAATGAGGCCAGCCCCCTGTATGCCACACCCAGCCCCGCCCACTCCCAGGGCTCGGGGAGGTGTGGCCAGCATCGGCCAATCGTCTGCAGGCATCTGTTGCTGAAGCGAGCGGGCTGTTGGCTGAAAGAGAGAGAGAGAGAGAGAGAGAGAGAGAGAGAGAGAGAGAGAGAGAGAGAGAGAGAGAGAGAGAGAGAGAGAGAGAGAGAGAGAGAGAGAGAGAGAGAGAGAGAGAGAGAGAGAGAGAGAGAGAGAGAGAGAGAGAGAGGAGAGAGAGAGAGACAAAGTTCATCAACAAGGCCGTCATGGGAGTGTCCCAATCGTCTAATGCGGCCTCCTCTCCTCCTCTCCTTTCCTTCATTAACACTGATGTGAGAACTAAACTAGTCTCGCAGTGCAGTAAACTAAACTAGTCTCGCATCAGCCATAGCTCCAAATCAATTTCCCACACCTCGTTTAGGTTTTTAGATTAGCCGATCTGGCTTGGATCGAACAGGACGGAGCGATGGGCGAACGAGCTCGGCAATTTCACTGGATGTTACTGTTGTAATCTGGTTTCTTCTCTATTGATATTGAATATTGAACACAAGGAGATTGATCATCTTAGCTTGAAGCCTTTTATTCCTACTACTTGAGTACAACAAGGATATACAGAACATGGAGATCCCCCTAGAGTTTGCAAAGTCCAGAGCCACCCCTCCTTCTCTGAGCTCAGCCCTTATATACAAAGTCCAGAGCCACCCTCCTTCTCTGAGCTCAGCCCTTATATACAAAGTCGACTCCTTATGAGATCACTAATCTTGGCAAACAAATGTGGTGACAGGAAACGCTAGACTTTAGTGAGACACAGAGAGTTATTGCGCAACAACTCATTGGCACATCTCTTACAGGAAGGGAAGGCCTTCCTTAGTGCTCGATTTCCCAGAATGTAGAGGGACAGACTTCAATTCTCAGCATATTTGATATAAAACTACAACATTCCATTCCAAGAACCCCTCCCCCCTTCCTACATTCCCTGTCGAGTGGCTGCTTGTTGTTGATGTGTCGTCTTTTCCGACCGAGTAAATACTATTTTGTAGAGCTGACGCCGATGCTAGCTAGCAACATTGAAGAGAACCCTGAAGATACAAACCTTCTGGAGCTTTGCCCAAGCGAGGTGATTCAACTGAGGAAAATGTGATTGATTTGACGAGTTGCGAGGCGACCACTCGATTCAACCTGGTCCCCCCCCGTCCCCCCCCCCTCCCCCCTTTGTAGCTACTTTCTGCCAAGGATTTTCCCCAGGCTTTCCGAACTAAGAAAAGTCTGGTCTGGACGAGGTCCAGTCAAGTGAAACTGGGTAACCGGGGGTAACCGTGTTGTCTTACCAGGGGTGCAGTGGCGCCACCTGGAGGGAGATGATGTCTCTGCAGCCGGCCCCCAGGGCCCAGATCACCTCCTGCCCTACTGGGTCTGTGGCACTCCTGGAAAAACAACCACATCCATATCAAAACATATCAAAACCTACATCTATATGGTAGATATATATATATACATGTTACGTTACATGTGGGAATACGGTACATGTGGGAAAACTAGGGTTAGGGTTAGGTGCTAGGGTGCTAGGGTTAGGGTTAGGGGTAGGGTTAGACATGCCAGCATGTACCAAGTCACCCTAGCGCCTAACCCTAACCCTAGTTTTCCCACATGTACCGTAACATATATAAATATATTCTATGACTGCCATGTGTCTTGCCTCCACTACCTATCTAGAATAGAGGTCTCAAATCATCGGCGTCTCGGGATCCGATGTCTTTGCGTCTAATCCGACGGGGTATTCCATCAATGTTGCTCACGGAAAAACTAAGTCTCAAAAATAAGCCTGTATTTTTCTATTTTCTTTTTTTAAGTCTCGTGAATCGAAAATCATCCGAATTAGCCTGGGTTTTCTTCAGCGACATCGATGGAATACCCACCCAGGGTACTGTAGGTCATCTGAACGACAGCTGTCTACCTCCGTGCGTGCTATCCGGTTGTTAAGTCTGACGTCAAACGTGACGTTTTGCAATTTCCGAGTCCAAACCAGAAATTCTCCGCACCAGAATACCAGTGTACTACAGCAGTAGAATGACAGTTAAATCGTTTTTTAGACTCGGATCTATTCATACAACAAGGGACACAGCACTTTCCCGTTTTCCCCATATTGTCAGGGTATTTGAGCCTTGGAAAAGCGCTATATAAATATAATTCATTATTATTATTATTGCGGCATTTCGAAGACAGCGCCTCAGCCAACTTTGGACCCGGAAACACGTCACGACTTAACAACCGAATAAACTCTAAAACATCGACATGGAACATGAAGTTAAAACCCACAGGTAAAAATGAGATCCGGCGCCCTCTGGTGGCGGTTACCTGTAGGTGACGGCCTGGAGGGCCCTGCAGTAGCAGCTGGCCAGCCAGAGGGAGCGGTCGGTCAGCAGGTTGGGACAGTGGGACACCTTCAGGATCAGCAGGTTCCCACTGGTGGCCTTCAGCAGCGCCTCTAGACCCTCCTCCAGACAGCCACTGTGGGAGGGAGGGAGGGAGGTGGGGAGGGAGGGGGGGAGGGAGGGAGGGATAGAGGGAGGGATAGAGGGAGGGAGGGAGGGATGGAGGGGGGGGGAGGGAGGGAGGGATGGGGGGGGAGGAAGGGAGGGAGGGAGGGATGAGAAAGGGAGGGAGGGATGGATGGAGGGGGGGAGGGATGAGAAAGGGAGGGAGGGAGGGATGAGAAAGGGAGGGAGGGAGGGAGGGATGAGAAATAGGGGGAGGGAGGAGAGAAGGAGGGATGGATGGATGGAGGGGGAATGGAGGGAAAGAGGGAGGGATGGAGGGAAAGAGAGACAAAAGGTGACGACGAGAGATTTAGAGAGAGAGAGAGAGAGAGAGAGAGAGAGAGAGAGAGAGAGAGAGAGAGAGAGAGAGAGAGAGAGAGAGACAGACACACCGATAAAGAAGGTTAGACGATATCCAAAGAGTATCCCAAACCCACACGCGTCATCAAACCCTAACGTCTACTAACGGCACGGGCTACACCACGATCTCCTCGGTTCAGAGAGGGTAACGCGTTGACTCTTACGCTTCTGGAAAGGTCTGTCCAGATCAAAGGCACTTGACAGAGCCGCTTAATGCGGCTGCAGGGGTCGATGCGGTAGAATGTTAATAATGCATGGCACCAAGAAACATCCAGTACAATTCTAGTCAAACTGTTCTAGTCAAACTACACATACACACACACATGCGCGCACACACACACACACACACACACACACACACGCACACACAATATCAGTTATGAAAGGAGGGCCTGGAGGTGTTTGACTCAGTAACTCAGCACATTAATATACCCCGTACACAAAAAGTCACACCCACACACACTCTCTCTCTCTCTCTCTCACACACACACACACACACACACACACACACAACACACACACACACACACACACACGCTTGACCTTGTGCTAGATAAAAGAGCACTTCAGTGAAGTCTATATTTATATAAAACCATAGTGCCCCACTGTGTTTCACATATCAAGATGTTTTAATCATGAGTGTCTCTCTCTCTCTCTGTGTGTGTGTGTGTGTGTGTGTGTGTGTGTGTGTGTGTGTGTGTGTGTGTTTGTGTCTCACCGTGTGCTCTTGAGGTACTCCTCTTTGGGTCTCCTTCTTGCCTCTCTGTCGAGGTTTGAGGTTCTGGAGGATGAGGGAGTGGGTCTGTGTGCACCACTGAGACAGGGTGCCCAGGGAACTGACATACCACACACGCACACGCACACGCGCACACACACACACACACACACACACACACACACACACAATTTTGGCTTTTATTACATCTCACTGTACACAAGAGTAACATTCTTTGGCTTTGGTTCCTCAACATTGACATTGCAGCATCAACATACAACATCACAATAACAACTAAAGTAAATAAGTAAATAAGTCATCCTACAGTAATAAAGTCATAAAGCGATGGTACTAGAGTGGCGTTCACTAGACACACAGACACACACATATTAAGATATGGACAGTTATGGACAGCTGGAGACAATAATCTATGGGAAGTTACATGTTGTAACATACAATATTCTATTCGTAGTGATAGCAGAAAGAGAGTGTGTGCGTGTGTGTGTGTGTGTGTTCACAAGTGTGCGTCTGCATGCATGTGTATGTCAGCATGAGTGTGTGTGTGTGTGTGCGTCTGCATGCATGTGTATGTCTGCATGAGTGCGTGCGTGTGTGTGTGTGTGTGTGTTCACGAGTGTGCGTGTGCATGTGTGTGTATGACTGCATGAGTGTGTGTGTGTGTGTGTGCATGTGCATGCAGGTGTATGTCTGCATGAGTGTCTGTGTGTGTGTGTGTGTTCACAAGTGTGCGTGTGCATGCGTGTGTACGTCTGCATGAGTGTGCGTGTGCATGCATGTGTACGTCTGCACCTCCGTGTGTGTGTGTGTCGTATGTCCTACCTTGGAGGAGATGCGGGCGTTCTCCAGCAGCACGCGGGTCCAGACGGCCGGGTGGCGGGCCACGAACCTCCAGTCCCGGCAGACCTCGGCGGCCCGCAGCAGCGTCTTGGTGTCCAGGTAGGTGAAGATGCAGAACAGAGCCGCCCGCATCTTCAGCACCTCCGGGCTGATCACCTCGTTGTTGGACCGCGACGGGCTCTTCTCGTGGCGCCGGGGCCTGTTGTAGCCCCCCTCCGACCGCCCTAGAGGGAGGGAGGGGGCGGGGGGGGGGGGGGGGTGAGGGAGGGAAGGAGGGAGAGGGGGAGGGAGGGAGGGATGGAGGGAGGGAGGGATGGAGGGAGGGAGGGATGAGAAAGGGAGGGAGGGAGGAGAGAGGGAGGGATGGATGGATGGAGGGAGGGAGGGAGGGATGGAGGGAGGGAGGGAGGGAGGGAGGGAGGGAGGGATGGAGGGGGCGGGGGGGGGACGAGAGTCGAGTCAAACGTCGGGTCTTTGATTCTTTGCTTTAAAACGCTGTTCGAGTGAAGATATGGTACGATGTTTTTGGTTGTTATTTTTTACACACCAAGTTCCTAAACTTGTATACACTCTTTTATCCGTTCACTATTGTCTTCTCGAATGTTTTATCTATTTAGTTCTTATATTTGACTTTTATTCATTGTCACTTTTATTTTTTTGACTTTGCCCCTCTTACTGTATTTTTGTAAAATAAGGTATGTAATACATTATAACAATATCATCATTTGAATTGCCCCTGTTGTGAAATGTGCCAGACAAATAAACTGGCCTGGCCTTGAAAGCGTGTGTTTTGTAAGATGTGTATTACTCTATGTATTACTGTACTCTAGTGTATTACTGTATTACTATTGTCTGGGTATATTGTAGAAATTCTGAAATATACTACTATAAATAGTTTGAGCAATATCTCACACCATCACCAGTCGCAAAAACACTCGCAGAACACTTTATTAGGTACACCTGTACACCTGTTAACAGTCCAAGGTGGTGTCATGGTGTGGGGAATGTTTCCGTAGCACACTTTGGGCCTGTTAACACCAATCAATTATCGCTTGAATGCCACAGCCTATTTGAGTCCACAATGTACCCATCTTCTAATGGCTACTTCACATGTCACAAAGCAAAAGTGGTCTCAAACTGGTTTCATGAACGTGACAATGAGTCCAGTGTTCTTCAGTTGCCTTCCCAAGTCACCGGATCTGAATCCAACAGAACACACTTTGGGATGGTGGTAAGAACAAGAGATTCACAGCTAGAAAGTGCACCTGAAAAACCTGCAGGAATTGGGCAATCATGTCAACATGGACCAGAATCTCAAAGGAATGTTTCCGACATGTTGTGGGATCAATGCCATGAAGAACTGGCACAGAATATATCGGAATTCTATTCCACACATGTCCACATGGAGGCGCCGACGATCAACCTGAGAGACAGTGGTAATCCCAGGAGATTCAGAGAGCAGGAAGAAGGATCTGCTCCTATTTGAAACGTCTCTCCTGTATTGGCCGACAACACCGGGCGAAGGCCAATCAAATTCCGGCACATTTCTCCCAGCCAGTCAGGCATGAGTCATCTGTCCATGTCGTTGCTCTTGGCCTTGGGAGGAAGAAGGCTTTAGAAGCAACACACACACACACACACACACACACACACACTCACTCACACTCACACTCACACTCACACTCACACTCACACTCACACTCACACTCACACTCACACACACACACACACACACTCACACACACACACACACACTCAAGCCCAGTCAAACTGTGATTGATGGAGAGTAACAACTACATGATACATCCTCTTTCACAATTCCTGGCAGCAAAAAAAAAAAAGGCTCTGAGAATCCAAGATGGCGGACGAACGTCATGGTGAATCACGTCACCGGCACGTCAGAACCGTGGCCTCACACGACGGCCTTTAGATCCTCGTAAGGTCCGATAAGAACGTTTCCTGCCCTAGATTGATGCTGCACCTGCTCTCTTTCTCGACGGCGCGTGCCGAGGCGACTTGTTAATACAATGGAAGGACCGCAGCCAGGCATTGTGGGAAGTTTGGCGAGGAAAGGTAATTAAAGGGAGAGATGGACGCTAGCGGTAGGTTGGAGCTGGAGAACAGAAGCGCATGACCAGCTGGCTATGTCATAAAGGAGAAAGTATATACACACACACACACAGTGCGCACTGGAGTACTGTACTAGTGTGAGAATACATGCCCACATACGTGCACACACGCATGGACAGGCACGCACGCATGCGCACACAGACACACACACACACACACACACACACACAGTCTATTGGTTTAGGTTGTTCCCCAGTGTGTATTAGGGGGAGTATGTATGTGTGTGTGTGTGTGTATGTGTGTGTGTGTGTGTGTGTGTGTGTGTGTGTGTGTGTGTGTGTGTGTGTGTGCGTGCATGTACAGTAACAGTGGAGGACGTCAGCCAGGGGATCATGTGTGCGCGCGGGGCCAGTCAGGTGTGATTGGTCGTCTCTCTATGAAAGCCGCCCCAGGCTGATCCAGAGTCAGTGTCTGGGCCAGGCTGGTCATTACTCACCCCTGGGTGACGCGGGCGTCCCGCTGAGCTCTGGCCCGCCTCCCTCCACAGCTGGGACTCACCCTGACCCACATACGCTGTCCTTCTGTCCCTCTGTCCCTCTGTCCTTCTGTCCCTTTGTCCTTCTGTGACCTACTGGACTGTTGGCCTGGGATGTACAGTAGGGAAATGTGTGTGTGTTTGTGCGTGTGTGTGTGCACCTGTGCCTGTGTGTGTGTGTCTGTGTGTGTGGTCTGTGCCTGTGTGTGTGTGCCTGTGTGTGTATGTGTGTGTGTGTGTATGTGTGTGCGTGTCCGTCCTTGTATAAAAGGTCAAACCCCACAGTGGTTAGCGTTAGCCTGTTAGCCTGTTAGCATGTTAGCCTCCTCTACTCACCCGTGCCCAGGCGATACCCGGACCGGCCACCGGGGGCGGCGCACTGCTGCACCTCGGCCAGCGCGGCCCTCCTCTCCTGCTGCTCCCACACCTCCGCCTCCGACTCGGTGGTCCGGGACCCCACGTCCGACACGTCGCCCTCCTCCCCCTCCGTGCTGTTCCGGTACGGCCGCCGCTGCCAGTTCTGGATGGCCTGCTTCCGGAGGCCCCAGCTACGGGAGCGCTCGTAGCAGCCCCCCCCTCCGCCGCAGCCGCCACCCCCTCCTCCTCCTCCTCCTCCTCCTCCCCCGCCCCCCCCCTCGCCCAGCCGACACTGGACGTGGTAGTACTGGCCCTCGGGACACTCCTCCATGGGGTGCATCTCCACGCTGTCGCTGTCGTAGCCCCCCCCCGAGCCCTGGGATGCAGACTTCACCCGGCCCGACGCCCTGGAGAGAGGAGGGGGGGAGGGAGGGAGGGAGGGAAAGGAGAGGGAGAGGAGAGGGGATGGGGGAGGGAGGGAGAAGAGAGGGGAGGGAGGGAAATGGTAGAGGGGAAGGGAAAGGAGAGGGAGAGGAAAAGGAGAGGGAGAGGAGAGGGAGTGGAGAGGAGGAGGCGTGAGAAGACTTCATAAAACTAAATAATCTACTGTCAATACTCATTAGGAACTATTATGCTGGAGTCACTGTTTCCTGAGGGAATGAATGGAGTGGGTACTTAGGTTTCCATACATATTCCCCTACAGTACACTGAACAGGAAGTACGTGTCATGACACACATACACCTGAATCCCAAAGCGGAACCTTGCAGTGTGCTGAAGAGTTGAGAGTGAGCGTTTGAAACCCAGAAGGCCCATGTTTGACACCGACCCATAGCTGTACTACTATCTGATTCCCCACGCAGCACCGAGTTAGAGCAGCGCAAGTGCCTGAGGCGTCCACTTAACCTAGTCATGATCTGGTGGACGAGAGCGTGAGCGCGACTGGAAAAACGTCCAATACGAACACCCCTTCAAAAACGCACCCCCTGGGTTAAAAGTAGCACATCTTTCTGGTCACGGTTGCACATTTACTGATAAGAAAATGATCATTTCCCGTTTTTCAGGGCTGCTTCTGAAGAACATCTGGGGAACGTAGAGTGCGTGTTCTGCACTGGTCGCGTTAACGCCTTCAGCTAACGTTGTTTCATGTCGGGGCATGGATGACAGAGATAAGCGACCAGAGCTCTCTTGTATATCTAACGTCTCCGGGGGACTGTTGTAACTGCCAAGACACCGACATCAGAGGGGTTTAGTAGTGTTCCCACCTGGGAGTTGAGCCAGTGGAAACTTTGAGAGACACACTTCAACAAAACCCTTTTCCAACTCACTGTCTTCATATTACTCGCAGGTAAAACAGAGTGCAGTTACTTGCAGGTAAAACAAAAACAATACCCAAAAACAATCTTTGTCGTCGGGCGAGGGTCGACTTCAAAATGTTTTTCCTTTTCAGAAGTTCCGACGAGAAGGATCCGACAAGGGACTCTTTGTCTCTCTCTTGGGGGAATCGAAATAAATAGGCTGTGGAAACCATGGCAACCCAGTTTTGGCTGGCTGTACTCCCATGGTATGAGAGAAGTGTCAGCGAACGCGTAGTCTTCTGCCAGTACTGTTCAGCTCAGCCAAAGCAGTGACCTTTAACCCCCTCTCTCTCTCTCTCTCTCTCTCTCTCTCTCTCTCTCTCTCTCTCTCTCTCTCTGTGTCTCTCTCTCTCTCTCTCTCTCTCTCTCTCTCTCTCTCTCTCTTTCTCTCGCCTTGCTAAAGCTGCTCCGGGGAGACAGGCCGTACAGGAGGAGTCTGGGTAGGTAGGGGGAGACAGGAGGAGGAGTCTGGGTAGGTAGGGGGAGACAGGAGGAGTCTGGGTAGGTAGGGGGGGTAGGTGGAGAGGTGTCTGGGTAGGTAGGGGGGGGGTCGGTGGAGAGGTGTCTGGGTAGGTAGGGGGGGGGTCGGTGGAGAGGTGTCTGGGTAGGTAGGGGGGGGGGTCGGTGGAGAGGTGTCTGGGTAGGTAGGGGGGGGGGTCGGTGGAGAGGTGGTCCTCTGTGGCTCAGTCGGTAGAGCGCTAACAACGCTTCGATTGTGGGTTCAAATCCCGCTGGGACCATATATACTGGAAAACATATGCACTCACCAAATGTTTTTTATTTAACCTTTATTTAACCAGGCAAACATGTAAGAACAAATTCTTATTTACAAATGCAGCCTGACCAAAAAGCAATGGCTCTTTGGGGGGTGGGAAGCAAGAAATAAAACAAGGTTAAATAATTTACAACAATAAAACACTGGCAAATACAGATGCATTAAAATACTAACAGTCAGAGAGAGGGGAGAGAGAAGGAGGATGTAGGGGTGAGGAAGAGCAGAGGTGAGGGATAGCGGGGGGAGTGGAGCAGGGGTACTTAAAATGAGGCAGCGATGGGTTATGGGATGGGTGAGAGACGGTGATCAGCAGGTGCATTGATCGATTATGGTTCGATGCAGAATTTGTTTGAAAGCAGTGAGTGAGGTGAGGGCGGTGAGTTTGAGGGTGTTCTGTCAGGTGTTCCAGTCGTGTGCTGCAGCGAACCGGAAAGCGCTGCGACCGACAACGGTACGGGCTTTGGGAATGGTGAGTCGGACAAGATGACGGGGCGGTGAGAGAGGTGCAGAAGGGATGAGAGGTAGAAAGGTGTTTTGCAAAGTATGGTTCTGTAGATAAGATGAAGCCAGTGACAGAGCCGTCTGCTGTAAAGAGATGTCCAGTCTACCAGGGTGTACAGGTCACAGTGGTGAGTTGTGAAAGGCGCACCAGTGGCAAAACGAATGGCGGAGTGATGGAGTGTGTCGAGTTTCCTGAGGGCAGACTGAGATGCCATCCTATAGATGGTATCGCCATAGTCGAATATGGGCAGGATGGTCATCTTGACAAGGGTATGTTTGGCTGCACGGGTGAAAGAGGCCTTGTTCCGTTATAAAAAGCTTAGGCGAGCTTTGACTTTTGTCTGCAGGTGCTTTATGTGGGTGGTGAAGGAGAGGGATGAGTCCAGCCAAAGGCCAAGGTATTTGTAACAAGAGACAAACTCCAGCTCGGAACCGTCAACACAAAAGATCTTAGGGGATCTAAGTCTTTTATCCAAAGCGAATGTAAGTCGCTTTGGATAAAAGCTCCAGCTAAACGGCTGTATATTAGATTATATTGGTTTCCAATAACGGTTTCCTTGAGTTGAGTGCCAGTGACAAACTCTCTGGTCTTCATGCTGACTGACACCAATAACAGACCACTCCAAAATAACATGTAGACTAGAATCAATAGGAGACATTGACAGCTCTCTTTATGCTGCAGCTGCACAGATGATGTGACGGAACACACATGACTAACCAGGAACACCTGTCAAGACAATTTTCCAACACTAAAGGTTCCCTGAAATAGAGGGACTATGTATAAAAAGGGTTGCCATTTCTAAATGGTGAAACAAATCTGAAAACGGAAAACATTTAAAAGCAATAATTAAAGCTGAGAATAATTCATTATATTCATTTATTTCAAAACCAAACTGTTGGGAGTAAAGAAGACAGAATGCTTCCCGGTTCCAATACTTTTCAAGGGCACTGTATTTGTTTTTTTTGTTTTTTAATTATGCCTGTCGCCTTATTGTCTTGTGCTGCGATGTCAGGAACCAAAGCCTAAGAATTTGACTCTCTTACACTTGTGTTATGTGACATAACAATAAAACATAAAAAATAAAGAAGTCACAATCATTTTAAGTTTATGGTTGCTAAAACATCAGTTGGAACTCTACTCAAGCGCAAAAAGGCCTTTAGGCACGACATGAGCAAGTACACCAATTTAGAAGTAAGAGGCAGGGTGGACGCTCTGAGGCAAAAAACTTAACAACTCTGTCTTAGAAGTCTGTCTTAGACCACAGGGGAAAGCAGTGTTTCTGTAGCAGCCCCGGCCGTACAGAGATAGAGCGATTAGCGAAAAAACGCAATATCGCTATCTCACCCGACTGTTTATCCTTGTCCTCCACTGAACAGACCAGAAATATAACGAGGAGCTTCAAAAACCCCTCAGTCTCACTGAAAATGAAATGAAAATGAAACTTCTGACCTTCCGTCATTCAACTCCCTTCCCGTCGGAATGCTTCCCTGTCTTTGTGGGAGTCAAGGCGTCTTTTCCACAAACAGCGGGAGGGAGCACAGTTTGAACAGAATATTAAACAGAAAACAGAATATCACACACAAACATCTTTTTACACTGCGGCTCTACAGCACGGACGGTTAGCAGTGGTGGTTGCGGAGACCGACCTACGCATTACACTAGCTGCTAGCGCTGTCTGTCGCAGGCAGCTAATGGCTTCTGATCACTTGAGTGGCCACATAGAAAATATGATTATGGTATTAAGTCGTTAAGTATGCCCAGTGGATGAACTGCATATCGAAGAGTAGGGTTCCATCCGGAATCATCCGTGACTGTTTCTTCAAGAATCCCACAGGGTGAAAGGATACGTTTATTCTTCCATTAATCAATGTTGGAATGATAAGGAGGGGGCTTTCCTGAGTGAGTCATGACTTGGTTGCAGTAAAAGAGTGTTTTTTGTTCAACATAAATACAGGGATGCAAACTGGTGATGGCCCAAAAAGGTGACAACATTGCCTGAAAACAAAGACCATTTATGAAAATGGTTGACCTATTTTGAGGGTAAAACGGCTAAAACGTGACAAATTTCCACCCCTGTATATATATTAGACATATATATATATATATATAATATATACATAGCCTATGTCAATAAAACACCACAAGAGCGTACTGGGACCTCTCGGAGCCCTCCAGCAGTGACGTGTAGGACATGCCTAGGCTACGTGTCTTAGCGTCAAACGCAAGTGTCTGACGGTTGCAGCTCATTAGCGGCTGTTAGCTACGTGGAAAGGGCCTCGCGCATTCCTGGGATCGGGGGAAATGGGCCGAGAGGGAATTGTGATTAAACAGCCTTGGAGACGGCTGCTTGTCAATCTACTGGGGTCCCACTGTGCTTTTTATTAGAGACACTTGGTCTGGCTACTGAGGATTAGATACAAATCTGGGAGGTAATCCCTGGGATGTATTCAGTAAAGTGAAACACGGAGCGTAGCGGATAGAAATATAACGGAAAGAGCTGACGTCACTCACCGATTCAAACACACAAGATAACCCGTACCCGTTCTACGCAACGCATCTGAACGTTGGGTAACGCTCCACCGTTATTGGTGGATCTATACAGAGAACAGTGAGAGGAAATGCCGATACGCAATTAGCGTCTTATTCTCGCCGTTAGGATCAGATCTGGGATCAGCGTACAGCGTACAGCGCCATGCCCGTGTCATTAACCATTCAGTGGGGGGGAAAGCGTCAAATCTGACTCGAGATCAGTGACCACCCGACCGTAAATTAGGGGTAATTAGCGCGGGGCGCGCAAGTCGTGCGTGAGACCTTTAAGCCCGACCCTGTTGACTGAGAGTGGCGTCGTCCAATAGATGAGAGGTCACCACAGATGGACTATGCTTGAATCAATACGGCAGCAGGATCAATCGGAGGCGCTGGCTAATAGGGTGGAGATCATTACCGCAGTGTATAACATGGACGAAGGCCAGTTTCCTGACTCGTAACGCAAAGTGGGGCCGAGGAGGAGAAACTGCGCCATTTCGGTGTCGATCCGAGCCAATTACAGAGGATACAGTGCCAAACATCGACACGCGAGTGGAAAACCAAAACAAGACACTTCTGAACATGGAAATATGAATACCTCCATCAACAGGTGTCAGATCTCTCACTTGAACAAGCATGTAAAAAATAGAAAACTGTGTCACACACACACTTTTGACTCAAACAAATTCATATTCATATCTGAGAGACGGAAAGGCTTGAGGAAACGTCGGGAATCGAGGGACAGGAGTCGACGGGTGTCTCGCTGTCCCATGATTCACTGGGGTGAGACGGTGGCGTCCCAATGTCGGAGTGCATTTCACGGTTCGCACAGACGGCGCCTCGGAGGCAGGTTTTTAACAGGACCTTATTTGATCCTGTCTGCGCCTGTCTGAACACTGAAGTTATCGAATCTTCTACCCACAATCCTCGGCATGTGTGTGAGCCTGAGTCTGTGCAGGGGTTGGCAGAGAGGGACAGAGAAAGAGAGAGAGGAGAGAGACAGAGAGTGTGTGTGTGTGTGTGTGTGTGTGTGTGTGTGTGTGTGTGTCTGTGTGTGTGTGTGTGTTGAGTGAGGGCTTGTGGGGTCGGACAACTCCTCCACTGTTTCTGCGTGGTTGGTAGATTGTCCCTCAGTCCAGCGCCCACCAGGACAACAGGGGGGTGGTGGGGTGTGTGTGTGGGGGGGGTGGAGGCAGTGACTTACCCCGTGCTGGGGGAGGAGCGTCGGTCAGACACCTGGTACATCCCTCTGGATGTCCCTGAGATACTGGAGTTCCTCTGCAGGGGAAGAGACAGAGAGAGTCATGTTACACGGACATTAAAAAACACAGGGAATGAAAAAACAGGGGAAAAAGATGTACTGTGTTTGAGGACACACATCTCTCTCTCTCTCTCTCTCTCTCTCTCTGTGTGTGTGTGTGTGTGTGTGAGAGCGAGAGAGAGAAAGACAGAGAGAGAGACAGAGTGTGTGTGTGTGTGTGAGATTGACGAAAGAGAAAGACAGAAAGACAGAGTGCGTGTGTGTGCGCGTGTGTGTGCGTGCGTGTGTGTGCGCGTGTGTGTGTGTGTGTGAGTGTGTGTGAGAGCGAGAGAGAGAAAGACAGAGAGAGAGACAGAGAGTGTGTGTGTGTGTGTGAGATTGAAGAAAGAGAAAGACAGAGAGACAGAGTGTGTGTGTGTGTGTGTGTGTGTGTGTGTGTGTGTGTTTAGAGAGAGAGAGAGCGAGACTGTGTGTGTGTGCGTGCGCGTGTGTGTGTGCTGCACGACAGCGTTAACAATCCTCATAGATCTCCATATGTAGTTGTTGTGGCCTTCCATCCACCTTCCATCCACCCTCCTGCTCTGTGGAGAGGTCGTCAACGGTCACCAACACACCCAGAGGGCGGGTCTTGGATCCCGCTCAATTATTTACCAAATAAATACATGTACATACTCCATCAACGCTCCCAGATTATTATACACACGTCACGCTACAAACCGAAGCACGTAAAACACAGTTCTCTGCCAAATGCTGGTGTACAAATACTGTCATAGAGCGTCAAGTACTGTAGTCGCTGTAGAAATGTCAATGGCCAAAATAAGTAGAATACAGACATACCACAAGCCCTGGCTGTGAGATCTCATTGGTTATCAGGAGGACGACCAGCAGAGTTGATACACGGTGTTGTCTGATTAGAAAGTGCGTCCTAAACGTGGTCTTGAAGTGATATCTCCCTCCAAAAATCACTTTCCTAATGTGTTTCAACCTCAAATGCGGTCTAACATCAAGTCCAACTAGCTTTTATTCAAACATGTATTTTATTCGATAGAAATTCTGTAGTGGAAGTGGTCAAGAGGGACCTCGACAGTATAAAATTACAAATCGACAAATTGCTACTTTGAAAACCCGGAATAAAGGCTAACTTCAATTAATTCTTATAAATAAGTCACACACAACACGTTCGGCTATTTTTAAAACATGAAACGCACTGACAACATAACATAAACCCACACCGAAAAACTGGGAAAAATAACTTGAATTGCCAGAGTCTAGTTTTGAGCTAAAAGACAGACTATTCTACTGTGTCTGGGCACTGTCTGAGGCTGTAAAGATTAGATTAATTGTGATTGGACGAGACCTCTAACAACATGCCGGTTAATTGGCCAGAGTTAAGGAAGTGCGTCTGACACACGGTGAGAGGGTGGGAGGGCTGGTAATCCCCCTATTTAACACAGGGAGGAATTCAGAGGTGTGTGTGTCTCTGTGTGTGTGTGTGTGTGTGTGTGTGTGTGTGTGTGTGTGTGTGTGTGTGTGTGTGTGTGTGTGCGTGTGTGTGTGCGTGTGTGCGTGCTGTGGGTTTTGGGCGTGGGCCTGACATATTTCCCTTTCTCTCTTGTTAGTCTGTCCATCTCTTCCCCTGTCTCTATGTACTATAACAACCCCACTGTGTCTCCCCTCCCTCTGTACTGTCCCCCCTCTCTCTCCCTCCCTCCGCCTTGCCACCCCTCCTCTCTCTCTCTCTCTTTCTCTCTCCCTCCTCTCCCTCCCTCTCATCTCTATCCGCTATCCCTTTCTCATTTTCCTTCCCTCTTTGCCCTACCTCCATCCATCTTGTTCTACCACTCCCTTTCTCTCCCTGCCTTCCGGCTCTTCCTCCTTCTTTTCATCTCTTTTTCTCTCCTCCCTCAAGGCCCTCCCTCCCTTTCTCCCCCCCCCCCTCTTTCTCTCTCTCACAGCCCTGGTAGTAACTTACCACAGTGAGGTGTGCAGTGTTGTGTGTGTGTGTGCGTGTGTGTGTATGTGTGTGCGTGCGCGTGCCAGGTGGGGCTTAGTCAGGCAAACCTGTCCGATGCTGAGCTCACACACACACACACACACACACACACACACACACACACACACACACACAGTTCTGACTGGGCCCGGCGCCAGTGGAAACGTACCAGGAAGGACCCAGGCAAACACCCATCCACCTCACTCACTCCCTCACTACAGACCCACAGAACCGCAGAACCACAGACCCACAGACCCACAGACCCACAGAACCGCAGAACAGCAGAACCGCAGAACAGCAGACCCACAGACCCACAGAACCACAGAACAGCAGAACCGCAGAGCCAAATCTCCAGAAATGGACTGGAATGTGAACCATCTGCCTCATCCACCTCAGAAACGGGGGACGACCTTTACACTGAAATACCACCAGTGTCTGTGTCTCTCTCTCTCTGTCTCTCTCTCTCCCTCTGTCTCTCTCTCTCTCTCTATGTCTCTCTCTCTGTCTCTCTGTCTCTCTGTCTCTCTCTCTCTCTGTCTCTATGTCTCTGTCTCTCTCTCTCTCTCTTTCTCTGTCTCTCTGTCTCTCTCTCTATGTCTCTGTCTCTCTCTCTATGTCTCTCTGTCTCTCTCTCTTTCTCTCTCTCTGTCTCTGTCTCTCTGTCTCTCTCAGTCTCTTTCTCTGTCTCTCTCTTTGCCTCTCTCACTCTTTCTCTCTCTCCGTATATGCTTCCCATTGGTTTTATCTTGTAAATGTTTGTATTGCGTGTATTTGTGATAAAGCATTTCTGGATTAACTAGAATTCTCTCTCTCTCTCTCTCTGTCTCTCTCTCTCACTCTCTCATAAGATATATGAATATAATTAGTCGTTCCAGCAGCCTATCAAATAGCAGTCCTATCATATCTGTATGGTGTCCTATCATATCTGTATGGTGTTTTCTAACATGGCTGTTTCCTACTGTACTGTAGATGCCAGCCTGTCTGTGAATGGACGCAGGTGTGTGTGCGTGTGTGTGTGTGTGTGTGTGTGTGTGTGTGTGTGTGTGTACTGCCTCCCCACACTGCCTGATGACGTTGTTTGGAAGTAGGGCTCACAGTGAGACTTCTCTTGTGTCGATACCACACACAATGGATCCCTTTATCCTCGCAAATCTATTGTCGTTACGAACAAGATAAGGAATGAATAGCTGTTTTCCAGATTGGAAGATTTCGATCTCGAAAAGCCACTTTTAGAAAACCACAGCAATCACAGCTCACAGCAGCCCGGCACAACACGGCGCTCGTACTAAAGCACACTTAGAACTGATTAAGAGGCGCTTGTAAAAAGGTTTGACTGCTAAACCACTTTAACGGCGAGCTGAGCTGGGGGATGGATGAACGAGGGGGGCTAATTGTATCTAAACACTCTGTAATGAGAGGTAAAACGCCGGACCCTGGAATATTCCGCTGCCATTAACACACACGCACACACACCCACACACCACACACACACACACAGAGACAAGCTAGCCTGTCTCTGAGATACGAGTCGGACCGGGGTCGCCGATGTCTCCCCTGTCACCTGGGCTCGCTGGGGGAACTGAGCGCGGGGCCGGCGGTTTCCATGGTAACACAGAGGGGTCTGCGGGTTTCTTTTCTCGGTCAGTCTACGACTACGCGCTAATAATAGACTCTTTATGAGTCTGGGAACGCGCATCCGCAAGACGCTTTTATCGATGTATAAACATTCATGCTGATAAACACGTACTGACATAATAATAAGAATAAGAATAAGAATAAGAATAACTTTTATTTGTATAGCGCTTTTCCTGCAAACGTTGCAGCTCAAAGTGCTTTAATCATTATATAATCTTAATTTAATGATTTAGTCATTTAAAGGCAATATTAAAAAGATGGGTTTTTAGTCTTGACATAGACCTGGGCTAGGTGGTTATGGCAGGAGAGAATGTGTTCTCATCACCTATGATGGTCAAACCAAAGGTAACACTTATGGTCATGTCGCCTAAATAGGTCAAACTCTTCCTCGGACCCCTCTGCTTGTTGAAAGGACACATGCCAGAAGTGGCCTGGGGCTTAGCACAGGTCTTACTGACAGGATATGATGTCAAATGCAGATAATTCGCTATATTTAATCTTTTTATTCTAATCTTATTTTATTTTAAATCTTTGCCTCTTATATTTTGTTATCATATTCATATCCTATTCTATATTAAGAAGCCTTTTTATAACTGGCCAGGGACTACGGATGAAAATTAGCTGTTCTGGCTAAATCTGGCGTATTTACATTTGACATGTTCATTAATAAGTGTTTCATATTATGCCAAATGTAAAATTGTATGATGTATGATATATTTTAATGTTTGATATTTGTAATTTAAGTATGTTTTATATGTTAAATGTTATTTGTTATGTATGTTTTAAATGTGGACCCCGATAAAAGTAGCTCATGCCTATGGGTATAGCTAATAGGGATCCTTCCAATAAATAAATAAATTAATATGCATTGTCTCTTTACAAATACTTAACATAAACATTCTACATGTCTTCTTATATGCACCCTCAATGGAGCCCCACCCCCCCAGCCAAAGTGTCTCACACGACTGTACCAGAGTGACAAATAAACATCTTGTATCTTGTGTCTTCTCTCATCATACCTGCCTCTTCCTCTCTGCTAAACACCTAACCACTTCAAACGAGCGCAGCATCTGTCAGCGGCTGTGAAGCCTCTCTGCAGGGGGCAACTCACAGCTGAATTAATCCAGAAGCTTCCAGCACAATGACTGACGCCTGGTTATGACGGAGGAACTACACCCTGGACAGACACACACACAGATTAAATGAGTAGAAAGAGTGGAGGGTGATATGATGAGGAGACACACACAAAACAAACACACACACACACACACACACACACACACACACACAGGTGAATACCCAAACACATATAACAGACATATAATCACACACATATATACACACACGCACACACATACATGTGAATACCCAAACACATATAACAGACACATAATCACACACATATATACACACACGCGCACACACACGCGCACGCACACGCACACGCACACGCACACGCACACACACACACACACACACACACACACACACACACACACACACACACACACACACACACACACACACAAACACGAATGCCCCACACATCCTCCCTCCCTCCCTCGTTATCTAATTCGATATTATCCACACTCCGGCGCTCTTTCCAATCCTGTTGGTTAAATATTGAACAGGTCCTCTCAGGAAAGGCCCGTATCCATCGGCGACGACGCACACGACCACATTTTTAATGCAAGGGTTTCGGCGAGATGACACGTTTCATTACACACCCTCGGAACCCTTTCCTAATAACCCCCAGATATACGCTTAGCCTCACCTCAAAAGCAGGGTCACATTCCATGACTGTCAGCGCGGAACCTTCTAGAGGCACCTATTTCAAAAAACGCTGTACTTAAAACGGATACGAGACGAATTCCACCGAAAATGACTGGTTCATCGGACAAAAATCATCTCGAGTGGATATGTCACCGCCTTATGGATGATAGTAACTGATACATACATGTAATGGAATTCATTGATATGTTTATAGGGAAGTATACATGTTCTGTGTACGTGTATAGAGACAGACTATTCATCAGATGGGACATTACTAGCGGTGACACCCCGATCCATATAACCATGGTAACCACGACCGCACATTATTCAAAAACAGACAAGGCGACAACACGAGCTGTCTCCGTGGCGATGACACCGTCCTTCCCGGTTGGCTGTCCTGTCAGTCAACATACAGGACGTTTCCCATTGGTATAGATCGGGATTGGAAACCTTTCCCGCCGGTAAAGGGGAGTGATTAAGTGGGGTAAGTCTCCTCACAAACCAACGAACGCACCGTGTTTTATTGGCCAATCAATCGTCAATCAATCAAACGCTGTTTGGAATGTGCTCTTTTCTTAAATGGGCTGCACTTGGTCCCCCGTCCACCCCAGCAACTCCATCGTAAAGTTTGCAGACGACACCACCGTGGTGGGCTGCATCTCGGGGGGGGACGAGGCGGCGTACAGGGATGAGGTAGAGCAGCTGAGCAAGCTGTGCAAGGTTAACAACCTGCTGCTGAACCAGTCAAAGACCCAGGAAATCATCGTGGACTTCAGGAGGAAAAAATCTGAGGTCCAGCCCCTGCTCATCGACGGAGAGAGCGTGGAGAGAGTCTCAACCCTCCGATTCCTGGGGGTGCACATACAGGATGACCTGTCCTGGAAGAACAACACAGCAGCCATCATCAAGAAGGCACAACAGCGGCTCTTCTTCCTGAGAGTCCTCAGGAAGGACCACAACAAGCAGGAGATACTGGTGGCCTTCTACCGCTGCGCAGTGGAGAGCATCCTCACCTACTGCATCTGCAACTGGTTCTCCAGCTGCACAGCCGCAGAGAGAAATGCGCTACAGAGAGTCGTGAGAACAGCCCAGAAGATCACCGGCGCCCCCCTCCCCTCTCTGGAAGAGCTGTACAACACACGCTGCCTCAGGAAGGCCTCCAAGATCTCCAGAGACCCAACCCACCCTGGGTACGAACACTTTGCCCGGCTGCCCTCGAAAAGGCGGTACAGGACCATGGCCGCAAGGACAAACAGACTGAAGCTTAGCTTCTACCCCAGGGCCATCCAGGCCCTGAACACAGCTAAGACCTAGGTTCTGGGCCCTGGACAGTCTGGACGGATTGATGGCAGCTGCTGGATCGAAAAATCAGGTGTAGTGCTGAGGCACAAATGTGTACATTTCAAGCCTGCAAACTGCGACACTTTAAATGAATGTGCAATAACACTATGTGCAATATGACAACCCTAGGATACATAAGGTTGCAGAGAAATAGGAAATGTTAGAATAGGTATAGCATAGCAAAGAGTACAGCACAGTGTTTTATCTGTACAGTATAGTATAGTGGATAGTGTACATAGCCTTTATTTATGTAAACCAGCTCCTTTCCCTTCTTGTTTTTTAAGTTGTTTTTTTTCTTTCCTAGCACCAGGGGAGCCACCCCTCCCAAATGTCGTTGTTTGGTACCTGTACTATAGCAATGACAATAAAGACCATTCATTCATTCACTTGTGCAAGGTTAACAACCTGCTGCTGAACCAGTCAAAGACCCAGGAAATCATCGTGGACTTCAGGAGGAAAAAATCTGAGGTCCAGCCCCTGCTCGTCGATGGAGGGAGCGTGGAGAGAGTCTCAACCCTCCGATTCCTGGGGGTGCACATTCAGGATGACCTGTCCTGGAAGACCAACACAGCAGCCATCATCAAGAAGACACAACAGCGGCTCTACTTCCTGAGAGTCCTCAGGAAATACCACCTCAAACAGGAGCTGCTTGTGACCTTCTACCGCTGCACAGTGGAGAGCATCCTCACCTACTGCATCTGTGTGTGGTTCTCCAGCTGCACAGCCGCAGAGAGGAAAGCGCTACAGAGAGTCGTGAGATCGGCCCAGAAGATCATCGGCGCCCCCCTCCCCTCTCTGGAAGAGCTGTACAACACACGCTGCCTCAGGAAGGCCTCCAAGATCTCCAGAGACCCATCCCACCCTGGGAACGAACACTTTGTTCGGCTGCCCTCGGGCAGGCGGTTCAGGACCATGTCCGCAAGGACAAATAGACTGAAGCTCAGCTTCTACCCTAGGGCCATTCAGGCCCTGAACACAGCAAAGACCTAGGTTCTAGGCCCTGGACAATCTAGACAATTTGATGGCAGATACTAGATTGTAATCAAGTGCAATACTGAAACACAACTGTGAACATTTCAAACCTGCAAACTGCGACACTTTAAATGAATGTGCAATAATACTATGTGCAATATGACAACCCTCGTGCACATAAGGTTCAGAGATAGGAAATGTTAGGATATTTATAGCATAGCATAGAGTACAGCACAGTGTTTTATTTGTATAGTATAGTATAGTGGATAGTGTATATAGCCTTTATTTATGTAAACCAGCTCTTTTCCCTTCTAGTATTTTTTTTTTTCTAGCACCAGGGGAGCCCCCCCTCACAAATTTCGTTGTATGGTACCTGTACTATATTAATGACAATAAAGACCATTCATTCATTCATTCACTTATATAGCGCCTTTATCCAAAGCGCTTTACAACGGCCTCTCATTCACCCATTCACACACACATTCACACACCAGTGGCGGCAAGCTACCATGCAAGGTGCCGGCCCATTCACTGGGAGCAATTTTGGGGTTCAGTGTCTTGCCGAAGGACACTTCGACATGTGGCCAGCCAGGGCTCGAACTGCCGACCTGCCAACCTTGCGATCATTAGACGGCGGCTCTACCTCCTGCGCCACAGCCGCCCCCTTTTTTTGTGAAAAGAAAAGAAAAATACAAAATAATTTCTTGCACTGAGCACCCTCCCCGAGACACACTCCCAGGGAGAACAGAGCTCAGGGTCAGCCATCTTTGGCGCCCCTGGAGCAGGAGCTTAAGTGCAGTGGTAGGCACCTTACTATACCTCCGGTCACCGGCACCACATCCGGCTCCCTCCTGGGGTGGGGATCGAACCTGCGAACTACTCACCACCTACTCACCAGCCTCTAGGCCGTTGTTTCTCATCTGGTGGGTCGCGACCCAAAAGTGGGTCACGGACTCGTCCTGAATGGGTCGAGTACAGTATGTGGTAAAAAAACAACAACAAAAAAGTATATTTGAACACTATAAAAGCCCAAAAATAGTTTTAGTGTTTAGCTTTCTGACGTCAGGCACAGACGTGCGTGAAAGACGCGCAGTACGCTAGCCGTTGCCGTGGCAACATGAACGTAGCCTGTCACTTGCCATTCGAGCAGCTAAATTATGGCCAAGCGCAAATTCGTTCCAAAGTATGTAAACAATTAAAATATTACCTCGGCTAACTGTTCCCCAAAACACCAGCTGCTGTCATTTACGTACATTGACGATAAAAATGGACTGAAACCCTTACAGCACGTACAGGCATTGTACCACTCAGAAGTCGTACTTGTCACACTTTTACAAACTTTTACAAAAAGAACAGAAATGGCAGCCTTCCTTTCAGAGACTAACTCGCCTTATACTGAGCTGTTTGACAACGAAATCTGTCTTGCACGATTTGCCTATCTTGCTGATGTGTTTGAGCACCTCGACACATTAAAAGTGTCTATGCAAGGGGGGGAAATGCCCTGAAAAGAATTCTAACGGCGTATCTCACAAAACCGCAAGCCCGGTTTCACGACTACTCACAACGACTACTACTTCCTGGAGAAACATGGAGGTGATCGCTGGATCAGTGACCCCTTCGGGAATCGGCATGGAAAGCGTCACGTTGCGCATCTGTGCGAAAGTGGCTTCTCAACTTTTTGTCCGGCTCGACTCAAAGCAGATTAACAGGTTGGACACTGAGAATTATCTGAGGGTAGCTCTGTCTACCGTCACCCCAGTCATTGAAACTCTTATTAGGAGCAAAGCACGTCCCCAATTATCTCACTAGCTTCCTCAAATGCTTGTTAAGTGACTGCCTGTTCAGTAGGCCTACTCAGAGAGATTATCATATTGTGTGTGTAAACACAGATATGTTGTTATGATGTTAATTTTATTAATATTCACCAGGATCAGCAGCACGCAGTTGTGATGTTCATACTCATCGGTTTATTAATCAGGATCAGTTTGTGATTGCTAGAGTCATGTGCTCTATGTTAAAAAAAAATGTGTTTGTGTAAATAGATTTGCTTGGTTCGAATTCTATAAAAGTGGGTCGCGACTTAACGACCATGGGAAAATGGGGGTCCCAATGCCAGACCAGTTGAGAACCACCGCTCCAGGCTACCTGCCACCCCTACATCTGACCCCAGGCCTGTGTTGCATGGTCCAACAGTTCATTGTCTCTACACGTGTCGTGCAAAGAGAATAGACTTCCAGGAGTCGCGCTCCACATGTCTTTACGTATAAGAAAGTAAGTAAGGGTGACGTTGATCGACATTTTTAGACACTTCACACAAAGTTTGACCGTGTGTGATGACCTGGCCCCTTCCTCCTCAACTAACCCTCCCCCCCCCGAACCTGCTCACCCTCCCCCCACCTGCCCCCCCCGAACCTGCTCACCCTCCTCAACTAACCCTCCCCCCCCCGAACCTGCTCACCCTCCCCCCCCCACCTGCCCCCCCCGTACCACAATAACAGCGACAGAGTGACGTTGACCGAATTTTTTGGACACTTTCGACAAAGTTTGACCGTGTGTGATGACCTGGCTCCTTCCTCCTCACCTGTCCTCCCCCCCCTCCCCTCCTCACCTGCACAGCCCCCCCCCCCCTCTCCCCTCCCCCCGCCCCTCTCCCTCACCTGGCGCCCGTTCCCCTTGGAGTCCGGCAGGCTGCATCGTCCCAGACTGCCGTTGGGCGTGGTCCCGCAGCTGCTGATGATCTGCAGCTGCTTCTCGGCGCGGTCTGCGCGGTCCAGCAGCTCCTCGATGAACTGCTGCAGACGCACCTTGGCGTTGGCCTCGCGCGCCGCCGTCTCCTGCAGGAACTGGTCGATCTGAGACACCTCCCTGGAGGGGGGGAGAGTGGGGGGAGAGGGGGGGGGAGAGAGGGGGGGGACAGGGGGACACAGGTGGTCAGGAAAGGCAGCAGCTATTGGCTAGAAGCTACGCACTGAGCACTGAGCCCTGAGCACGGGCCGCGACACACACAGATGGCGTCTTAGGAACTAACGGTACGTACAAAACCGCACACTCACACGCGCGTACGTGCACGCACACGCCCACACGCATTAACTAAGTGCGGTGCACAGGATGAGCGATGGCTGGGGCCTGTAGCGATAGCTACATCAGTCCCTCTCTGCTGTACGATCTGTCTCTGTCTTTCTCTCTCTCTCTCTCCTTCTCTCTATTTCTCAAACACACCGACACACACACACACACAGTCCCGTTTATATTAAACACACACGCACACGCATACACACACACACAGGCAGGCAAACACATCCCCACACAAACGCAAAAGCCGACTGATTAACGCTACCAGACTCAATATCCCAGTTTTATACATATATTTTCCTCTCCTTTCATCTCCAGCTTCCTTCACTCTCCCTCTTTCCCTCCCTCCCTCCCTCCCTCCCTCCCCTTCTCTTTTTCAAGCTTGTTTATCCAGACCTTTAAAGACCCATTCTGTAATTCCCTGAAGGACACACACACACACACACACACACACACACAGACAACATCCTCCGGTTGCTCTCCCCGTGTCTGTGTGTATGCGGCGTGTCCGTCCTTCTAAACAGCAGCAGCCGCTCCTGTCCAAACAATCTAGCTTAGCGCAGCTCAACGCGGCCCCGGTCAGGAGGCTGACAGTTTGATAAGGGGGCGGGGCTGAGCGGCGGCTGAAGGTCATGTGTTCACAGCCCGACGATGACAGTTTGTCCCAGACGCTGATGACAGAGACCACATACGGGCACACACGCACGCATTAATGCGCAGACGCACATGCACACACTACACTCTACTACAGGACAGATAAAAACACACATCACACACACCAACGCACACACGCATGCACGCCCACACACACACACACACACACACACACACACACACACACAAATCACTACGCACGCTCGCTCGCACGCACATACACTCTACATTCTACTATAGGGCGGATCCAAATACATTAAATGACAGACATTAAGATGGAGGGGAGCTTCGAGTTTCACAGAAGGCTACAGAATGTCTGGCGTCAGGCAAAACAAACTTTTCCTTGTTTCCATGGCGAAGGCCATCCCGGACGAGATGCGCTGATGAGAACTAGCGTTTGATTCAAGGGGAGAAACGAGAGCAGACACCAAATCAAAAACGATACGTGTTAATGAATAAATCGGTAAAGATCAAACTACTATCAAATGAACGGGCAGAGAATGAATGAATGAATGAATGGTCTTTATTGTCATTGCTATAGTACAGGTACCAAACAACGAAATTTGGGAGGGGTGGCTCCCCTGGTGCTAGGAAAGAAAAAAAAACTAAAAAAACAAGAAGGGAAAGGAGCTGGTTTACATAAATAAAGGCTATGTACACTATCCACTATACTATACTGTACAGATAAAACACTGTGCTGTACTCTATGCTATGCTATACCTATTCTAACATTTCCTATTTCTCTGCAACCTTATGTACCCTAGGGTTGTCATATTGCACATAGTGTTATTGCACATTCATTTAAAGTGTCGCAGTTTGCAGGCTTGAAATGTACACATTTGTGCCTCAGCACTACACCTGATTTTTCAATTTTCAAGAAGCCCTTCTCTGGGCTTTGGCGGTTACCGCTTCTCTGAACTGTAGTTTTGAGGCTTGAAATTCAATTATATCGCAACATCCAAATGTCATGATACTAATATATAAGCCTCTTAGTACCCTGAAATACAAGCGTCTTTAGTATCTCACACGATTGTGCTTGTATAACACAGAGTGACAAATAATCAACATCTTGTATCTCTTCTATCTCTTCGAGAGAGAGAGAGGCGTCTCTCTGGGGTGTTTTAATCAACCTCATCACCTCGTTCGAGGCTATACAGTGTCTGCCTGCATCTCAGCCTCCGCCGCGTTCAAGGCTATGCCTCTCTCCCCACCTCTCTCACTCATCAAGGAAGTTGGGAGCACAGAGAAACCGAGCTAGGCTAATGAGCGCAGCCTAAAGTAGACCAGACCAGTCATGCAGAACCTCCGTTTGCTAGAATGCCCTCCTTCGCTTGTTCTCCTTCCCTCGTTCTCTCTCTCTCTCTCGTAGTTTTTTCATGAGAGAGAGAACAAAGGAAAATAAAGGGACAGTTAGTCCACCGTTTGTCGTTTTTTGGGGGGAATGAAATGGCATCGTACTCTAAAGTGCAAAGGGACAGTATGTTTGAACTCACAATTGAAACGGTCTCCCTCCTCTCTCTCTCCCTCTCTCCATCTCTCTCTCTGTCTCTCTCCAAGACCAAAGAAATAGAAATTGACATTTCCAACACACACTGTATCGACAGGCACCAGTGTATCTCTCAACTGCCATTTTGTATTTGCATGGTAGAATTGTGTGTGTGTGTGTGTGTGTGTGTGTGTGTGTGCTCACAGATGATAAATGTATGTGTAACGGAGTAGAAAGGTCAAGTTCAATTATAGCTAAAATAGGTATAAACTGCGCCCTCTAGGGGTTTAATGACGTGGTATATCCGGGGTGTGTCCGTGACCCGGATGCTGTGTCCGTGACCCGGATGCTGTGTCCGTGACCCGGATGCTGTGTAAATATAGCTGGACAGTGCAATTGCACGGGACGTAACGTGATCTCCCTCAGTTCATTCTTAACCACTGATGCGGTAAGGTCATGTTTTCTGCAGGGTCTGAGATCGCATATAATTTAAGAGATTATTAATGTACCTATGTTTTATTTGAATGTTTGATAAGTAAGATAGCTGTTTTGAGTTTCCCATTCATAGTATGTTAGTTTGGAACATATCACAAGTTTGTTAATGTGAGTTTTCTGTTGTTAACAATGATGGCGCTAACGTGAATGTCCGTGTGTAACATCATTTTAGAATGTAGCTCGATGACCCTGCAAGTCCCGTGTCCAGAAATTGATGCACTGTTTTCTACAGGTAATATTATTATTGTTGTGTTATTATATGTCTGTTGTTCTGTTAGTAGACCGTATTGTATGAGGTTGGGTCTTCCACCTCGCTAGTTTGCAACACGCTCGCGGCTTACCTAGCAGTCAGGTTGCAGCCATTGTTGCACGTGGTGCGCATGCGTATTCCAAGTGCGTGGTTTTTCCATGCATTTGGATGTTATGATTTCTTGTTGTTGTTGTTAAATGAATACCACTATATGATCACACAAGTGAAGATTTATGTAGTCTACACATTTTGTATTTTTGTTTCATATTATTGTTATAATTTGTGTAGTATGAGTGACTACTGTATGCTCAGTTCATTCTTAACCACTGATGCGAATGTAGCTCGATGACCCTGCAAGTCCCGTGTCCAGAAATTGATGCACTGTTTTCTACAGAATAAATGAACGTGAGCCATCCAGCTGAGAGTGATTCATGAAAAGATACACCCCGTCACATTGGTGCCGTGACCTGTGGACCTGAAGTCAACTCTTCACCTTGACCCGGGACCACTCTGCTGGATCACTCTGCTGGACCGCTCCTGCGTGCTGTCTGGTGGGCGGCGTATGGTTTCACTCAGTTCATTCGGTGATGTTATGCACAAATGGATTGTTGAATTAATGAATGTGATCTGTGATTTATTTTAGTTTTATTGCTGTTTTGGTGACATTTTTCTTTACTGGTCTTTTATCTGATTAGTCTGTATAGTACTGTTTTCTTGAATTGTAATTCAACATGAGCCACAGACCAGGATGTTTCAGTACGCCACTAAGCAGTAGCATTGGGAGGGGTAGAGCGATCCTCCTCAGTGGAGGTAGGGGGATTCCAGTGTTGAGTTATGATAGTCCTGTTCAGGGGGGTGATGTTCATGTTGTGGGTAGTCAGGATGCTGCTGGGGCCCTTTCAGTTAGTGGGGACACAGTTCCTTCTCAGAGCCACGACATTGATCATGCACCGAGCACACGGGTCAGTGATGCCCCATCCCCAATCTCTGCTTTCCAGTTACCTAATGTAGTGAGCCAGATGAGTGACATAATTAGAGATGTTGGTCTACAGCTGGCAGATAGCATACTTGCACGCCTTGACTCAACGCTACCTCCTCTTAGCACTGCGCATGCACAGACCACGGCCACTGATACATCCACCCAGAGTCTAGACCTGTCCCAAGTCCAGTTGGTACCTCACAGGAGGGTGAAGGAGCCTCCAACGTTCAGAGGGGATGATAAGGACGCAGTGAATGTGCGTGAGTGGGAAGACATAATGAAGAGTTATGTGAAAAAGGCGAACATCAGAGCAGATCAGCAGGCGGAAGAAATATTCACCCATCTCAGGGGCAGGGCTAAGGATGTAGTGAAGTATGGGACGAGGAGCAGTGGCATTAATGTCGCTGAAAACCCAGAGGCCATCTATGGTCTTCTACGTAAGCATTTTGCTGCTGTTCCCTGTTCACCTATCCCCCTAGCCGACTTCTACACCACGCTGCCGAAGAGTGGTGAGGATGCGTATGACTACTGGCTACGCCTCAATCAAGCTGCAGATGTTGCCACTGATCGCCTCAAAGAACAAGGTAAAACACTTGAGTGCCCTCTCCTGGAGGTGACACGTATGTTCATCAGGAACTGTCCATCCAAAGAGCTTGCCATGACTTTCAGATCAAAGACGATCGATAAGTGGACTGCTGTAGAGGTCCAAGATGTACTTGACGAGTTCCACACTCAGGTGCGCTCGAACGGTGTTGCCGCAGCCGTGAGTAAAAGGCCCAGTGAGGGTGTGCTAGTGAACAGAGTTGAGATGTCAGGCACTGATATGTGTTCACCTGAAAAGCAGGATACTCGCCCAGACAAGGGGGCAGAGGCCTTTGAACGTATCATCTCAATGCTAGAGAAAGTCCTAGTGGAGAAGTCTGCTCCTGCTAAGGACATGTCAAACAAGCAGTATAGACCCAGCCCCCCCAGGATTGAGGGTCTGAATAACCTGCCGTGTGCTGTGTGTGGCGACGCTAGACACTCTGCTTGGACTCACTGCCGTGACCAGAGGCTCTGCTTCCAGTGCCATTCGCCTGGACACCCCAGATCCAAGTGTCCGATGCAGGGGCGTGCCCAGTCGGCGCAGCAGGGAAACTTATAGATCTGCATTCAAGGGAGGACTGTGCAGATCCTGTTGATATCTCTCCCAATGATGAAATGGCTGATTGTGAGTCAACATACAAGTCATTCATCTCCAGAGCGCCTTCGAACAAAACAGTAGTATTTCAAGGTCTACACCGAGTCCAAAGGTCTGATAGTTTATTCTACACCACTGTCTCCGCTGCAGATGTCTCTCTTAGAGCGATGATAGACAGTGGTTCTATGGCATGCACGCTTAGCGAGGCTGCGGAGGCGCGTCTCTTGCAGCGTAACCCTGATCTGAGAGGATGCCCCGCTGATGATGTCATTATCATAGGATGTGGTGGTCACCGAGTTGTACCTAAGGCAATATACAATGTCGATGTGGTGGTGTATGACTGCAAGATGGTCATCCCAATGCTTGTGGTGCCTGGACAGACCGATGACATGATACTAGGCAGTAATGCCATCAAGAAAATCCTAGAGTTGATGAGGAAGACTGACAGCTATTGGCGGCTGATATCTGAACATGGTGGTGGCAGTGATGGGGACTGTCATCACTTCTTCTCTCTCCTTTCCAATACAGAGAGATGGAGGGGTGAGACAGTGCCTGAGAAGGTTGGCACACTGAAGCTACAACAGTGTGTGGTGCTACAGCCAAATAGTGAGCATCTTGTATGGGGCAGACTCCCTGTGTCGGCACCTATATCAGAGGGCAGTACGGTGGTTGTGGAACCAACTCAGTCCAGATGCAGACCGAATAAAGTTCTGGTTGGCAGAGTTGTTACGCCGATGTGGGGCGACCGATGGCTGCCTATGAAGGTTGTGAATCCCACCGGTGAGCCGGTAGTGCTGAAGCGACGTGTTCCCCTGCATTGCCGCTGAAGATCTGTCCCCGCCCGACCACATTCAGTCTTCCCCACAATCCGTGACTGGTGAGTCTGTAGCAAGGCCCAAAGAAGACATCAGAAAGGCACTGGAGGAACTTGGTCTACGCGACCTAGACTTGGACGCGTGTGAAGTCTCTGACCTGTGGAGAGAGAAGCTTTGTCAGCTTGTTGTGAAATACGAGTCAATCTTTTCACGCCACAAGTTGGACTGTGGTGAGGCGTCTGACTTCGTGCACAAGATACATCTGGTGGACGAGAGGCCATTTCGCCTGCCCTACCGCAGAGTGCCACCGAACCACTACGAGAAGCTGAGGTCTGCCATCAACGACATGGAGGAGAAGGGCATAATTCGTAAGTCCAACAGCGAATATGCCTCGCCCTTGGTTCTTGTGTGGAAGAAGGATGGAGGATTGCGCATCTGTACGGACTTCAGATGGCTTAATGCGAGGACAACGAAAGACGCACATCCGCTGCCTCATCAGGCTGACGCGCTGGCTGCACTAGGTGGTAATGCCTACTTCTCCACAATGGACCTTACCTCTGGTTTCTACAACGTGCCTTTACATGAGGACCACAAGAAATACACTGCGTTCTCCTCTCCCTTTGGCCTGCATGAATATAACCGGATGCCTCAAGGGTTGTCCAACAGCCCGGCTACGTTCATGCGGATGATGCTCTCGATCTTTGGGGATCAGAATTTCACCAGTCTATTGTGCTACCTAGACGATGTTATGGTCTTCGCTCCTACAGAACAGCTGGCACTCGAGCGTCTAGAGATGGTTTTCTCTCGTTTGAAGTACAACAATCTCAAATTGGCTCCAAAGAAGTGCTATCTTCTGCGGAAATCAGTACGGTTTCTCGGCCATATCATCAATGAGTCAGGAGTGCAAACGGACCCTGGAAAGGTTGAAGCCATTAGCCAAGTACAGGTATCCGATCTGATGGACAGTGATGGGGTGTCTCCTTCACAGAAGAAGATTAGGTCCTTCTTGGGCATGATGCTTTACTATCAGCACTTCATTGAAGATTGTTCCTCTAAGGCCAGACCCCTATTCAAGCTTCTCTCTGGACAGAACGCTGGAGAAAAGGCACGCAGAGGGAGAAAACCAGTGAAGAAATGTCACAATCTTGTAAAGCTCAAACCAGCTGATTGGACGCCCGAGTGTAGGGATGCTTTCGAGACATTGAAGCGCGATCTCCTGCATTCTGTAACCCTGGCCCATCCTGATTTCGCAAAGCCATTTATCCTAGCAGTGGATGCTTCATTCGATGGGATTGGCGCCGTCATCTCTCAGCTCCAGCCTGGTGATAAAGTTGCAAGACCAGTTGCCTTCGCTAGTAGGACGCTGTCACATGCTCAGTTGAACTATCCAGCTCACCGACTTGAGTTCCTGGCATTGAAGTGGGCTGTATGCGAGAAGTTTTCCCACTGGCTGAAGGGAGTGCATTTCACAGCGTGGTCGGATAACAACCCCTTGACCTACATCCTAACGAAGCCCAAGTTAGATGCATGCGAACAGAGGTGGGTGGCCAAACTTGCTGCATATGATTTCGATCTGAATTATATCCCAGGGCCTAGGAACATAGTCGCTGATGCGCTGAGCCGTGAGCCATTTGTTAAGTCCTGTGTGAGCCATCGCCTGGTGAGGGAGCCTTACCTGTCCTTGCTGGATCAGGTGAATGGAGTAGTGGCTGGTACGGTGCAGGACGCTTTCCGGCTGACTACCAACTGTCAAGGTGTTCAGCACACTGATGTCGACACAGATGAGGTCCTGAGTCCTGAGTCTTCTGGAGGTGCCATTAGTGCTGAGGAGGTGTCTGCTGTCATGGACGTCCATCGTACTGGGGGTGTTTCTCAGCTGCCCTACATTAATCCGGAGTATTTGCAATTGCCCGAGGAAGACCCTTCCATCGCCATCCCACAGAGTCAATTACACAATCTCCAGCAACAAGATGCTGTAGTGAGCAGGGTTCTCTTTTATATGCAGCGACATAGGAAACCAAATGCACACGAGAGAACAGCTGAGTCTAGCTGTGTGCTCAGGCTGTTGAAACACTGGAAGAAGTTGAGAGTGCGTAGTGGACTCCTCTACCGTGTGAAGAGAGACCGCATCAGGGACAAGAGGATCTTTCAGTTCGTCACTCCAGAAGCTCTGAAGCGACAAGTCTTGCATGGAGTCCACGATGCTGCTGGCCACCAGGGTCGCTCAAGATCATCCTCTCTGGCCAGTGAACGATTCTTCTGGACAGGCATGCAGAGGGATGTTGAGAATCACGTGAAGCACTGTCAAAGATGTATTTTGGGGAAGACTCCTGAACCACACGCCCGAGCACCTCTTGAGAGCATCCGCACTTCAGCTCCTATGGACTTAGTGTGTATCGATTTTTGGACCGCAGAGCAGAGCGACAAGAAGACCATTGATGTTCTTGTTGTTACGGACCATTTTTCTAAAGTAGCTCTTGCCTTCCCCTGTCGGAACCAGACTGCGAAACAAGTTGCCCGCTGTCTATGGGACAAGTTTTTTTACATATATGGGTTCCCCAAAAGAATCCATTCGGATCAGGGAGCTAACTTTGAGAGTCGGCTTCTAAAAGATCTACTAGAGATGGCAGGTGTGCATAAGTCCCATACGACTCCATACCACCCCATGGGCAACGGCGTCACAGAGAGGTTCAACAGGACCCTCGGGGGCATGATAAGGGCCCTCCCTCCACTGAGCAAGTCCAGGTGGCCACAGATGCTCCAGACACTGACCTTCTGCTACAACTCCACTGTGCATGAGACCACGGGCTTCGCGCCATTCTACCTGATGTTCGGACGGGTCCCACGGCTGCCCGTGGATGTCATGTTTCATCATGTGCTGGAGGATGATGCCGTTGTCAGTCGTCATGAGTTTGTGCAACATCTGAGGAGAGATCTTTCTGAAGCAGCACAGATCGCTCAAAGGAATGCCATCAGGGAACAAGATCGTCACGCCAAACTGTACAACCGGAAGGTCAGAGGACTGCCGTTGGGTGTTGGTGACAAAGTGCTACTTGCCAATCGAGGTGAGAGAGGGAAGAGGAAGATCGCAGACCGGTGGGAATCAACTCCTTTCGATGTGGTGTCTGTGAGATCGGACATCAACGTGTACAGGATCAGAGATGTTGTCACGAATAGAGAGAAGGTTGTACACAGGAACATGCTGCTTCCGGTTGACTTCTTGACAGTTCCGGAACAAGATGGGAACCCGGCATCCCTAGAGGAGTCGCAGTCTATAGCTTCCTGTGCCAGTGTTCAGGGCTCTGTCACCTCTGATGTTGAAGAGGCCTCTCGGTTGCGCACCAGGGACTGGGTCTTGGAGTCGCCTGAGCACGCGGGGGCAGAGAGCATCCATGAGGAAGAAGTCAACGGAGGGACTATGCCCGTGCCGAGTGCCTCGAAGGAAGACCGACCAGATGAGTTGCTGGATAGTGTTCCTGATGACTCTGTACCTGACTGCCACACTGATTATCCCCCTGACACAGTATGTGACACAGTACACTCACCTGAAGCTAGATGTGATGCCCATGGTGACCTTCCAATTCTAGTTGAGGTTGAGCCGAAGCAGGTAGTTTGCACACGTTCACAGAGTGCTCAAGTTCCATCAGTTGTCACGAGATGTGGGAGGAGTGTTAGGAACCCAAATAGGCTTATTTGTGAGATGTCAGGGCAGATGCTTAAAGGGAGTACTGAGCCTTTCATAAGTTCTGCATTTAGTTTCATTGCGGCGTCTATGTAGGGGCGTAGTGCATCCAGTTTTTTTTCTTTATTTATTTTGCTTCCGGTCTGAGTCGTGACCTAGAGTCATGAGATCCTCTTGTAAGGGCAAAGTTATGTACAACTGTGGGATGTAGATGGCATCTCTTTCTCCTCTGTGATAAGTACGGGTTTTGGTACCAATCTGTCCTTACACACTTCTTATGGAAGAATTTATAATGTTGAGTTTTGGTACATCAGTGCTCGAGATCCACGTTGTTTTTTTGTTTTGTCATTTGTTTGTTTTTTCGCTCCTGTTTTTTTTTTTTTTTTTTTTACTGTCCTCCGGTTTTCATGCTGTTGCCCCATTTTAGTATAATTTAAGGGGGGTGTATGTAACGGAGTAGAAAGGTCAAGTTCAATTATAGCTAAAATAGGTATAAACTGCGCCCTCTAGGGGTTTAATGACGTGGTATATCCGGGGTGTGTCCGTGACCCGGATGCTGTGTCCGTGACCCGGATGCTGTGTCCGTGACCCGGATGCTGTGTCCGTGACCCGGATGCTGTGTAAATATAGCTGGACAGTGCAATTGCACGGGACGTAACGTGATCTCCCTCAGTTCATTCTTAACCACTGATGCGGTAAGGTCATGTTTTCTGCAGGGTCTGAGATCGCATATAATTTAAGAGATTATTAATGTACCTATGTTTTATTTGAATGTTTGATAAGTAAGATAGCTGTTTTGAGTTTCCCATTCATAGTATGTTAGTTTGGAACATATCACAAGTTTGTTAATGTGAGTTTTCTGTTGTTAACAATGATGGCGCTAACGTGAATGTCCGTGTGTAACATCATTTTAGAATGTAGCTCGATGACCCTGCAAGTCCCGTGTCCAGAAATTGATGCACTGTTTTCTACAGGTAATATTATTATTGTTGTGTTATTATATGTCTGTTGTTCTGTTAGTAGACCGTATTGTATGAGGTTGGGTCTTCCACCTCGCTAGTTTGCAACACGCTCGCGGCTTACCTAGCAGTCAGGTTGCAGCCATTGTTGCACGTGGTGCGCATGCGTATTCCAAGTGCGTGGTTTTTCCATGCATTTGGATGTTATGATTTCTTGTTGTTGTTGTTAAATGAATACCACTATATGATCACACAAGTGAAGATTTATGTAGTCTACACATTTTGTATTTTTGTTTCATATTATTGTTATAATTTGTGTAGTATGAGTGACTACTGTATGCTCAGTTCATTCTTAACCACTGATGCGAATGTAGCTCGATGACCCTGCAAGTCCCGTGTCCAGAAATTGATGCACTGTTTTCTACAGAATAAATGAACGTGAGCCATCCAGCTGAGAGTGATTCATGAAAAGATACACCCCGTCACATATGTTTGCTCTTCTTTCCAGGTCCCTGGTCTCCTCTATCCATCACACACACACACACACACACACACACACACACACACACACACACGCACGCACACACACACACACGCACACAGACACACAGACACACACACAAAAAACCACACACACACACACACACACAGTGATGTGGTCCATATCGACTTGGGGGCACTCAGGCTGTCTGAGAGATCAGGAGTCAGGCTTCACAACCACCACAGACCATCACATCTCTCTGTCTCTCTCTCTCTCTCTCTCTGTCTCCCTCTCCCTCTCCTCTCCCTCTCCCTCTCTCTCTCTCTCTCTCTCTCTCTCTCTCTCTCTCTCTCTCTCTCTCTCTCTCTCTCTCTCTCTCTCTCTCTCTCTCTCTCTCTCCTTTCCCACCATTTCTCTCCCTCCCTCCCTCTCTTCCTCTCTCCCTCCCTTCCTCCCTCCCTCCCTCCCTCTCTCCCTCCCTCTCTCCCTCCCTTCCTCCCTCCCTCCCTCCCTTCCTCCCTCCCTTCCTTCCTCCCTCTCTCCCTCCCTCCCTCTTTCTCACCTCCCGGTCCAGCAGGAGGAAGTGTAAACGGACGACCAATAGGATTTGAGCAGGGCATTATGGGATGTCACCGGCGTCAACAGAAGAGAGAGAGAGAGAGAGAGACAGAGACAAGCGGAGAGAGAGAGAGAGAGAGAGAGACAGGCGGAGAGAGAGAGAGAATGGAAGAGAAGGACTGAGAGGCAGCTGAATATATCGTCTCCTAAACCTCTCATGCCGTATGAACACAAGCTTACGGGCTTTTGTAGAACCGGCTCGACGTCACCTTGGGGATGTAGCTATGTACAGTCGGATTGGGTAGTTTGATTCTCCTCCTCTCCTCCTCCTCCTCCTCCTTTCTCCTTCTCCTTCTTCTTCTTCTTCTCACCATCCCAGAGGATCGAGTGTGTCTTGTCAGGCTTGAATTAAAGATGAGGTAGCAGGGGTTTGTGCAGTAGAATCACGTTTTTTTGCCGAACCCCAAGTGTGAACGGTGGGGGGGGGGGATACACAGACGGAATGTTGTTTCTGGGGGTTTTGCTGTGTGTCGGCAATTTTGAGGGTTGAGAAAGAGGCCATTTTCTTGCGGAATGCTGAGGTAATACTGGATGTGTAGGCAAAAAAAAAGGTGGACGGTTTGAAAGGCTCAATGAAGCGACGACGTTGTCCCACATGTTTCTGACTGACAGGGCCTGATTGACATTCAGGGAAACAGCCCTCAGCAACAGGGATTAAGACAACGTTGCAAGGCTTCTGTCTGTCTGCCTGTCTCTCTCCTGCTCTCTCTCCTCTCTATCCTACTCATCTCTCTCTCTCTCCAAAATAACAACACTGTTTTTGTGTTGACGGGGAGAGGGGGAGGGGGGGGGGGGGTTGGGGGGAGTGCAGAATTGTTTGTCTGTGTTCGAGTCAAGCGATTCGCTGTTTTTATCTTGCATAGCGTTTATATAGCGTGGCATTGTGACAACGCAGTTCTTTAGTGACACTGGTGTCACTCTCTCTCTCTCTCTCTCTCTCTCTCACACTCTCTTTCTCCCTTTCCCTCCTTGGAGACTTTCCCTGATGGATTTAATGCACCATGTTGACTGACTGACTGACTGACTGACTGACTGACTCATACTGACTGACTCATACTGCAGATGAACCCAGAATGATGATCTGTTAGAGGGGGAGGGGGAGAGAGAGAGATGGTGAGATGAAGGGAGAGAGGAGGGGAAGAGGTGGAGGGAAAGGGTGGGGGAAAAGGTAGAGAAGAGAGATGCAGATAGGGGGAGAGATAGAGATAGTCAAAGAAATAGGGATAATAGAGGGAAACAAAGGAGGAGAGGGAGGGAGTAGAAGAGTCGGATGGAAGGAGAGAAAGAGAGAGATGGGCGGAGGGAGACAGATGGGTGAAGAAAGGTGGAAAGGCAGAGATGGTAGAGAGAGGGGGGAGAGAGAGATAGTGAGAGAGACAGAGAGAGAGAGAGAGAGAGAGAGATAGTGAGAGTGAGAGAGAGAGACAAAGAGAGAGATTGTGAGAGAGAGAAAGAGAGAGACAGAGAGACAGAGAGAGAGAGAGAGACAGAGAGACAGAGAGAGAGAGTGAGAGAGTGAGAGAGAGAGAGTGAGAGAGTGAGAGAGAGAGTGAGAGAGACAGAGAGAGAGAGAGAGAGAGAGACAGAGACCAAGAGAGTGAGAAAGACAGAGAGAGAGAGAGATAGTGAGAGAGAGAGAGAGAGAGAGAGAGAGAGTGACAGACGGTGAACAGCAGACTCCAGCACAGTCATGTGAACACAGAGGCGTGAGGAGATGTGAGTATATGAGATGCTCTGCTTTCCTGTCGTCAATATTAATTAAAACACACCTCTGCCTTCAGGCGTTACTCAATGTTTCTCCGTCCCTCTCTCCCTCCCTCCCCCCCAGTCCGGCTTCCCTCCCTCCCCCCAAGTCCTGCCCAAAGTATCGCCAAAGGCGAAAATGAGCACGCACACGCACGCACACACACACACACACACACACACACACACACACACACACACACACACACACGAGAACACCACAGAAGATCACCGGCGCCCCCCTCCCCTCTCTGGAGGAGCTGTACAACACACGCTGTCTCAGGAGGGCCTCCAAGATCTCCAGGGACCCGACCCACCCTGGGCACGTACACTTTGTCAGGCTGCCCTCGAACAGGAGGTACAGGACCCCGGCCGCTAAGACAAACAGACTGAAGAACTGCTTCTACCACTGGGCCGTCAAGGCCCTGAACACAGAAAAGGCCTAAGTTCTGGGCCCAGGACAGTCCGGACGGATTGTATGGCAGCTAGTGCTGAGGCACAAACATGTACATTTCAAGCCTGCAAACTGTGACACTTTAAAATAACGTGAAAAAATACTTTTGTGCAATATGACAACCCTAGTTGACTATCTGTGCAGTATAGTACAGTGGATTGTGTACATAGCCTTTATTGATGTAAACCAGCTCCCTACCTTCTTGTGATTTTATGCTTTTTCTAAAATGTGTATTTTTTTTCCCTTTCCTAACACCAGGGGAGCCACCCCTCCTAAATTTCGTTGTTTGGTACCTGTACTGTAGCAATGACAAATAAAGTCCATTCCATTCCACACGCACACACACACACACACACACAGAAAACGGTAGGAATTGAAAAAAGTTAAAAGACGCTATGCTGAGAGAGGGAGTCTGTTGGCCAAAGTCTGCAGTTGTGAAGACAGTGTGTGTGTGTCTGTGTGTGTGTGTGTGTGTGTGTGTACGTGTGTGTGTGCATGTGGGCGCCCCCCCCCCCCCCCCCCCCCACCTGCACACCCGCCCTTTCAATCACAGTCCTAACACACCTAGTCCTAAAACCAGCTCTCTACTTTACTGGGAAATTCACGCTTCCAGCTGTCCGTTTTAGAAGTTGTATCGGACCGGCGCTGATTGTGACAAGGGGCAGCAGCAGGGGGGGTTCCGCGGCTCACACAGAGAGAGAGAGAGAGACATACCTGCCCCCACAATGGCATTCACAGGTGATTCCCTAACTGTCTCTTCCCCCCAGTGGTGCCTCTATCTACGGCTCATCTCTACTAATGGACAGATAAAAACGAGCTTCACGCACACACACACACACACACACACACACACATCACACTCTACTATAGGATAGATAATTAGTATGGAGAGGAGCAACAGCGCGTGTCAGTCTGTCTCTGTGCGGTGACTCAATATGAATACCATCTGGTCGGGTCTGGTCTTTTTTTTTTTAAGTTATTTTTTCTGAGTGGGGCAGTCCCACTCATATTTTTCATTTTTATTGACAGATACAGTAGAGATTTAGACAGGAAGGATGGGTGAGAGAGAGAGAGGAGGGATGACATGCAGGATATGTCCCCGGCCGGAATCGAACCGGGGAACTTGCGGTTACATGGTCAACGCTTAACCCGCTACGCCACCTAAGCGCCCCATTATCAGGTCTTTAATGTCACCTACAGAGATAGAGGTGCATATCTGGAGAAGTTAATTCACCGATAATAACTGGAGAACTTAATTCACCAAGAAAGAATATCTGGAGAAGTTAATTCACCGATAATAACTGGAGAACTTAATTCACCAAGAAAGAATGTCTGGAGAAGTTAATTCACAGAGAATATCTGGAGAAGTTAATTCACCAAGAATATCTGGAGGAGTTAATTCACCAAGAATATCTGGAGAAGTTAATTCACCAAGAATATCTGGAGAAGTTAATTCACAGAGAATATCTGGAGAAGTTAATTCACAGAGAATATCTGGAGAAGTTAATTCACAGAGAATATCACGAGAAGTCCACTCACGTCCAAAAACACATCTGAAATGAGAAGGGGAAAAGTGTACTGTATCATGGATTCCTGTCATGGTCATTATGTATATAATACATAGCCTACATAGATGATGAAACCCTTGAAAGGTGTGATTAGGTAGTCCTTTGAGCGCGGAAATTAGACAAGATTCCCGTTCCTACATGAACACAACAGTGGACAATGACCTTTGTGTTCAGGGGATAATGGCATACGAGAGAGAGAGATGGAGAGATGAAGGGAGTGAGGAGGGGGAGGTTAGGAGGTAGAGGTGGAGAGAAAGGGTGGGGGAAAAGGTGGAGAAGAGGGATGGAGAAGAGGGAGAGATGGGGAGTCCGAGAAATAGAGAGGGGAAACGATTACCAGTGGTTACCAGTTAACCACTGAACTGCTAGAGAACATTTAAGGCACGGGAGGGAAACTGACCACGATGGACACAAAATGGCAGTTTCCTGAGCCCGAATCACATGATCTGAGAAATATTTTTTTTTTACTGGGACTGGGACTCAATTTCCTGCACGCGCAAATATACATGGCAATAAATATAATTCTGATTCTGATTCTTACTCTCATCCTTGGTTGGACTGGGTAGAGTCTCATTAGTCACTGGAAAGAACAAAGGGGAACAAATTAATGTTTAAATAAAGAGGAAGTGGAGGAGGAGAGGAAGTCGAGGAGGAAAGGCCGCAGGAAGAAGGGATACAAACAGGATGTTGGACTGAAAGCCTTCGACTTCCCTCAGAAGTCCGTTACTTCTAAGTCCACGGCTCAGTCCACTTTAGCCCAGGTTTGGCTCACTTCAACCCCTACGACAGGCTAGCCATCTAGAGCAGGGTGCTCAAACTCAAACTGGCTTAAATGGAACATTTATATGAAACGTGACACCGTTGATTGAAACACCTCCGGACTTCTTATTTCTTCTTATTTTCTCCCTTTTTTCTTACTTTTTTTCTTTTCCTTTTCACTTTTTTACCCATCTGTTTATGGGTTATGCTATGTTTCTTTAGTTTTTGTTTTATCATAAGATGTAGATATGATGTTCTGTCCAATAAAACCCAATGATAAAAAATGTATAATAATCAATAATAATCAAACTGGCTTAAGGCCACAGCTAAAAATCTCTTAGGAGGGCCACATACATGTTCAAGTACTACAAGAAAGCTCAATATTTCATATAACATATTTTCATCATATTTCATTCAAGGACATCAGTTTCTATACATAGTAACATTCGTTATGAACAGTTAGTGCTTAGTTTAGTCGTTTTCTGGCCAGACACCTGTCAGCGCTTCCGCTCACGGCATCTCTAAGCCTGTACTTACTGTACATAGTCGAGAAACGTTTCTCACACAGATAAGTGCTTCCAAAAAAGCACATTACCCGACCCGAACACGTTGGACAGCTCTGGGAAGGATGAAGGTAATTCTCTCAGAAATTGTCCAGTCGTGTCTGCTGTTCCCTGTGCCTCTCTGAAGGTAGTTTTTAGGTCACTGTTGCACTGCAAGTCAATAAGTTCCATTTTCAACACACTTGGGACACTCTCCACATCCTCCTCTGTCTTTCTTTGTACCAGCACTAGCAGTCTGGTCTCTTTGCCTGTCATGGATGAGGCTCCATTAGTGGTAAAGCCTACCAGCCTGAGCAACTGTCACTTCCAATTGGTCATTAATGGCCCGGATGAAAATGGCTAGCTGCACATCCTTTCATCCAGCGCCACAGAGTATGCAGTGAAAGCCTGGATGAAGGGGTAGTTTAAATTGGTATGAAACGACTAGAAAGGATAATTAAATCAAAAGTATAATTTTGCGGGCTGGATTATATTAGTTTTTTGACAGGGCCGGAGGGAGGTGGGGGAGCAGAAATGGCCCAGTTTGAGACCCCTGGTCTAGGAAGGTGTCTGCGAGGTGTTTTGGTTGGCACAATGTCAACGTTTGGCATGACAACAATAATAGGAGTAGAATTGGTAACCAGTTGAGAGTTGGAGGAGGAGAGGAAGAGGAGAGAGAAACTGATGATTATCCAGAGGCAGAGAAAGAAGAGATATGCGATGGAGAGATTGGGACAGATTCATGTGGTGGGATGGCGAGAGTGGAGCAGGAAGGAGAACAGAATGGTGAAGGAGGAGCTGGGGGGGGAGGTAGAGGAACACAGTCTTCAGGAGAAAAGGAGTAATGAAAAGAGAAGAGATAAGGAACAGAGGGAGGAGGGAGAGGAGAAGAGGGGGAAAAAGTATATTGAATTGTTAATGGAACAACACACCGAGAGAGGAGCAAGGGAAAGGAAAGAGAGAGCAATACAGAGAAGACAGCAAGAAGAGATGCAGAGAGAGACTGAAATGGAGAAGATTAAAGATCTGAAAAGTAATAGAAAGGAGGAGGAGAAGAGAGAAAGAGGGGAGAGGCAGGATTAGAGGAGAGCTGGCAAAAGGCGAAGACAAAGTTCAAGAAGATGAAAGCGAAATTCAATAACATAACGAGAAAGAGAGAGGGAAGACAGAAGAAGCAGTTCGAGAGAAAGAGGGAGTTGGAGGAGGAGGGACAGCAGAATAAGAAAGAGAAAGATGGAGGGAGGGGGACACAGGGCAGGTGAAGAACAAGGCAAAGACAGAAGATGAACAGAACACGTGGGAGGAGAGGTTAATGAAAGAGACGGAAGGAAAGCAAGAGAAGAGAGTGAGAAAGGTGGAGGGAGCGAAAGAGGAGAAAAGTGTAGATGACAATGTTTTTGAAACAACTGCCGATGGTGATCACAGTATCAAAAGAAACCAAAACGTTGGGCAAAAGGATGACCAGAAGAGAGAGAAACAGGGTGATGAGGATAAGAGAGTGGTTCTGCAGACTGATGGATGGACAGATCATGATGGCACTCTGGGTAATAATGGAGAACACAATGATGGAGAGAAAGATATGCCTGAGGAGGAAAGGAAAGCTAGTATTGATGGTGAGAGTGAGAAAAGAATGCAAACAAGGACACAAAAAGAGGGGGTTCAGGAGAAGAATAGTGACCTCCACAATGTTGGGGAGTCAGTCAAGAATGATGAAGAATGTCAGATGACAGATCGTGAGCTTAGAATGATAAGGTTCTATCTCCATTTAGGGTAGTTCAGAGATATTGAGCGTCAACGTTTTTAAATTCCATTATGTTTTGTGAGATGGAACCTTTGTATTTTATGAATTACTAACTCAAAAATGTCAACATTTTAAAAATAACACCACACAGGCATTAATAAACACCTAATGGATCAGATCAACTCAATTTTGACAAACATGGAGATAGAACCTTATAATTCTAACGTCACGAGATGTTGAAGACGGAGCTAATGCTAAAGGCTTAACCTCCTAATTCTTTCATCTTTCTCTTACCTTGGAAGAAAGAAAGAAAGAAGGAAAGAAGGAAATAAACAAACAAACAACCAAACAAAAAGATAAAATGATGCACACCCCATTAAATAATGTAGACGGAAAAATAGCAAAGGAGGAGAGAATGAAATGAGAGAAAAAATAAAAGACAGGAGAAGGAGGAGAGGGAGGAGAGAGTGCTAAGTACAGAGGAACAGTGGCCTAAAGATGGAAGGAAAGTTGTTGACAATGAGACAGGAAGTAAATGGACTGACTTATATAGCGCCTTATTCCAAAGCACTTTACAACGGCCTCTCGTTCACCCGTTCACACACACATTCACACACCAGTAAGCTACCATGCAAGGCACCGGGCCGCTCATTGGGAGCAATTTGGGGTTCAGTGTCTTGCCCAAGGACACCTCGACACGTGGCCAACCGGGGTTCGAACCAGCGATCTGCCGACCTTGCGATCATTAGACGCCGGCTCTACCTCCTGCGCCACAGCCACAGGAAGTCTTCTCCAGTTCAGCCACAGGACACAGGTAAGAACAGGATAGCCTGCTCAGAGACTAGATGGAAATTAGCTCATGAGCTAACTCTTGGCGCATTTACATTGATGTGGAAACTGATTTGTTTATTAATGTGCACTGCCCCTGGTAAATAAATAAATAAAATAAGGCGACACTTTGCACTTTGGTTAACTCATCAACCGCCAGTGGCAAGTATTTTATGTGGTGTTTACCTAACAACAATATTGTTGATTGGCTACAAATTGAAGCATTACATTTTATGCGTTTTTGGTAAATAAAGTCACCGTTGACACTCAGTTAATACTAAGCGGGATGCTTTGGGAGGACCAGACTTCGACCCGTTGAAGTTGAGATTTGAAATGATTAAAATGGTGGTAAGAGTAGGGTTAGGGTTAAGGGAAGGGTTAGGGTTTAGGGTAGGGTCATCCCAACCGCCATGGCCGATTTGATCTATTGCTTACTGGATAGTAGATTCATGAATTCGTAGATGATTGACTACAACTACTACAAACAATCACTTTCTCCCCCTCTCTCTTCCTCTCAGAAACGTGGCTGGTATGAAAGGCTACTGTAGGTCCTCAATGCTGTTGTGGGTGAACAGTCAGGAGCATCCAATGGTGAGAGTGGACTTCAGACATGGAAACCAACAGAAAACTGACACTGAGAAATTCATCAATCACCTAATTGCAGTGCTCTTGTCTTTTTCAGATTCATCAATTTGCTTGGCAGCGACAACTGGAAAGTTCAAATACTTTTCAATTCCAATCTCGTCATCCTCCCCTGTAATAATAATAATAATACATTTATTTTATAAGGCGCCTTTCAAGGCACTCAAGGTCGCCGTACAACAAATAGAAAAAAAACAGTTACAAAATTCAGGAGAAATATACAGTATATACACATAGCTAGCAGCAGAGCAACACGGGAACAGTAAGTCAACGGACATACGCCAAGTGTACTACATTTCTTTATGCATACACCAAAAAGTAACAATGCTCTTGCATGCAGCACGTGTCACATGCTTTTATTGAAATTGGCCTTCTTGGTGTGTACGTACGGTACCCAAATCGATACGGTTTGAAGTTCATATAAACCTAATCCACGATCCACAGATCTAAAATCAGGTCACCCTTCCTCCAACCATAACCTCCACCGTCACGCAGATACAACAGATCTGATCCAGGAGCAGCGGTCAGGGCCGCGGCACATGAACATCTGGCTTCTCTCAGTGTTAGCTGTATGGTGCTGCAGGGCTGACATACGGCTGCATGCTGACAGTGATATTATGCTTTATGATTTATGCTGGCAGGAGGACCTGTGGCTTACGCTGTCTGGCGACCAGTGCTCTGGTTATCTACCATCTGATCTGCCTCCACACCCCCCCCCCCCCGCCCCCCGGCCCCCTCCCCTCTCACCTTTGATCCACTGAGAAAACTGATTCAGATTCAGATACAGATTCAAACATATTTGCAGCCAGGGATAATTAATTCCCACAGAGCCAGGAGGAGACTGACCTAGTCCAAGTCCAGTTCTGATCTAGTTCAGACTTTGTCCTGGTCCGGTTAAGACCCAGTCGACATTTCTGTCCAAACCCAGTCTAAAAGCCAGTCCGGGCCTGGTCCAGACCAAGCTAAGACCTGTTTAAGACAGTCCATATCTAGTACAGTCAGGATCTAAGTCCAAATCGTGTTCAGAACCAGAACAGACTATTCCAGGTTTAGTCATGACTCAGTCTAGCTAGAGCATGCTAAGCTAACCACCGTCACTGTTCTCTATTCAGTAACGATGCTAACGCTAACATAATAGCTATGGAAAGTACTTGGAAGATACTTTTTATTTGTATTTATTTTCTATATATTATGTTTTTAGGGCATTTCTTTGACAGGAAGCATGGGTGAGAGAGAGGAGGGATGACATGCAGGATAGGATAGCGGCCGGAATCGAACCATCGAACCCTGTGATGACACGGCTGACGCCTTCGTGTGCTACGCCACCGAGCACTCCATGAGGTAAACATGTAACTTGGCTGAACCCCCCCTTTAAATTCACCACACCACACCACGATTAGAATAGCTCATTACAACGGTGCTTTCGGAATGCTAATAGGCTACGTTCCCTCTAGTGCCGATAGAACATGTCATTACAGGGTCCTCCAGGACTGCAGCCTAACCACAGTGTTTCCTAGGGGGAGATGCTAACGATGCTAATGAACACGAGGAGACTGACGGACTGGGAGGCTAGGGGGGAAACAGGAGACTCCCAGAGGACACACACACATACACACACGTACACACACACACGTTCACACACACGCTCACACACACACGTTCACACACACGTACACGCACACGTACACGTGTACACACACACACACACACACACACACGTTCACACTGATCTCCGAGGCAGATCACGGCGTCGCAGAACCGCGGAGGCACACGACGGAACGAGCGCGGCGCGGAATAACGATGAGGACGAGGAGCCGAGAGGGACAAACAGAATGAGAACGAGACCGCATAGGAATGTAGAACGCTGGCGGAAAAAAGCAACTACGACCTACGGAAATAGTCCAGCTAAGTGTCGGGGACAGGAGTGTGGCGTCTCGGCAGGCTCTGTGTCACACGACGCGCGATGAATAAGGCATGATGTTGTAAACGGCCCCGTTTAAATGTCAGTGTCCTTTCACACGTGTCATGGTCGTGTGTGTCATTAATTCAGTATCTTTCCAGCATTCATATTCATTAGAGTGTAATAGAGTGTAATACATTAATTAACCCTGAGAGAGAGAGAGAGAGAGAGAGAGAGAGAGAGAGAGAGAGAGATGTGTGTGTGTGTGTGTGCGTGTTTGTGCGTGTTTGTGTGTGTGTGTAACACAAAGCCATTGTATAAATAGTGGCTCTGTTTGCTAGTGACAACAAGTGACAGTTGCTCACGGACACACAGACACACACACACACACACACACACACCTGATCTACATAACAATACAGAACTGTGAGAGGACATGCAGAGAGCATGAGTGACAGGTGAGAAAGATGCAAGGAGAGGGGGAGGAAGAAAGAGAGAGAGAGAGAGAGAGAGAGAGAGGAGCCAGGTGTGAAGAGTGTCTGAGAAGAGAGAGAGGAGGGAGGGGGGGTAAGAGGATGATGCTAAGAGAGAGAAAGACAAGTAATGAGGGATGAGGCGGAAAATCCAAATTGCACACAAGACCCAGAGAGAGGAGACATGGCAGGCCCCCACGGAGCGCTCATCGACCCCATTTCCAGAACTTTCCATCCCAGAGGCACATGACTGAAAAAGCTGCCTTAATCCAGGTTTGTTCGCCTGATCAATAACACACACACACACACGCGCACACACACACACACACACACACACACACACACGCACACGCACACGCACACGCACACGCACACGCACACAAACACGCACACGCACACGCACACACACACACACGCACACGCACACAAACACACACACACACACACACACAACACACAGAATATTTCACGATGAACCACCGGGGCTCTTTAATTTTGACTCTCTCTCTCTCTCCCTCCCCCTCTTCCTCCCTCCCAACTGTCAGTGTTGTCCAATTATTAACCTTTTTTCTGCACGACGAGCAAAAGACGAGGCGGAAAAAAGAAGGAACGAATGAGAGGGGTGGGCGAGCCCAACTGACGTGTCAGACCGACGGTGTCTGTGTTGGAGCTCAAAAAAGCGCCGCCATTGGTGAAGATGAGAGCTGGAGACATTCTAAAGCCTGGGTTAATCACCCCTTTATGTTCTCATCACCCTAATGTGGCTGGAGGAGAGAGGGAGTTATTCTGTTCATCTGCTTTATGACGCTGTCCGGACAGTATCGCGCTGGCACTGACAGCTCCACTGTGCGTGTGTGTGTGTGTGTGTGTGTGTGTGTGTGTGCTCACTAAGCAAGTGCCACAGACTATAAAGCTCATTTAGGGCCCTTAACACGTTCAATACCCGCTCATGAGACATACTGCGCCTGTCACGGAGACTACCCACTAGGGAAGGGTTAGGGTTAGGGATAGGGATAAATGCTCGCCATGATGGACTGTACCTGACCAGTCAGCTAAAAAAACAACATCGATATTGGACCAAAACCTCGGCTAGAACCAGAATCTTACTCCATGGAGTAACTCCTCAAGGGATTCTGGGCCTGGGGTTTCAATGTGGTTAGGGTTAAGAGTTAAGGGTTAACACTAGAACAGCCGTGCCTTTTTTACCTACTAAAAGAGCCGCCTCTTTACAATGCTCAAGCTGCTATTTATACACAACGACCACTAGTTGGCCGCCTGGTAAATTAGCCTGCTTCCTACACAGAAAAACTGCAAAATAGCTTCAAACTAGCTTATCCTGATGTGATTTTGAAAGTGTAAGGATACTGGGTGGTAGAACGCACACATCTAGGAAAAGTCATGAAAGAAGGGTCCTGAAATTAGAAATGTTACAAAGATATAAAAATCTTTACTCACAGGGGTCAAAATGACCCCTCGTGGCTGTTCTAGTATTAAGGGTTAAGGATAAGGGTCGGTGGTTTGCAGGCCCCAGCGTGTCCCCTTAGCAGGTCCCACCGCAGACAGCGCCGACAGAGAACCACGCGGTCCCTTAGAGACCCGTCGACGCCATGTTGAGTGGCAGAAAGAAGAGACGTGCGTGACGTGTGTGTGTGTGTGTGTGTGTGTGTGTGTGTGTCAGGTTTAGTCATGACCGCCCCTCACTCCTTCCTCTCTCTCTCTACTCTCTTCAAAAGCACTTCCCGACTTCAAGGACCCGCAAATCAAACCCTCCGTGGCATCCGCTGTCACAGGGGAAGACGGACCGACCTGTGGCGGTAAATCCTGCCTCCGACCGTGGGCTGGGGTTCATTATCTAATACCCTCCCCACCCTCCCTCCCTCCCTGGTTCTCTATGTTCTGGGCTGTACGGGCGCAGTGGCGTTTCTCGTCATGAGGGATAGAATACTGGTGAAGTCAACATCTGTGGAGATTTAGAGATTGTAATTGAATGGGTTCGGCCTTCGTCCAATCAGGTCAAACGATATGAGGGAGCCTATTTGAAGGGACCTATTGAAACATAGTGTTGCATAATATAATAGCGTGTGCTATTGTATAGAGCGCACATACCATTTCAATGTGTAGGATATATATAATACATACATCTTTTCGACATCATAATAATATTATGTCATATTATTCTAACACTTATTGTAAGATACAGTACACAATGTTCATTTCTACATACATCTTATGTATGTATTATGTATGCATCATATGTATGTAGAAATGAACATCGTACACTGTATCTTACAATATGTGTTAGAAATATTATTCAGTATATACAGTGTTCATTTCTGACAAGCCTCCAGTCTTGACATGAAGCTGTTTTTCTTTTCATTTGTAAGCGAGCGCACAGGTCTTCTCACTCTGGTAAATAATACATAAGACATCAGCTCGACCTTAACCTTGGTGCTATGCTAATACGGCGCGCTAACTCTCTTCTCTCCTGTCTCCCACCCACCCATCTCCGCTCAGCGAACCAGACAGCCCTCACGATTTGCATTCTGGGATACCGTGCTGTGTTGCAGAACAAGCTTGTTTCCACGGCATCGCCGGTGAGAGGGAGATAGTGAGCAATCCCCCTCCCTCCCTCCCTCCCTCCCTCCTCTTTCGTCCTCTCGTTAGTGTCTCGAGGGAGAGAGAGAGGTGGAGAGACATGTGTGAGATAAAATACTGTGGTGAAATTGCACCGCATCGAGAGTAGCCTTTTTTCATGTCATCACAAGGCGGGGGGGGGGTTCTTATTCCGCTCAGCCACCTCCCCCTTCCTCTCTGCTGGGTGTCAGCGTTAATCAAGCCTGGGGACTAACTGAGGCCTGTGGTGAAAGTGCAGATGAAAGAAGGCCTGATAGAAGATGGTCTCACCTTCCCTCTCTATCTCTCTTTTATCCACACCCTCCCCGTCTTTCACACACTCATACGTACATACAATGTCTCTCTCTCTCTCTCTCTCTCTCTCTCTCTCTCTCTCTCTCTCTCTCTCTCTCTCATCTCTCTCTTTCCATCCTTCCATTCCAATGCAGCAATGACTGTCCATACTGCCATAAAAAAGCAATGCAAATAGCTCTAATGCTCTATCCTATTGATAAGATCAAAGCCGATAACTAAAAATATACTTTTCCTCTTGATTTGCTGACACAACGAGTAGCTAATGACTACACAGTCAATCCAAATAAGACATCAAATATGAATTGTGGCAAATATGATGGTGTCAGCAGTGTCTTTCATCCAGAGACAAAAATACTTTTCGGGGGGGTTCTATTCTGAGCGTTAAGCTTGTGAGGCCATGTCAAGATGAAGCATAAAAGAAAGAAATTACAGAGACATCATTTATATATTCCATTTCAGCTGTCCTCAGGGCACAAACTGCCATTGCATAACCCTCCAAATTCATTCTGTTATCTCAAATTAGCTTCCTAACACCCCGGTTTAGCGGCTGACTTCATATCAGGAGAGAGAAAAAACATTTTTCATGACTCTGCTTCTATTCTGCAATCATTTGAAGGAAAGGGGATACCATGGCCCTGACAGAGACAAATATCCAGATATAGATATCCAGATAAATATCCAGAAATACTATCATCCTCGAAATAGAATATGTCTATGATATTTCGCGTGGGAACCAAAGGCGTAAGAAAAATGTCAACATTAATTAAGAGAATAACAGTGCCCTCCACAAGTATCCGAAATATATTGTCTTCCTTTAACTCTACTCAAACAGGTTTGTGATTGGCTTCACCATTTAGAAATGACCACAATTTGTATACATAGTACTGTGGTGACCCACTGTACATAGACATTCCCTAGACACTATGGAGGAGGTACGGCTCCTTTAAGACGAGGAGTTGAGAGTTCAACCCAGGGGCTTTCTGGGTAGTGTTTAGAGTTAGCCATTCCTGTTGATACACGAGAGTTTTCACATGAAATTGTTGTTACCTTATGCTGTTGCACTGTTATACTATTGCTGCTGTTCTGACATTCAAAGTTGGGAAGTAAAACGTCCGACTCGACAACCTGTCTACCGTCTCCTCGTTTCTACTCACTCCCACAGTCCCCCTATTTCAGGGCACCAAAAGTATTGGCTTGACAGGGATTCCTGGTTAGTCAGGTGTCACTGTCTTCCATCACATCATTCGTGCAGGCATAAGAGAGCTGTCAATGTCTAGTTTGGATTCTCCTTGGAGTCTGCTACTGATGTCTGTCAACATGAGGATCGCGGTAACGTCAACGTTAGGGTTACGTTACACTCTTCAGAATGTATTCTGAAGTATCTAGTAAGTAAGTAAGTAAAACTTTATTTATATAGCACCCTTCCCAGCACGGATGCACAGGGTGCTTTACATACAGGAATAACAAATACGGAAAGTGCACATTTTTGAACATCAGTGATTAAAAACACAAAAGGGACAACATAAACAAAACATAAACAGTAACAATAATAAGGCTAAAAGTGACTGCCGGCCGGTCTAAAAAGATGTGTCTTTAGTTGGCGTATAAAGATGAGTTCTGAGGGAGCGGCTCTCAGGTCAGGGGGGAGGGCGTTCCAGAGTTTTGGGGCCGTCACCTGAAATGCTCTATCCCCTTTAGTTTTCAGCCTAGTCCTAGGTACGACCAGTAAACATCATCTAATCTAGAAATATGACATACTGCCATAGCAACTAGGGAGTTGCTCAGGGCCAAAAAGCGGAAATGTCTTGACTGGCCAAGTCAATCTTCAGATTTAAATCTGATTGAACATTTCAGCATTTCATTTCCTGATGATAAGATTTCGGCAAAAGACTTGACAACTGATGATGGCTGCAGTACAGCCCTGGCAGAGCATCACCGTGGTTACAGTACAGACCTGGCAGAGCATCACCGTGGTTACAGTACAGACCTGGCAGAGCATCACCGTGGTTACAGTACAGGCCTGGCAGAGCATGACCGTGGTTACAGTACAGGCCTGGCAGAGCATCACCGTGGTTACAGTACAGGCCTGGCAGAGCATCACCAGAGAAGTGATGCTGGTGGGGTCGATCGGTCGCAGACTTCAGGCAATTATTGCATGCAAAGGATTGTCGACCAAATACTAAACATGAATACTTTATTTGGACCACGTAACCGTAGGGTTCCCGGTTGATTCTGGCCGCGAACATATCCCGCATGTCATCCCTTCTCTCTCTCTCACCCATCCTTCCTGTCAAATCTCTACTATCTCTATCACAATAAAAATACAAATATGAATGGGTCTGCCCCACTCAGAAAAGGAATATCTTAAAAAGCTAAAATAAAATAAATTATACTTTCTAAAATGTCTCTCTCTGTGTACCACATGTACAAAAGAAGAGATTTGGTGAGGCTGCATTCTCATTTTATGCACCCAGATTGTGGAATGCACTGCCAGTTTACATTAGGGATGCAACCTCAACACATATCTTCAAGTCAAGACTAAAAACCCATCTTTTTAATATTGCCTTTAAATTACTAAATAATTAAATTATGATTATATGATGATTGGAGCACTTTGAGCTGCAACGTTTGCATGAAAAGCGATATACAAATAAAAAGTTATTATTATTATTATTATTATTATTATTATTATAAAAGGTGAACCCAATCTGAAAAAGCAACCCCATTGAATTAAAGCTGAGAATCTCTACTTTGACCCCATCGCAATTGTTGTGATTTCAAATCCAAACTGTTGGAGTGTTTAGATCAAAGAAGACCTGGTGTTCTACGAGACACTAGAACAGTAGAACAGTAGAACACACAGTGGAACAGCGTTCCACGTTGAACATACAGTACTGGAGGCGTTGTGTGCTTGGCTGTACCACAACGAGTCATCGCGGCCGTGCAGGCCAACCAACTATTAGGTGACACTCTTTTTCCACCCCTGATTTAGCCATCAGCCTACAGAGTCAGCCACAGAGAGAGAGAGAGAGAGAGAGAGAGAGACACAGAGAGAGAGAGAGAGAGAGAGAGAGAGAGAGAGAGAGAGAGAGAGAGAGAGAGAGACACAGAGAGACACAGAGAGAGAGAGATTTAGGCAGATTTAGACATTTTAAGTCTGAATCAGGACCCGGAGCAAGTGGATGAGATTGCATCATTGTTGCATAAATTATTTCTCTGATTTGCGTTCTATTTGCGATTTGCGAAGTAACATACGCAATCGAAGCAACAGACGTGGTAGTTGATTGGTCAGAAAAATGTAAAAGTTCGTCCCGCTCTTATCCAGATCAACACGCATGCGCTGTTGTTTTCCTATGGACAGCCTCGATGCGTCGTTTCTAACCGGAGCGAAACCACCCTTTTCAAGCGGAGCATGCGTTGGTTGTTTGCTCCGGGAGCGGCTTCGAATGTGAGTTCTCACAGCTCCAAACGACGCAGAGCAAAGCGAATTTGATCCTAAACTCCGATTCCAAGTGAAGCAAATGTTCTAGTGAGAACACACCCAGAGAGTGTAAGAGAAAGATAGAGAGAGAGAGAGATAGAGAGTGTAAGAGAAAGAGAGAGAGAGAATGTAAGAGAGAGAAAGAGGGGGACGACTTCAGTTGTGAGTTCAAGCACATGGTCCGATACACACATACGATGCTGTTTGATCCCCCGATCAACCATAAATGATGGTTTCTATTCATCCCTCCGATTTCCTTTGTTCTCCCTCTCTCTCTCTCTCTCTCTCTCTCTCTCTCTCTCTCTCTCTCTCTCTCTCTCTCTCTCTCATGAAAAACAACAACAACAACAACAACAACGACAACAACACAGCCACCCTGAACTAGAACACATCATCACACAAATAACACCAAAGACCATCCAAACAACACAATCGATCAGAAACACAGAACACGTCACACGGCGCGACACGATACGCCGTACCGAGACACATATCCACTCTCTATCTATCCCGGGCGGTCGATAGCCCTGAGGCTAGAGAGACCGGGCTAGCAGTGGCCGATCCCCGCCTCAGCAGGGAGCTGCATGTGCCCTTGAGCAAGGCACTCAACCCCTAAGTGCTCCAGTGGCGCAGACTACCGCTGACCCTGTGCCTAGAGCAAAACAACAACATCAAGTCAACAGTCAACTGACGATGCACAGCATCAATTGCACGGCAAACGAAACCTTCTATTCTTCTTCTTCAGTCTCTCGTGAGGTAGCGTTATCTTTTTAACCAGACAGACTTGGTCTGAGACCGGTCCAGAGCTCTCTCTCTCTCTCTCTTTCTCTCTCTCTCCTCCTAGTCTACAGAGACCTCGTACTGTCGGGTGTGTGTGTGTGGAGAGTGCAAAGATGCTATTGGCTGTGGCTTGTGTTTGGGAAAAGCTTCTGGAACAAAACCGACAGACCGACAGGCCTGACAGGCCCAGGTTGGTCTGGCTGATCTGGGCTCCCCCGCTCCAGATATCACTTCCTTGCTGGGGAAGCTGCCCCCCCTGTGCAACAAACAAACACTCAGGCACCAGGCAGACATGGAGACAGCAGCCTCCTGACAGATGCACACATCTGGTGGTCGGCGGTGGAGGGAGGGGCGCTATCAACAGAGCAGAGGGTGCGTATGTGTGTGAGTGAGCGAGTGTGAGAGAAACAGAGAGACAGAGAGAGAGAGAGAGAGAGAGAGAGACGGAGAGAGCGATAGAGATACAGAGAGAGAGACAGAGAGAGAAAGAGAGAGAGAGAGAGATAGAGATACAGAGAGAGAGAGAGAGAGAGAGATACAGAGAGAGAGAGAGACAGATTCTGCAAATCCATTCTTCGTATCCATGGAAAACACCAAATAACACATGCAGAGCAGAATTAGGACGATGCCCACTAATTATAAAAATTCAAAAGAGAGCGTTTACATTTTACAACCACCTAAAAGAAAGTCACCGTGACACGCTCCACAACAAAGCCCTTACCCACAGAGAGACTAGGGAGATGCCCCCTCAGCCAGCTAGTTCTGGGACTCTCACAGTCACAAGCAGAGCCACCTATTAGACTAAACCAAATTATAAGAAAACAAAAAGAAAATTACCTGACACATTGGCAAGAATCAACCAAAAACCAGAGCAAATTGGAATGCTATTTGGCCCTAAACAGAAAATACACAGTGGCAGAATACCTGAGTACAGTGACAGATCCAAAGCTAAGGAAATCCTTGACTATGTACAGACTCAGTAAACACAGCCTGGCCATCGAGAAAGGCCGCCACAGGCAGACCTGGCTCCCCAGACCAGACAGACTGTGCACCCACTGCACACAAAACCAGGTGGAAACAGAGCTGCACTTCTTAACTACCTGCCAGCTGTACAAGGACATCAGGGACACGTACTTCCCACTGATCACCAACACTCAGGGAGACTTTAAGGACTTGACCAATGTCGAAAGGCTACCATATCTGCTGGGTGAGGTACAGCAATGTGCAAACACAGCAGCAAGATTTGTTAGCTGCTGTGATAGAAAAAGGACATCAAATGGGATAAAACCACCATAAGAATTTAAATAAGTTTAATCATGTATTTATTCTAGTATGTAATCTATTTGTAATTTATTTCTTTGTAATCTAGTATGTCATCTATTTATTTATTCTAGTATGTACATTACATTATTTTTGTTTTAGTTTTTTTATCTTCACACTTCACACGCTTTGGCAATGTAAATGTATGTTTCCCATGCTAATAAAGCCCTTTGAAATTGACATTTGAAAATTGAGAGAGATACAGAGAGACAGAGAGACAGAGAGAGAGAGATACAGAGAGACATAGCGAGAGAGAGATACAGAGAGAAAGAGAGAAAGAGACAGAGAGAGACAGAGAGAGAGAGAAAGAGAGACAGAGAGACAGAGAGACAGAGAGAGAGACAGAGGGACAGAGAGAGAGAGAGAGACAGAGGGACAGAGAGAGAGAGAGACAGAGAGAGAGAGAGAGACAGAGAGACAGAGAGAGAGAGAGAGACAGAGAGAGAGAGACAGAGAGAGAGAGAGAGAGAGAGACAGAGAGAGACAGAGAGAGAGAGAGACAGAGAGAGAGAGACAGAGAGACAGAGAGACAGAGAGAGAGAGACAGAGAGACAGAGAGAGAGAGAGAGAGAGAGAGAGAGAGAGAGACACAGAGAGACAGAGAGACAGAGAGAGAGAGAGGGAGGTCTGGGATCCTCCATGCCTCGGTGACTCTCCTCCAGCTGCAAGAATCTGTGTGTCAAACCGTGGGAACGCGCCAAATACCACAGCAGCTAGCATCAGGTGGGGAGCTAGCTCTCCACTAGAGTCACTGTAAACACACGCCCCAGCACAAGGACATCAACACCGCGGTCAATACGGCAACAGAGAAACCCCCCCCGAGGGACCCGACCGACATGGCTGCTTGCATGGCTGTCACGTTGCGTTGGCAGTGGCGAGACCACCCATCTCTCTAGACATCATTCACAACAACATCAGCATCATCAACACCACAGCTACTACCGCAGCCAAAACACGGGCTGGTGCGCGCAACGTACGTACACACAGGCATGCACACACACACACACAGGGATACACACACACACAGATGCACACACGGATGCTCGCACACACCTCCCCACATACACACTCCCCCACACACATTTACAGTTACATGTTTGGCATTTAGCAGACGCCTTATTCCAAAGCGACTTACAATCGACACATCTGACTAAGCAAGTGAATCATCAATCCACCAGGCGTAGCAGGAAGAGTAATCCAGCTCAGGCCCGGGGCCCTTGATAGAAGGAAAAACCTTCTTCTATCACCTTCTTCTAAACCTAACCACCACCCCCCCCCCCAACACACACACACACCTCCCCCACACACCCACACGCCACTCACTGTTGCTTGTGGTTGAGCTCCTCCTCCTTGCTGACCAGGTCCTGTTTGAGGTTGGCCAGCATCTCCACGGAGACGTCCACCTGGCGGGAGAGCTCCGAGGCCTTGTCCTCCAGGTCCTGCTTCTCCTGGCCCAGGCGCTCGCTCTCCAGCTTGGCGCGCTCCAGCTCCGTGCTCTTCCTCTCCAGCTCCACCTGCAGGCGGCCCACGCGCGCCGCGATTTTCTGCTCCACCTGCAACGGCGGAACGGGGGACGGGAACCTTTGTTTAACTTTTATTGTCGTAAAGAGAGTCAACTGGATAACTCATGTCACTGTGGTGGAAAATAGGGGGGGGGGGGAACTACAAGAAACAAGTGCGGTCGTTGTTTTGAAGGTGGTTTGTGATGGGAGGGGAGAGGGGGGAGGCGATGGGGTGGGTGGGGGTTGATTTTGGATTCTGCCATGGGGTTGGAAGGTTAGGGTTAGGTCAGGTTTAGATAGATAGATAGATAGATCTTTATTTCGTCAGGACAGTGCACATTAATGAACAGTCACTCATACAGAGTATGGTGACAGTAAATATGCCGGATTTAGCTGTGAGCTAATTTGCATCTGTAGTCCTCATGACATAAAATCGTACAACAGATAAAAAAAACAACAAGAATAAGGGACAACATCACAACAGAATACAATAGGACATAAAACAATGAGTATGACACATACATTGGACCCTCTCATACATAGATTTGGGGTCGTAAAGGGGACAGATGAGAAAGAGACGACAGGGGGAACACAGTGACCACGTCTACAACCCCAAAGACGAACCAAACTGGACGTCCAAAGAAGAACAACAACGTTTCCCCTTTTCCTTCCAGCACTTTCCGAGCGCTTCCCGAAGCTCCCTTTTGTTCACTACAGACAAGAGACAAAACGTTTTCCCGCCGGATTTTCCCGCCTTTTTTCCGTAACGCCACGATGGAAGACACGACACTGTGAATGAACGAACGAACGACGATGGGATTGTTGTGTTTATTATTATGATTATTATGATTATCATAATTTATTATTACCATTACCTCCTCTGAGAGCTTCTCCAGCCTCTCGTCCAGCTCCAGCCTCTCGAACGCCCGGGCCTTCAGCCGAGCCAGCCCCTCCTCGTAGGCCGCCTCCACCGCGCTAGCCGCCACGTTAGCCGCCACCGCTACCGCCGTGCTGGGGTGGCCGTGGTGGTGGTGGGGCCCGCCGTCCGACATGGATTTCTTGATGAAGATGTCCCCCAGGGGGAACTCGATGTTGGGGATGTAGCGCGCGGCGGTGGTGGAGGTGGAGGAAGGGGCGTTGGAGGAGGCGGGGGTCAGGGCGGCCAGGTCGTCCGGGCAGGTCAGCTCTCGGCAGGGGAAGCGGCGCTCCTTGAAGGAGGAGGGGTGGTGGTGGTGGTGGTGGTGGACCCGGATGGGATCCACAAAGTCGAAGGGGTTGTCGTTGTTGTTGAAGCCGGCGGACGACGGAGCGGCGGAGAGGAGGGCGCCCTCGGCCACCAGGGGCAGCAGTGCGGCCGCGTCGCACACGCTGTTGGACTTGGACAGGACGTAGAGGGTCTCGTAGGTGTGGTTGTACTCCAGGTGGGCGCGCAGGGACGACAGGCTCCGGAAGCGCTTGTGCTCCCCGCAGCGAGGACAGCGGTAGGGCAGGTCCAGGGAGGCCATGGGTGTGGGGGGTGGGGGGACGCGCTCACACGGCACACCGGCGCCGGTAAGTAGGCGCAAAGGCCAGGCGCCAGCCAGACCCTCTCATGGTGTAAATACAAGGGGAGGTCGAGGTGTTAGATGAGGGGGAGAAGGGAAAGAGAGGCCCTAGACCACAGCCCACTCACACTATCAGGCATACTGGAGTTTGAACACACGGCACAGACAGAAGAGTCTTCTCCTTCATCTGTTTTTGGGTCCTCTGTGGCGTTCTGTATCGGGGGGGCTTTTCTTCCCTCTGTCGTTTTCACTCGTGCCTCTTCTCCGACCGCCCGCCCTTTAGCCCTGACAGAAACAGAGAGAAAGAGAGTTGGAGACATTTTCTTTCTCAAACACACACAAAAAAACAAACTGAACAAAACATGACTTATAGACCAAACACCGCCCTTTGTCAGAACACATTGAGTCTAGAATGATAAATCGCCCCAAAAAACTAGCATTTGACTTTGAGAATTCAAGTGCTTTATGTAATCAAGTCATCCGAGTCGAGCGGGTGGCCTTCATATGACTCGTCTCCGCGGCCTAAATACAGGGAGATAGGAACGATTGGAAATATGAAATATGAAAAGCTCTCATTCCTGCTGTATTGGCAGATTTCTAAAAAAATCAAACATCAGTATCCAGAACTATAAGCACTCGCATCTTTCGCGTGAGTCTACTGTAAGCAACACGCTGCAGGGACAGTACTTCTGTTCCGTTCTAGCGAGGGCAACATCACAGTGATAGTTTTAGAGCTGACAGTCAGAACTTTTTTTCTTTTTAAAAACGCATCTGACAGTGGAAGGCATCAAGGTCGGCAAAGGAATCGCTGAGCTTGGAAAACCGCCGCAGAGAAAAGAGGAGCAACTCGGGTTCATATCTGATCTCAGTGCAGTCGTAGATACGGAAAACATCAAATGATGTTTCCTTGGTCGGCGATTTCCATCTGCCCTCAATCGGGGCGTATTAAGCAGACGAGGCTTCGTAAAACGCGATTGGACTAAACAAGCCTGTTATGTAATTCCTCCTCATCCAACGAAAACCAGCCTTAATTCAATTCCTATTACACATCAACATCAATAGATTGATGTTCTTTTAACAACAGCATCAGCTCTCCCCAACAAACAGGCCAGATGGGACCTACCGCCCATTAAGACAAGCATTAGGCAGAGGAGAGCCCAAGCATTTTTGGAACTCTTCCAACATCCTCTCTGTGTTTACGGAGAGCTCTCTCTCTCTCTGGCTCCCTCTCCCTCGGGCCCACTCCTTCGCTCCACACTGTGTCTCTCTATCTATTCCTCTGTCCTTCACTCTCTCTCTCTTTTTCTCTCTCTCCTCCGGTCTATCACTCCATCCCTACATCCCTACATCCCCTCCCTCTCTCCCTCCTATTATACAGTGAGCGCTGGACGGACAGAGGTCTGAGAGAGGTAAACATCAGGCCCCATTAGTGATTCTGTGGGTCGACCGTCGGTCAGTACAGTGCAATCTTCAGGGGCAGCTGACAGCGGAGTTTGAGTCGTCGGGGGGAGAGGGCTGGGGCTTCACCCAGCCTCCCGCTGGTAGGAGGCAGACTCCGTATTCCGGTCACGCTACTGTCTCCTCACCCGACCCCCGAGTTTATGCCTTTCCTTGCGCGGGGGGGGGAGGGGGGGGGGGGGGGGGGGGCCTAGGATTCTGCCAAGCAAAGTTGTTTCTGAACACGCCTCGGTAAGAGTTGTTAATGAAACAGGCGGTTCAGACCCGAAGCGAAAGGCCAAACGACTTGACCAGACCCAGAACATTCCTGCTTCGCTGAGTCGATGAAAGGGACATTGACTGTAGCAAAACCTGCGAAAGAAGGTCGGTCCGAATCTCTCGGGCCTCAAAGGTAGTTTTAGCAATATACATTTTTCAGAGTCATCTCCCTTTAAGCTCTCAATAACCCTGTGTCAGTCACAGTCAGTCAGTCAGGTGACATCCAACAAGAGGGTACATTTACAATCCAATTGGACGTCAAACCAACCGTCAGGCATCAGACGCTGAACGCAAGCAGTAGGGGCCATGCCACGGCCAAGAACACAGGCCTACCACCGCCGGGCAATTAGCCTGAAAGTGATGGCCCCCCCCCCATCTAATTAATGAATCCAATTAATTCTACATGGTCGTTTCCAGAGACTGCTGTCTTGTCTTTCTCCGTATCTGGTGATCTAATTAGGGCCGCCTGTTGAGAGCCGCCGTGGAGCGATGTTCTGCCTGGGCTGACACATGTCATGTACGAGAGACCCTGGGGTCAGGCGAGGGACTTGGCCTGTCACAATAACAAGCCACTGAGACCGGCCTTGTTTCAGCTGTGGGACCGGTCTAATTCCTGTTGAATGAATGAATGAATGAATGGTCTTTATTGTCATTGCTATAGTACAGGTACCAAACAACGAAATTTAGGACCAAACAACGAAATGTACACGAAATTTACCAAACAACGACTGTTAGCCACAGTCGGATAAACATGAAGAGTGACTTAGTTTAAGCCCGGAAAGGTTTCCACTAGTCTAAATGTTATGTAAGAACCTCCGGTATGTTGTCATGGCAACAGCTAAGTAGTCATTAAAAAAATAACTACTACTACATAAACATTTGTTTATGATTGAATTCTAGTTATATAAGGGACAAACAAATAAATACAATCATAAAAATATACCCATGCAATTAGTTTGTTTATTGGTATTTGGTAAACTTATATATAATATACAGCTGACAAGCTAGTGAATTCGGCTAATATTATAGTTAACCTTTGTCACAAGCTGCTAGAAAGAAAGCGGAATTTACCACTTAGATAAAGTTTGTCTAGGGGAGTGGGAGGGCTGGAATAAACATACTGGAAATTGACAATAGTTGGCAACCAGAAAGTGAAGGGGGTATTCTAACGGTATGTTTTAATAACGGGTTTTTTTCCACGCCTGCGCCCCCCAGTACCTAACTGACCTCCTCTCCCAACATACCCCTTCCCGGAACCTGCGGTCCGCAGACATGGGCCTGCTGTCCACCCCCCGCACCAACCTACGGACCTTTGGGGACAGAGCCTTCAGCGTGGCTGCACCTACCCTCTGGAACTCTCTACCCATAGTGATCCGCAACGCCCCCACCCTGGACTCCTTCAAATCAGCCCTTAAAACCCATCTGTTCACCAAGGCCTTTGGCCCCTAGTCAATGTTTCTGTTTTGCTTTGTTTGTTTTCTCTTTTGTCTGTCTGACCATTAGAATTGTAAAGTGTCCTTGGGTTTTATGAAAGGCGCTATACAAATCCAAGTTATTATTATTATTGTTATTATTATTATTGTATATTTTTGTTAATTAAATATACTGTAACTGAGGATAAGAAAAATAATTCAGTGGACGATCAAACTGCGTCAGAACAAGTTAGACTGAACAGCAAATCAAAACAGTTCACTGCACTGAACATGTGAAATTCTCATTTGGCATAATAATAATAATAATAATAATAATAATAATAACGTTTTATTTGTATAGCGCTTTTCCTGCAAACGTTGCAGCTCATTATATAATCATCATTTAATTATTTAGTAATTTAAAGGCAATATTATTGCTATTATTAAAATATGGGTTTTTAGTCTTGACTTGCACATAATTTGCTGAGGTTGCATCCCTAATGTAAACTGGCAGTACATTCCACAATTTGGGTGCGTAAAATGAGTGCGCATAGTACAAGTAATTGTGCACAATATAAATAATAAATAAATACATGCAATAGGTGAAATCAGATATCTGTCCTACGTCTGACTAACAGACTTAAATAGAAGTCTAGGGGCATGTCTGAAAGTCGTGAGGGAGCACAGCCAAACTCGAACCCCTAGTAACAATCTCAACAATTAACCTTTAGTATTGCTTGTGCTACATGTCTTGATGCTACAATAACTTAATAACCGTACTTGCCATACTGTACCTATCATGTTTTACATCACTATTTTGCACTTCTGGTTGGATGCTGAACTGCATTTCGTTGTCTGACACTTGTACTCTGCAATAACAATAAAGTTGAATCCAATCGAATCTCATTTAAATAAACAAATGCAGGGGGCAAACCGTTCCCACATTCCCACACAAGAGGGGACAGGACTTTTTCTTCTTCTGTGACACTGATCCCATGGTTGAGACTAGTGAATTAGGCTGGACACTTTTAGGGCATTCGGGGGGAGGGTAGACCGAGATCTACAACACCCGCTAATGGACCACCAAGCTGGGGCATAATAGGCTGAGACACACACACGCACATGCACGCACGCACACAGACACACACACACACACAGAGTAACATTGCCGTTAGACACTGTAGAAGTACATATAGTTCACTGTATACTAAGTAAGTAAGTAAGTAAGTAAAGCTTTATTTATATAGCGCCTTTCGTACATGAAATGCAACTCAAAGCACTTTACAATAGAACATATACAACCAAAGATTACAAGAAGGGGGGGAGACTGGGAGAGGCTGGCAGAGCATAGCTGCTTATTAAGACAGACAGGAGGTGGTGGTGGTGGCAGAGACAGTAGCACGGTGGTTAGACTGCAGAGGCCTGCCAGGCCCCACCAGACTGAGGGCTGGCTGAGGGGTTTAATTGTCCGACAGGAAGGAAGCGAGGCGGCTTGTCGGGCGCGTGTCACTTCCTGTGAATGGAATGCAGCTGTGGAGTCCCAGGGGCTGAGCATCTCTGGGAGCACCACGCCCATACACACTGTAGTGTACACACACACACACACACACACACACACACTGTAGTGTACATTGTACACACACACACACACACTGTAGTGTACACTGTACACACACACACTGACACACACACACTGTAGTGTAGACTGTACACACACACACTCACACACACACACACACACACTGTACACACATAGACACACACACACACTGTACACACATACACACACACACACACTGTACACACATAGACACACACACACTGTACACACATACACACACTGTAGTGTAACTATACACACAGACACACACACACTGTACACACATAGACACACACACACACTGTACACACAGACACACACACTGTAGTGTACAATGTACACACATACACACACACATACACACTGTACACATATACTGTACACACAAAGACACACACACACTGTACACATACACTGTACACACATAGACACACACACATAGACACACACACACACACACTGTACACATTTACTGTATACACACATACACACACACACACTGTAGTGTACACTGTACACACATAGATACACACACTGTACACACAGACACACACACGCACACACACTGTACACACAGACACACACACACACACTGTAGTGTACACCGTAGACACAGACACACACACACACACACTGTACACACATAGACGCACACACACTGTACACACATAGACACACACACACACAGACACACATACACACACTGTACACACACAGACACACACACTGTAGTGTACACTGTACACACAGACACACACACACACACTGTACACACATAGACACACACACACACACACACTGTACACACACACACACTGTACACACACACACACACACACACAGTACACACATACACACACACACACACTGTACATACATAGACACACACACTGTAACCACACACACACTGTACACAATTAGACACACACACACACACACACTGTACACATACACTGTACACACACACACACTGTACACACACACACACACACACACTGTAAACACACACACACACACCTTTCTTCTCTCTGTGAGTCAGAAATAGCCCATCGAAACTTCTTTTCCTCTCAATAATTGACTGTGCAACATTCAGTAGCAGCCCCAGCCTGCTTACGTAGATAGAGCAGAGAAGACTACCCCCCCCCGAGGTAGTCTTCTCTGCTCCACACAGGAGACAGCCCCCCCCCCACCTCCCCGCTGCTGAGCAGGAGATAACACCACACATTGCTTCAAGTCTTAATGATACGCAGATGTACCACGGGGGGGAACATGTCGCTGACAGCTGTCTTCTACCCAGCCAAGCGTGAACGCGGCCCGACTGTATTCCCTCACCTGCTGACTCCATTTCGTCAGCGTCTCAATCAGGGAGGAGGATTGTCTTTTCAGGCAGGAAGTGCTGAAAATCGGCATCTTTAAGCATGCCTGCTAAAAGGCCTGAGTCGTGCTTCACCTGCAACAACATGACCAGTGGTATGTATGTATGTATGTGTCTACGTTCGCAAAGGTCTGAGCCCCTCAAGCTACTCTGTCACTAGCATATAAGTGCCTACGAAGTTCGTGTTAGCATAAACGCTCATCGTCGCTAGCTATCTGGCCCAGCTAACCACCGTATATGGTAGCCTAGCAACAAGAATGTAAATTAGATTCAACCTTTTTGTCAGTGTACAGAGCATACAGAGTGTCAGAGAGTATAGAGTGTCAGAGGACAATAAGTATTAGCAAGTAGTAACAAGAGTACAAGTATTTTTTTACTCTAGACAGGGTCAGCCATAGTCAGTGCCCTTGGAGCAAGGGGTTAAGTGCCTTGCTCAAGGGCACAACGGAGGTGGTAGGCACCTTAGATATGATGCCAGCAACCCTCCAGTCACCAGCTCACATGCAACCCCTCTCCTGAGGCGGGGATCGAACCAGAGACCTTCCGATTGCTAGTCAGCCTCTCTTAACCTCTAGGCTACCTGCCTCTCTAACCTCTAGACTACCTGCCTCTCTAACCTCTAGACTACCTGACCTCTAACCTCTAGACTACCTGCCTCTCTAACCTCTAGACTACCTGCCTCTCTAACCTCTAGACTACCTAACCTCTCTAACCTCTAGACTACCTGCCTCTCTAACCTCTAGGCGACCTGCCCCTCTAACCTCTAGACTACCTGCCTCTCTAACCTCTAGACTACCTGCCTCTTTAACCTCTAGACTACCTAACCTCTCTAACCTCTAGGCTACCTGCCTCTCTAACCTCTAGACTACCTGCCTCTCTAACCTCTAGACTACCTGCCTCTCTAACCTCTAGACCAGAGGTTCCCAAAGTGGGTGCCGCGGCACCTGTCCGGGGGTGCCGCCAAATCTGCTCGTAAAAAAAATAAAAAAATAAATAAAATAAAAAGTATAATATAAAATTATAATAATAATACATTAATAAACGTTTGTTTATTACATGTGCAATGGAGTTCATAAGCAAATCAAATATATATTTCTCAGATTTGAAAGATATTAATTTACTAACTAGGCCTACTAGTTACTAACTAACTACTCCTCACTGAAGTCTTGGACCAAGCGGTGAAAATGGTTAATTATGTAAAATCACGCCCGCTGAAGTCACGGCTGTTCAGCACATTGTGCAATGAGATGGGGTCCGAGCATGAGGGGCTCTTATTACACACAGAGGTCCGCTGGCTGTCGCGGGGCAAGGTGTTATCCCGTGTCTATGAGCTCCGAGATGAACTGATAACTTTTGTCAGTGAGCACGACTTGCCATACAAAGAACAATTGGAAGATGATATTGATACAACATATTTCTTTGTTTTGTATTTCTCTCAATTTTTACAATTCTGTCATGATTATTATTGTTAAATTATTATAGTTGTGAGTTAACCGTTTGGTTCAGATGTGAAATAATAATCTCAGAATGAGCATTGAAATGAGAATTACATTTTAAGGCATTATTTTAAGCCAAAAAAAAGCATTGTTCCATTGATTGATTATACAGGTCTTTGATATTTTATTTGTGTGAAGAATTCCCTCTGAGTCTCCTCCCATATTGTACAATCCTTGAGGGCCACCATTTTATTTTATTTAGCGATAGTTTGACTGACCTATGCATTCTTGCCCATCCATTACAGTTCATTTATGACTTTTATTATCTTGTTAAAATTCATTGGGGCAATACTTATGTATTATATATAAACACACATTTTCAAACCAATTCATTGTGTATTGTTTTTTAGTTTAAGCTCCGAGGCATCTTTTAAATCTTCGTAGAGTTGGGGTGCCTTGGAGAAGGGGGAAAGCTTCAGGGGTGCCTTGGTTAAAAAAAGTTTGGGAACCTCTGCTCTAGACTACCTGCCTCTCTAACCTCTAGGCTACCTGCGTCTCTAACCTCTAGACTACCTGCCTCTCTAACCTCTAGACTACCTGCCTCTCTAACCCCCACGATACCTGCCGCCTATACGTCTTTTCCATGTGTGCAGCGTAGACACGTGTGATGTAGCTGATCTCAAATCAGACAAATGAATGAGGAATGGAAGGAGAGTAGCTTTAGAGACAGAAAGCAGCTGCCTTTGGATTTAGACATCCCCGTAGAGCGCAGCAGGCCTATACAGCAGTATTCTCTTCTTTTAGTGAATCAATTACCCATTTTGAATTTAGTGTACAGTATTTTCAAGGCAATTATTGTATCTTTATTTTCTTTGTTTAACCAAATTCACTGCAAATGTGTTCTCATCGAGGGCCGAAGGCTACAGAAACAACCTCGGCAAGAGTTACAGAGAGTGACTACATTTGGATCCAGGGGATATTTAGGGGGCCAAGAATCTTGGCCCAAGATAGTAATGAATGGCTCTTTGGAAAATATGGGAAAGCTTCTCTCTCTCTCTCTCTCACTCTCACTCTCACTCGCTTCTCTCTTTCTCTCACTCCTCTCTCTCTCACATCCCAAACAGAGACACATCTGCTGCTATTGGCTGCTTGATCCAATATCTGTCTTGTAACCATAGTGATCATTCCGTTCAAAGGAAACTCACACACATACACATACACACACACACACACACACACACACACACAGCTCTCTGTATTAATGTCCTAGCAATCACCTGGGACAAGCCAGCAGGAGAAGCTTTTAGTAGAGACTAGGGGCCCTATTATGCACTTCTTAACTTGCTGTCTTAAGTCTTAATTAAGACGCACCGCCAGGTTAAGACCTACCGCCACCCTTATTATGCGCTTCATACGCGCTACTGCTATTATGCAGGTGTCGCTAGGCGCCCACACATAAGACGTAAGACTCCCGTGCATATATTACTCATTGTGGGAGTGTTCATATGTTAATGAAGTGCGCTAGGCGCCCCTGCTATTATGCGATCTGACTTTGCGCCTAGCGCTAAGAAGTGGTTTGAAAAGTTCTTAGGCGCTAGACTTCATGCACGTTTTGAAACACGAGCGCGCCTGACCCACTCGTGTTTCAAAACGTGCATGAAGTCTAGCGCCTATGAACTGCATAATAGCATAGCGCTTATGACTTAACGCAGCCGGTTCTTAAAGGGAATGGCACCTGGCACGCTGATTGGGTTGATTGAGAAGACGCCCAAAACACACCCATGACTAATTTCTGGGCTTAGCGCCGGGTCTTAGGCGCCCACTACCGCACGCATAATAGCAAAGTGGCCTTGACCACGCCTCCACGTCTTAAGTTTAGATCTACCGCCTCGTCTTATTGCTTAAGACTTATGAAGTGCATAATAGGGCCCTAGGTGTTTGTGTCTGCGCTTCTTCTGTACACAATGGTCCACCCTTACACCTGCCTGCAAGTGGAATAAGCACCTTTACCCACCAAGAAAGTGATCCTTCAGTATTCATTCATTCATTCATTCATTCATTCGATCATTCATTCATTCATTCATTTGGTAATTTATTCATTCATTTGATCATTCATTCATTCATTCGGTCATTCATTCATTCATTCGATCATTCATTCATTCATTCATTTATTCGTACATTAATTAATTCCAACAAATAGTACAGTTGTCCACAGTACAGTAACGTAGCTGTTTCTACCATTTCAACACAAATCATGTTGCCTGGGCCATGATTATTGGGATCCTCTGTGTTAGTGCTGGGATGCAACAAATGCCTGCATAGCATACTACTTAGTGCTCCAGGACCAAGACCCATCATCATCTCTTCAGGCTACATCTTCACTGTCCCTCCTAAAGACCTCCTCATCCCCAACACTCCCCTGTACAGTTTCTCCACTGTAAGTAAAAACAAATAAATAATTCTTCCTTCTTCTAAAATCTAAAATTGTGACTGCAAATGGCCCCTGGTCCTAACATTGATTCGTTTTCTCTTCTGATGACTGATGTATAGATGACTCACCTACTTAGACAAACGTAATTGTCGTAAGTCGCTTTGGATAAAGGCGTCAAGCCGTCAAAGGCTAAATGTCTAAAATGTAAATGTAAAGATCTAACGTGCCTATTAGCCGAGGACCTTTCCTGCATTCATCCATCATGCACTGCACAACATCGTAATGATTTTGCCTCTAATTGACGTAGGTTTCCCCCCCGCCCCGCCCCACCCCATCCCTGTATGACCCTATTGTGCCAGAACCCATCTCGTCAGGATGGCCTTTTTAAAACAACGAACTGACAGGACCTTTAAGACGGAGATAAAGTTTAAAAGCCCCTCGGCCGACGAACTGTAAGAGCCTCACAAAACCTCTTCTCTCCCCTTTTCATTTCAGACTCCCAGACAGAGAAACGAGACAGGACTTCCGGCTTTTATTATTAGCCCAGGCAGGGGTCAATTATGCCATAATTGCCTAGCTGAAGAAGAGTGAAAGGGAGTCAATCCTAACCAGGTTGGATTCAGGGGGTCGCCAGCCAGACCAGACAGAGATCGATTTTCGGGGTGCATAATCCGTTTCTGACCCCATGTACCGACGTCGGCGAGCGGAGAACATTTCACCCTGCGAGCGAGAAGCAAAGCAGGTTTCTAAAAATGGAAGTCAATCCGTCTCCCAGGGTTACCGCCTCCCCAGAATCCCTTTCTGCTGTGAGAGAAACTTAACAGGAAGCTGGAGATGAGTCATGGGGTGAAAGGTCACGGAAGGAGAAAGAGAGAGAGTGTGAGAGAAAGAGAGAGAGAGAGAGAGAGAGAGAGAGACAGAGAAAGACGATGAAGACAGGATGGCGACTGGGAGCGGGGGGAACGAAAAAGTCGGAGGGCGAGAAAGTCACGGAGAGCGGAGAGGAGGAGTTGTGGGCGTGCGGGAGGAGAGGAAGGGAGGGCAGGGCAGGGGGGTGAGAGGGTGACGGGGGGGGCGGAAGGAGGAGGGGGGAGACAGGCAGGTGGTGGAGGAAGAGACAGAGCGACGGAGGTGGAGGGAATCACTCTCTGCAGCACAGCCAGGACAGTGTTGCCAGATTGGGGCGTATTCCCGGCTACGAAATGATCACACTGGGCAGTTTTTTTAGACTGTGGTTAGGCTGGAAAACAATCCCATCTGGCAACACTGAGCCAGCCACCGTGAATGTGAATGTGACGCATCTGTTCAGACTGGCCTTCGTGCAGCATGGCACGGGTCCTGACTGACACTGTCCCCCCAACTGCCTGAGTTCAGTTCCCACGGTTATTTTACCACACCTTTCTTCTTTTTCTTTTTAGACTGTTTTATCTTGTGTATCTCCATTCAGTTTTAGTTTGTTGTGTTTTTGTTTCTTCTTGTTTACTGTCCTGCTTCTCTTCTCTTTTTTTTCCGTACAGTGTCCTCGACTTTGAGAAAGGCGCTTTTAAATAAATATCTATTATCATTATTATTATTATCATCATCATCATCATGAGCTAAACAACAGAGATGACGACAGTGGACGACAGGAAGCAGCAGGAACACACCCACCCACCCACACACACACACACACACACACACACACACCCACTGAGGACCACCCAATCACACAAGGCCATCCTCCCCGACCTCTAGAGGTGGCACAGCCAATGGCGGCAGGGCTCTGAGTAGACTGGGGGGAAACGGCACAGTACAGGACGGTGTTCAGACCTGTTTCACGGCTCGCTCTCTCCGCTGCCATCTGGCAAACGGTACCGGAGCGTCCGGTCTCGGCCCGGCAGGTTTCTGAGGCAGCTTCTGCCTCCGGGTGAGAAGACTTTGGAAGTGCTACACCCAGCAGGCAGCGCTGCCTTCTGCTCACCTGCACTACAGACACAGTTCTGCTTCTGTTTTACTCTCTCACACACACACACACACACACTGACACAGACACACACACTGATGCAGACACAGACACAGAGACATAGACAGAGACAGAGACACATACACACACTGACGCTGATACAGACACTGACACAGACACAGAGACACACAGACACACACACACACACACACACACACACTGACACAGAGTCAGAGACAGAGACAGAGACAGAGACACACACACACACACACACACTGACACAGACACAGACACAGAGACAGAGACAGAGACACACACAGACACACAGACACACAGACACACAGACACACACACACACACAGACACTGATACAGACACTGACACAGAAACAGAGACAGAGACAGAGACACACACACACTGACACTGACACAGACACAGACACATAGATACACACACACACACAGACACAGACACAGAGACACACACAGACACACACACGCACGCACACGCACACAGACAGACACTGACACACACACACACACACACACACACACACTGACTACTCGAGTATTGCCTGAAGTCTGTGACCAATTGATCCCACCAGACACTGGGTGTCTTCTCTGGTGATGCTCTGCAAGGCCTGTACTGCAGCCATCATTCAGTTGTTGTTTGTTCAGTATTTTTTTCCCTCAAATCCTACCATTAGGAAATTAACTGCATGTTCAATTGGATTTAATTCAGAACTTTGACTTCAGTCAAAACTCCCTAGTTGCTATGGCAGCATGTTCGGGGCTTATTGTCTTGCTGCATGGTGAAGTGCCATCCAATGAATTCGAAGGCATTTAACTTGGACTCGAGTAGACATTTCCTGTACACTTCAGAATACATTCTGCTGCAGTTGTCAGCAGCAACATCGTCAATTAAAACAAGTAAGCTTAACAGTTCTAGTGGGAGCTAGTCTACATCCCCAAACCATAACACCCCCTCCACCGTGTTTCACAGATGAGGTGGTATGCTGTCAATCCTGGGCAGATCCTTTTTCTTTTCCAAACGTTCCTCTTGCAATCACTCTGGTACATGATCATATTTGTTGCAAGACCTTTTTCCAGACCTCTGGAGGTTTTTGATGTACTTTTTAGCAAACGAGTAATGGAGAAGTGTTCCTGATCTGTGGGACAATTGTTTTTCATCTTCTTCTTAACGTGTGCGTTCTTCTTCTCCTTCTCTCGTCTTGTCTCATGTCTATCTCGCAAACAAAGACGACGAAGTTCAGCGAGAAAACGAGGTTGTGAGGCGAGTTCGAGTCGTAGCCTAGCGCTAATGAGATACTTGACATATTTTGGGCTACTTTTTTTCCCCTCTGGCATCCATTGATTCGGCCACCCTAATTGTGTGCGTTTCTTCGAGGGTAAACACTCCAATCTCTCTGGAGCGGATTGTGGTAGAAACACGCGGTTTACGATCATTAAATGTTACTTTCGTCAAGGATTATCTACTGTACACAACATTTTACCCATTGATCAAAGAAATCCTTTTTTTGATTGAACACCCTAATATATTCCACCCACGGCTACGCTTACTGTTTCGACTGTCATTACTACGGATCATATATTGGGTATATATTATTGTTACTATTCTATTTTTATTTGTATTCCTTTCCTTGTATCTCACTGTCCTGTTGAGAGGGACGGTTGCTCCAACTAAGCATTTTATTTCACATTTACAGATGTATCCTATGCACGCGATAAATAAACGTTGATTTAATTTGGTTTGATTTGATTGGTATCGTCGTCATCTCTGTTGGCAGTAGGGGGAGCACCCCCCTGCCTCGCCTGTTTCCACCAACACAGAGAGCCTGTTGAGAGAAACTGACTTCTAATTAGGTCCTGAGGGAGCAGGAGGGAGACGTCCCATCGAGTGTTCCCATCACAAAGTATTCTGTCTAAAAGACAGGAGCTTCCCCCCCACGCCCCACCCCCAACTGCCTGCACCAAACTAGGCTAGGTGAGTTGTGACCCAGTATTAGCAACCAGGCTTTCGGTTGAGACAGTGCACCATTGGGAGAGGTGTGTATTTCTTTCCGTCTCACTCTATCGCTCTCTCTCTCTCTCTCTCTGTCTGTCTCCCTCCCTCCTTCTTCCCTCCCTCTGTTCTGTAGTAATGAATTCCTTGCCTGGAGGTGTGAAGAAAAGAGAGAGAGGCAGAGAGAGAGAGAAAGAGACAGAAAGAAAGAGAAAGAGGCAGAGGGAGGGAGTGTGTGTGTGTGTGCGAGAAAGAGAGAGAAAGAGAGGCAGAGAGGCACGGGGAGAGAGAGAGGTAGAGAGAAAGAAAGAGAGACAGAGAGAGAGAGAGAGGAAGAGAGAGAGAGAGAGAGGCAGGGTGTGTGTGTGCGTGTGTGTGTGCGAGAAAGAGAGGCAGAGGGAGAGAGATACAGAGAGAGAGGTAGAGAGACAAAGAGAGAGACAGAGTATCCAACGCAAAACACCAAATAACGCATGCAGAGCAGAATTAGGACGATACCCACTAATTATAAACATTCAAAAGAGAGCGTTTACATTTTACAACCACCTAAAAGAAAGTCACCCTGACACGCTCCACAACAAAGCCCTTACCCACGGGAGATGCCCCCTCAGCCAGCTAGTTCTGGGACTCACAGTCACAAGCAGAGCCACCTATTAGACTAAACCAAATTATAAGAAAACAAAAAGAAAATTACCTGACACATAGGCAAGAATCAACCAAAAACCAGAGCAAATTGGAATGCTATTTGGCCCTAAACAGAAAATACACAGTGGCAGAATACCTGAGTACTGTGACAGACCCAAAGCTAAGGAGATCCTTGACTATGTACAGACTCAGTGAACACAGCCTGGCCATCGAGAAAGGCCGCCACAGGCAGACCTGGCTCCCCAGACCAGACAGACTGTGCACCCACTGCACACAAAACCAGGTGGAAACAGAGCTGCACTTCTTAACTACCTGCCAGCTGTACAAGGACATCAGGGACACATACTTCCCACTGATCACCAACATCCAGGGAGACTTTGAGGACTTGACCAATGTCGAAAGGCTACCATATCTGCTGGATGAGGTACAGCAATGTGCAAACACAGCAGCAAGATTTGTTAGCTGCTGTGATAGAAAAAGGACATCAAATGGGCTAAAACCACCATAAGAATTGAAATAAGTTTTATTTCATTTATTTATTCTAGTATGTAATCTATTTGTAATCTATTTATTTGTAATCTAGTATGTAATCTATGTATTTATTCTAGTATGTACATGTATGTACATTACATTCTTTTTGTTTTTGTTTTTTTATCTTCACACTTCACATGCTTTGGCAATGTAAATGTATGTTTCCCATGCCAATAAAGCCCTTTGAAATTGAAATAGAAAATGTAATTGACAGAGAGAGAGAGAGAGAGAGAGAGAGAGAGAGAGAGAGAGAGAGAGAGAGAGAGAGAGAGAGAGAGAGAGAGAGAGAGAGAGAGAGAGAGAGAGAGAGAGAGAGAGAGAGAGAGAGAGAGAGAGAGAGAGAGAGAGAGAGAGAGAGAGAGAGAGAGAGAGAGAGAGAGAGAGGCAGAGAGGCAGGGGAGGAGAGAGAGGTACACAGAGAAAGAGAGAGAGAGAGGCAGGGTGCTGTGGTGTTTCATAAGCACCTCACCTCTCTCCTCTGCAGTGCTTCACGCGGAGGCGGTGATGAGGCGTTCGGCCGGGCCGCTGTGCAGCAGAGCACGCCAGAGACACGCCAGAGGTGCCAAGGAACGACCGACCGTGGGTCGGGGTGTGACACGAAGCATCTAAGCATCTGCCTCCGACCTCGCCAGGGGTGTTAACACTGTCACAGGGTATTACCTCCAAAGCCAGGCTGGCTAAAGGAAGAACAATCGAGTCACACACTCGCAAAACTAGATTCGATTCGATCGGTTTCGATGACTCGAACCAGCGTACGATCAGCGAGAGAGAAGATATATCTGGAGGGGAGGGGAAAAAACAGAGCTTGTCTTCTTTCGGATTCCTTTTAGCGTTCGATCGAGCCTGTGCTGCGGAGCGACAGATGGGCACAGCGTGCACTTTTTGGGGGATTATTCCCGCCGGTTCCCACTTGAGCAGCCAGGCAAGCTCAATCAAGCGCAGATCAAGCAGTTTGAAAGAAGTAGTCACCTATTTGAAAACCCGGGGGTCCGTTAGAGAGAGAGGAAGAGAGAGGAAGAGATCGACGAACCTCGGGACGTTTACTACGAGCGACATGGTGCTCATACAGTATAATCTCCATAGGTTCTTTTTACAGTATATGGCTCTTTTTCTTACAATACGGTTTAGTGAAATCCCCCGGGCCTGCTAAGCTTCTGCATGAGCCTGTCAAAGTGTTTGAGCCATGTGTGTGTGTGTGTGTGTGTGTGTGTGTGTGTGTGTGTGTGTGTCACGTCTCCTCCGACAGACCAATCACACAGTGCCCAGGGCTGCCCACCTGACAGCCCGGGGGAAAGCTTGCCCGTTCAAGCCGAGCACGACTCGAACCACCTCTCCTCTCTCTCTCTCTCTCTCTTTGAGGGATGCTCACTCTTTTTCGAGCGGTCGTACTAAGCTGTGTCCCAGGAGACTATCTGTGTTCTGTCCTTCCAGCTGACAAGCTGACAGCCCGTCGAGGTGAAAGCTGTATTGTCGTCGGGGGAACCTAGCCAGTCCTTTTGCACAAGCCAGGGAGGCTAGGAAGCAGAGGAGACAAGCTAATGCTGAGAGGCAAAACAGTAACGCAGTGGGTGGACTGTATCAGGTCACATTACTAACACGGGTGATGGCCACAGTTAGTGTGTGTGTGTGTGTGTGTGTCTCCCTGCCTCCACTGTCTCCTATTGATCCATGGGGCTTTCCACAGAAGCAATTATCCACCATTACACATGGATCATCAGCACATGCTCTGTGCCTCAGGGATATCACAAGATAAAAACCTCTCTCAGACCTCGCCCATCTCATAAGTCTGCCCCCCCCCTCCCTCCACACACACACACAAACACACACACATTCACACACGCACACACACACACAGAAGCACACAGAAACACACACACACACACACAGACCCATATACATACACACAAACACACACCCACATACATACACACACACACACATATATAATCTCTACATACTGCAGTTAAGTAGATAGAGCCCCTTCTGCTGACGTGACAGATTCAGGCTACCGTTTTATCGTGGTGTTTTGATGGCCACACACACACACACACACACAGACTCACACATGAGTGGTACAAAACCAAACACGCTGTATAAATATCATCAACGCGGGCCTGTTTGTTTGGTGTCTGTTTATTTGCTTTCGGAAGTGAAGTCGGTCCCAGAGACAGTGTCCAAGTGTGACAACACCCATCCCTAATCAACTCCAAATGGACTCACACAGTACGCAGTCTGTTCATTACATTAGATTAGACTCAACTTTATTGTCATTGCAGAGTACGAGTACAAGACAATGAAATGCAGTTTAGCATCTAACCAGAAGTGCAAATAGTGATACAAAACATGATAGAGATAGGTAAGATAAGCACGGTAGTTAGAGGTATATACAGTTATGAGCTATGTACAGTTAAGGTAGCTATGTACAGTTAAGGTAGATATGTACAGTTAAGGTAGCTATGTACAGTTAAGGTAGCTATGTACAGTTATGAGCTATGTACAGTTAAGGTAGCTATGTACAGTTATGAGCTATGTACAGTTAAGGTAGCTATGTACAGTTAAGGTAGCTTAGTATGTACACTTATGAGCTATGTACAGTTAAGGTAGCTAGGTACAGTTAAGGTAGCTATGTACAGTTACGGTAGCTATGTACAGTTACGGTAGATATGTACAGTTAAGGTAGCTATGTACAGTTACGGTAGCTATGTACAGTTAAGGTAGCTATGTACCGTTAAGGTAGATATGTACAGTTAAGGTAGCTATGTACAGTTAAAGTAGCTATGTACAGTTAAGGTAGATATGTACAGTTAAGGTAGCTATGTACAGTTAAGGTAGTTATGTACAGTTAAAGTAGCTATGTACAGTTAAGGTAGCTATGTACAGTTAAGGTAGCTATGTACAGTTAAAGTAGCTATGTACAGTTAAAGTAGCTATGTACAGTTAAGGTAGCTATGTACAGTTAAAATAGCTATGTACAGTTAAGGTAGATATGTACAGCTAAGGTAGCTATGTACAGTTAAGGTAGATATGTACAGTTAAGGTAGATATGTACAGTTAAGGTAGATATGTACAGCTAAGGTAGCTATGTACAGTTAAGGTAGATATGTACAGTTAAGGTAGCTATGTACAGTTAAGGTAGATATGTACAGTTAAGGTAGTTATGTACAGTTAAAGTAGCTATGTACAGTTAAAGTAGCTATGTACAGTTAAAGTAGCTATGTACAGTTAAGGTAGCTATGTACAGTTAAAGTAGCTATGTACAGTTAAGGTAGCTATGTACAGTTAAGGTAGCTATGTACAGTTAAAGTAGCTATGTACAGTTAAGGTAGCTATGTACAGTTAAAGTAGCTATGTACAGTTAAGGTAGCTATGTACAGTTAAGGTAGATATGTACAGTTAAGGTAGTTATGTACAGTTAAGGTAGCTATGTACAGTTAAGGTAGATATGTACAGTTAAGGTAGATATGTACAGTTAAGGTAGCTATGTACAGTTAAGGTAGATATGTACAGTTAAGGTAGCTAGGTACAGTTAAGGTAGCTAGGTACAGTTAGGGTAGCTATGTACAGTTAAGGTAGATATGTACAGTTAAGGTAGCTATGTACAGTTAAGGTAGCTAGGTACAGTTATGAGCTATGTACAGTTAAGGTAGATATGTACAGTTACGGTAGCTATGTATAGTTAAGGTAGCTAGGTACAGTTATGAGCTATGTACAGTTAAGGTAGATATGTACAGTTAAGGTAGCTATGTACAGTTAAGGTAGCTATGTACAGTTAAGGTAGCTATGTACCGTTAAGGTAGCTATGTACAGCATGGTATCTACAGATGTATGTACGTTCTGGTTTCTGTGAGGATGCCAAGAGAGCTTCCTTCCCGAAAATTGTCTATATTGATATGACGCTTCACTGAACACCAGCCTGTATTAGACTAGCGCTTCAGAATAGACCACTATCTCCCCCAAACGTCTCAATCTCAATCCTATTTCGCTACGTCTGGTGGTGTTGACGGCAGATAGCATTCTGACCCTAATCTCCACGATCTGGGACCGCTGCGAGGTTATCTAACCAGACGTATTTCTGAGCTGTCAGTGCTATTTCAATTCCACAGCAAAAGGCCTAGCAGTAAACCCTTTCAAGGCCTTCTCACTATCTCTTTTATCCATCTCTCTGCAGCCTGTAGGTGTGTGTGTGTGTGTGTGTGTGTGTGTGTGTGTGTGTGTGTGTGTGTGTGTGTGTGTGTGTGTGTGTCTGTGTGTGTGTGTGTGTGTGTGTGTCTGTGTGTGCGTGTGTGTGTGTGTGTGTGTGTGTGCGTGCGTGTCTCCACGACGCGCTCGGGAAATCAATGCAGATATTATACTTCCTCATTAGGGCAGAGAGAGAGAGAGAGAGAGTGATGAGAGCATCGTATGATGTCAGTGTGAGGTTGACGACATGAATCGCCTCCCTTGACATTACAAAATAATTGCCTAATAGGGCCCAGTAATTGGGTTTCCCATTCAGACGCTGCACTTTCTAAACACAGTCAAAAACACTGTAGACCTATATAACATCATTGATTTCCGGAGAAGGAGAAACACACACAGTCTATGATCTATAGATCAGGTACGGGGGCCCACCGTCTCATAAGAAGGGGCCCACCGTCTAATTAGGCCGATCTGTTTTTCAGTTGCACCCCATATACTACATACAGTGCACTGTCCTGTATAGCCACAGAGGAATATCCGAGCTGCATATATCGAGGATGGGCTTCGGGGGGATTGTGAGGGACTTGCAATGAGTCAATCCAGACAGTGAAAGCACAGCTGTTGCCCAGTGTTCCGTGTGGCAGGACTCCAAATGTCTCCCTGACCAAAAGGATTTCTACCCTATTGGGATTCCTCTCTGCCTCTCCTCCTCCCCCTCTCTCCTCCTCCCCCTATCTTCTCCTGGCCCTCTCTCTTCCTCCTCCCCCTATCTCCTCCTCCCCCTCTCTCCTCCTCCCCCTATCTTCTCCTGCCCCTCTCTCTTCCTCCTCCCCCTATCTCCTCCTCCCCCTCTCTCCTCCTCCTACTATCTCTCCTCCTCCCCCTCTCTTCCTCCTCCCCCTATCTCCTCCTCCCCCTCTCTCCCCTCCTCCCCATCTTCTCCTCCCCCTCTCTCCACCACTCCAGACTGATCGCACCTTGGCATACCTGTCTGTCTGTCTGGCAGTCTGGCTGACTGGCTGACTGGCTGACTGGCTGACTGGCTGACTGGCTGACTGGCTGACTGGCTGTCTGTCTCTCTGGCTGCCTGTCTGTCTGTCTGGCAGTCTGTCTGGCTGCCTGTCTATCTGGCAGTCAGGCTGTCTGTCTGTCTGTCTGTCTATCTGGCAGTGTGGCTGACTGGCTGAATGGCTGACTGGCTGTCTGTCTCTCTGGCTGCCTGTCTATCAGGCAGTCTGGCTGACTGACTGGCTGGCTGGCTGGGGGGTCACATTACTAAGGGGGCAGAGCATTCTCCCTACAGAGCGTTCTCCCTACAGAGCATTCTCCCTACAGAGCATTCTCCCTACAGAGCATTCTATCAACAGAGCATTCTCCCTACAGAGCATTCTATCAACAGAGCATTCTCCCTACAGAGCATTCTATCAGCAGAGCATTCTATCAGCAGAGCATTCTTCCTACAGAGCATTCTATCAGCAGAGCATTCTATCAGCAGAGCATTCTCCCTACAGAGCATTCTATCAGCAGAGCATTCTATCAACAGAGCATTCTATCAGCAGAGCATTCTATCAACAGAGCATTCTTCAACAGAGCATTCTCCCTACAGAGCATTCTCCCTACAGAGCATTCTATCAACAGAGCATTCTATCAGCAGAGCATTCTATCAACAGAGCATTCTTCAACAGAGCATTCTCCCTACAGAGCATTCTCCCTACAGAGCATTCTATCAACAGAGCATTCTATCAGCAGAGCATTCTATCAACAGAGCATTCTCCCTACAGAGCATTCTCCCAACAGAGCATTCTCCCAACAGAGCATTCTATCAACAGAGCATTCTATCAGCAGAGCATTCTATCAACAGAGCATTCTCCCTACAGAGCATTCTATCAACAGAGAATTCTATCAGCAGAGCATTCTATCAACAGAGCATTCTTCAACAGAGCATTCTCCCTACAGAGCATTCTATCAACAGAGCATTCTATCAGCAGAGCATTCTATCAACAGAGCATTCTCCCTACAGAGCATTCTCCCTACAGAGCATTCTCCCAACAGAGCATTCTATCAACAGAGCATTCTATCAGCAGAGCGTTCTCCCAACAGAGCATTCTCCCTACAGAGCATTCTCCCTACAGAGCATTCTATCAGCAGGGGAACAAGTCAATTCAGAAGAGGGCAGGGCAGATGAGGACAGGGGGCGCTTAAAAAAAAGAAAGAAAGCAAGTATGAAAGGAGCTAAGTACTCAAAGAACAGTCCCCACGGAGCTAATGGCCTTTTCTATACACAGCACCGCCACTCAGATCAATCCAGGCCACCGTTATTGGGAAAGGCCCTGAAAACAAACAGAAAATATACACCGCGTGGTATCGAACCATTGTCGAGAGATCGATGGGGGGAGGGGGGGTCAGGGGCGGTCGACAGCCTATGTTTCTGATTGTAAACAAAAGCGTCTGTCGTGGGGTAAATAGTATTATTTTATAAGGGACCACCAGTGAATCTGCCTCCCTCCTGGGGACAGTTCTCAAGGGGGAACCATCTGTCATCAACGACACTTGTGGAAAGTCTTCCACTTGTTGTACCCAACGGTCGACAGTTGTGTTCAACTCCCAAGACAGACCTATCCATTCAATCAAACTTTATTGACTAGTACTAAACACTGTTGCTACACATACACACTGTAGCGTGTGAGATACAAGGATGATACAAATTAAATGGATATGATATGAGCCGTTCATAAATCTCTCTGTTGGTTCAGCATTTACGTAAACAAGATCCTCATCCCATAATAACACCGTAATCTATCTAATAATCAGGAGTACATACAGTGTGTCGCTAAAACCTGCTCTGCACTCATATTAGATTAGGTAAGGTAATTGCGGTGATAATTGAATGGGAAATGCAATAATGTGTGATTAAAATGTGAGCCTGAATTATCAGGTTACTGTGTTACTGCCTCTGTGGGACTCGTTGCCTTTCCCTGAGAAATGAACGGAAGAATGGATATCTGTTGTCATGGCAAATGCAGATATGTACACATGCTATGGACTTCATTTAGTCTTGACCAAAGTGTGTGTGTGTGTGTGTGTGTGTGTGTGTGTGTGTGTGTGAATCTATGTGAGTATGTGTGTGTGTGTGTGTGTGTGTGTGTGTGTGTGTAAGAGAGAGAGAGAGAGAGTGTGTATCTGTGTGTGTATGTGTGTGTGTGTGTGTGTGTGTGTGTGTGAGAGAGAGAGAGTGTATCTGTGTGTGTATGTGTGTGTGTGTGTGTGTGTGTGTGTGTGTGTGTGTGTGTGTGTGTGTGTGTGTGTGAGAGAGAGAGAGAGAGAGAGTGTATCTGTGTGTGTGTGTGTGTGTGTGTGTGTGTGTGTGTGTGTGTGTAAGTAAAGCTGACCTTTTTGAGTTCCTTTAGAATGACTCATCCCCCAAAAAATCCCAAAGCAAGGCCATGGAAACACAGCAGCAGAGAAATGCTATGACAGCTACTTCAAGTCACGTTGCTTATACTGTTTGATGTTGTGTGTACACACTCATCGACTACCAATCACAACATGACTCTGTCTCTGTTTCTTTTCTCTTCCAGCCATGTCTGTGAGTTCCAGGCCACTGAAGTGAATAACTGTCAGCTGGAATGACTCGACTTTGGTACCGTCTACCCAGCTACTGAATTCACTTCAATTTCTCACAGTAGTCTGGTCACATTGCGATAATATTTCCCCACATTAAAACGGGCGCGCGCACGCGCGCACACATACGCGCACACACAGAGCAGCCCTGTCTGTTACTTAAGCAAAGTGCAGCTTCAAGAACTGGGCCAGACTGGTACTTTTTTTTTTAAGTACCCGAGTGCATAATGCCAAGTCATGATTTCCTTCAAGACTTTCCCCTTAAGCTCAAGTGTAATATAGGACAGACAGACAGACATATATACACACACACACACACACACACACACACACACACACAGCTTACTAAACACTCGCCTACTCCCTGGACACACAGCTGAGTAGATGCTTGATATGAAAACAAATAGCCTACTTACGGATTCATAATAAAGTGATTGAAAATCGACAATAGTTTGGGAAAAGATCAATGCCATTATGCTAATATCAAGGCTATGAATAGGCCTAGTAAAGTCAATAGCCGATTGATATAGCCTTAAGAAAGCTTTATGTGGATTCATGAAATGTGCCAAATCGGAATAGCTAGCTACTCACTACATGCAACGTGACTGATTATTAGATCATATGTCATGGACATACACGTACATATAGGCTATACCAACCAACGTATCGCGTCACGTCGCCGCGCACAAAACAGGGAAGCCGAATTTGGCTGATGTGACATTGGAGATCCACTTGTCCCCTCGGGTTTGAATCCAATACTGTCGATTGGCAACCACACACAGATCATACATGGTGTGCACCGCAGTCAATGACTATTCATACATCAGCTGCAGCATCAATCACTGAACGACTCCGTTATTCGTTCAGGGTGGCAGAGCCCCGTTCCCGTTCCCTGCCGCAATCGCATGCGCCTCTGACATCCATCGGAATAGAAGCAGGGGCAGGGAAATCGCATTGTAGAACACAGAATCACATCTACAAATATCAACGAAGACCTAGACTAGAGGTACGGATGACACTGGCCAGAGGGCGCGTTGCCCTCCTCACTGGCAATGACTTGAGTGTCCGACGGATGGATCGCCTGCCTGGCTGGCACACGCGTCTCGACCATTTTCCACCGCGCACAAGCTGCCACTGGTGTATGTGGCCCATCGGGTGCGATTCTGCGTTATTTTAAGCCGTCGCACATGACGAGGCGACAATGCCATTGTTTCCACCGACAAAATAATACACCCGGCGGCCCGACCTGCCAGCCCTCTCTAAACACACATAACGGAGGATAAAAGGGCTTCTCACCTCCTCGCAGTGTTCCTCCCAGGCTTGGCCGCCGCTACACCGAGGAACCGCGCCGGTGTCGACGTCACGCCTCGCTCCTCTGCAGCAGAACACGGTGGGCGTGTGGCTGGGGAGGCGCACCGGGAGAGGAGAGGAGAGATGGAGAAGGGATGGAGAGGAGAGGACAGGAGAGGGTTCTCAACGAGAGATTTCTGACAATCTACAATATGAAAGGGCACCCCCCCCCTCCTACCATAGACACCTGTGTGTGTGTCTGTGATACGACAAGAGCTGTCATATAGGTCCTGCTGTGGACGATACGATTTGGAAAGCACAGCAGAACATACACACACACACGCACGCACACACACGCACACGCACACACACACACACAGACACACACACACACACACACACACACACACACACACACACACACATCAAATCAAATCAAAGTTTATTTATCATAATAATACAGTCGTAGGCGATGCAATGAAATGCTTCGGGCAGCAACTCCTCAACAATGCAGCCAACAACATATCAACAATGCAATACAACTTCATTGTCATAATAATAACAATAAAACATTGACATGAGGTGAGGAAGTGTATTGCAGCCATATTGAGTCAGTAGCTAGTAGTAGTCGTGGCATAGGATAGTGCAAATGTGCAATGTCATTATTTGAGAATGTCATTGGGTCCAGTAGAGGTCCTTTATGGCTGGGAGCTGACGTCCCGTGATGCGCTGGGCCGTGTTCACTACTCTCTGCAGGGCCTTACGCTCCAGGGCGGTGGTGCTGCCATACCAACCAGACAGATTACTCTCAAATGTAGTTTTGTGCCCATCCATGTCGGCATGGGTTCGAATCCGGCCCATGCCCTGCTGACATGCCCTCTCTCTCCCTCCTTACTTTCCTGTCTGCCTTCACTGTATCTGACCAATTAAATGAAAAATATGAGTGGGTACGGCCCCACTCAGTAAAAATAAGTTATTATAATATATGATTATACGCCCGTCTGTTATGAAGTCCAGGGTCCAGTTACACAGGGAGACGTTAACACCCAGGGGCCCAGTTGTTCAGAACCTTTCATCTGGATCAGAAGGATGAATATTATGTTTGCTGTCTCGGATCAGATCAAGCTGATTTCCCCTAAGACTCAAAATCAGTCAGATCGAGCTGATCCTGGATAGCAAAAACGGAATCGGAGATGATTCTGATCCAGATTAGAAGCTTTGAACCACTGGGCCCAGGAGTGAGTTTGGACAAGTCCCCCACTATGATATTGAACGCTGAACTGTTAGATATGATATGATCACTTTTCCAAAAATGCTGATCGTGAGAGGACGCTGGCGTTGCTCGTTCGCCGCTTCTCCGCCCGAAGTCTAGGTGTAATTGCAGTACAGAGAGTAGATTGTCCTACAAAGACACTTAGATTTAGATTTAGTCATCGAAAAATTAATCAGACCCCTATACTTTCTTTTATTTATTTTTTGGGTTTCTTTTTATTTCACTACTCTATCTTTTCAGTTTGTAAAGCGTCTTTGAGTGTCTAGAAAAGCGCTATATAAGTCTAATGCATTATTATTATTATTATTATTATTATTATTATTATTATTATTATTATGAACTGTTAGTCAATGAGCAGTATTCTCTCACAGTGCAGGTGTCTCTCTTGTCCAGGTGGGACAGGGCAGTGTGCAGAGTGAAGAGCGATGATGTCATCGGTAGATCTGTTGGGGGCCCGGTGTGCAAATTGAGTGGGTCCAGTGTGGCAGGTAGGGTGAAGTTGATGTGTCCCTTGACCCGCCTCTCAAAGCACTTCATGATGACAGACGTGAGCGAAACAGGGTGATCGTCGTTAAGGCGGGTCACCTTGGTGTTTTTGGGCACCGGAATGACTGTGGTGACCTTAAAACAGATGGGGATGTCCGGATGTGGCCTGGGGTGGTCCAGTGGTCTAGTACTGCGGTCTACGATGCACACATTATGCCCATGTTGGCATGGGTTCAAATCCGGCCCCATCATGCCCTGCTGACATGCCCTCTCCTGCTTACTTTCCTGTCTACCTTCACTGTATCTGTGAAAAAAACATAACCGTTAAAAAAAACAAAACAGATGGGGATTACAGACTGATTACAGACCCCCCCCCCCCACACACACACACACAAACACACACACACGCAGCACCATTCCCTGGGGATTCACGACATGGGGCGCATGCAGGGGGGGATTCCACCTCAATCCATCTTTCAGATCAATCTTATTGAAAGCATGTAGATATATCTTCTATAAATAACAGTGATAGACGACCTCTGTCATGGTGGAACACGATCGAGTCCCCTGTGGTACATCATCCAATCAATCAATCAATCAGTTAATCTTTTAAATAAACCCCATAAACACATCAGGCGCCTACCAAGCCTGAACGACTATATGTTACAGCTAAACAAATATGTGTAGAGTGTTTGTTCTGTGTGTGTGTGTGTGTGTGTGTGTGTGTGTGTGTGTGTGTGTGTGTGTGTGTGTGTGTGTGTGTGTGTCTGTGTCCATTAGCAAATTGCCATGGAGGGGTGACATGTGAAAGATGAGGGACTTGTGAAAGATGAAAAAGACGAAGATATAAAAGATAGAATAAAACAGCAAAGAGATCATCAATATTATTGATCTACGAGCTCTGACACCATTTGCCCATCGAGTATACACATAACTATAACTGTCCTAATCATATGCGCATATCGTTTCCTCTCTCACAGATACAGACCTGTATGTATCCGGCAGGTGCTCCTATTGAGCTGACAACACACCAGCTGTTCGTGTGTTCAGCCAACCTCATGCACAAGCCCCACCTGGTGGCCATCGAGGAGAACTGCACTCCATTCATTTCACACATCCGTTGACTCCACAGCAGGTGCGATGTGTTCTAAATGTTCACTCTTTCCATGGCATGCAGAAGACAAGTAGAGTCTGGAGCTCATCAAAATGGCACCTGTGATGACATACTTCGGATATTATGTCTTGAGGGAATTCTAATGGCAAAAAAACAACAATACTACTGTGATATTTTGATACAAAAACATGTAATTTCTCAAGGTTTTCCAGCAATGTTGTACCACAGTTACATTTTCGGGAAAAAAGAGGACATGAGTTTTTCTGTTGCTTTGGCATGCTTACATGCTCTCAGGTAATTATTTTAACTCAGTTGCATATTTGACGAGGGGAACCCTGGGAGTTCAACAGACTGGAAACAGTGGGGGTGTGGGGGGGGGGGGTTCTGAAGAGAAGAGAGGAGGCAGAACACTGCAGAGTCCACGGCTTCAACTGTGACGACAGCAGGACTTCCCACTGTGGATGGTACAGTACATCATGATGGTTGAGAGGATAATATAATAATAATAATAATAATAATAATAAGAAGAAGAAGAACAATAAGAACAATAATAATAATAATCTATTTTATTTAAAAGCGCCTTTCTCAAACTCAAAGGACACTGTACAGAAAAAAAAGAAGTAGGACATTAAAAACTAAGAAAAAAAGAATAATCATCCTGATTGATGGCCCAGAATAGATACTTTATTATATTATTGAAAAAATTAAACCAAGGTTTATGTTTTACATGTGTAGGGCTAATTCAATTCAAATACACACAGTACCAGTCAAAAGTTTTGACATTTTGAACACACATTGAATGGGAAAGTGTGTCCAAACTTTTGACTGGTACTGTACACGGCTCTCATCACCATGGCAGGAATGATAAGGTCATACCCGCACATTTTATTCCACCATTGATTCCTAGAAAACAACCCCTTGACGTGACAGAATCAAGACATAATAGGCTTGGATTGAAAGACTCAAACGGCAAAGCAACTGCTGTCAAGCTCTGTTTGTCGTAGTCCAGATTGGATCTAAAACAAGCACGTTCATTCATTTCATCTCTTCATTGAGTTCTGATCACAAGTGAATGACACATTCATTGTGCGTCTAATTACAGAGCTGGCGGACGCCGCATTGTCTTCTGATTGGCTGTGATTGAGACACTCTACAGCGCTTCGGTTCGCCCCCATCCTAAACACGTCCCTTCGCCTTGTAGATTATTATTAGTCACTGTTTGCTTAGCAACCATTAACGCATGCCTGACAGTTCTGCACAATGAATTCATTCTGCCCCGGAGTGTTTCTACTGTAACACTGGTGGCCGTGGACATACGACGGAGTGATGAGAGGGACGAGAAGGAGGGAGAGAGGGAGGGAAGGAAGCGGGGCGGTTGAGAATCATGACAAGATGAAGAGACAATCCCTATTGTCTGGGACATCCTTTGAACCTTGGGAGATGAAATGTGTGTAATTTGAAAATGGGGTTTTTGTTCGGGAAGGACGTTGAATGATGTCAGCGTGATGCAAAGTTTGGAAGAAGCCTGCCTGGAGACATGCAGGGTGGAGGTTTAGTCATAGAGACATGTATACAAACTGATCTAGGGACAGGAAAGGAAAGGAGAGGTGCAGGGGGAGACACAGCTAGAGAGAGAGTGAAAGAGAGGGAGAGAGAGAGAGAGAGGGAGAGAGAGAGAGAGAGAGAGAGAGAGAGAGAGAGAGAAAGAGAGAGTGTGTGTGCGTGTGTGTGTGTGTGTGTGTGCGTGTGTGAGAGAGAGAGAGAGAGAGAGAGAGAGAGAGAGAGAGAGAGTGTGTGTGTGCGTGTGTGTGTGTCTGTGTATATACAGTATATCTAAAAAGTGTCAAGTAGACCTGTGGTTTGACCATATTGGTTTGTGTTAGATCAATTGGACGTCAATAGGTTATGTCACAACATAGACTGTGGTTAAATGCATCAATTTATCACGAGGTACATATTTCTCAAGGGGGTTACAAGTCTTCTTTCAGATAATATCTAAAATCACAGATAGTCCAGGTCGATGAATTACCTTTTTTAAACAGCAGAGGGCAGCAGCAGCGCACAAGAAAAATATCCGAAAAATATAAATCATTCAACTAATCATGACTAAATCAGTCATCAGAAGAACAAACCAGAGCTTTGATTTCAAAGTGCTGATGTACTGCTACTCAAAGTGCTGACGTACTCTCTCTCTCTAAAGAAATGTAAAATAAGAATACATCATCTATAACACATAAGACATATTATGACACACACACATCAGTCTCAGGTTAGACGGTGTGCACTGTGAAAGGCACGAAATGATATAGACCATTTTATCTGTCAGGAAAACCGTTGTGTGGTGTGGTTAGAACCGTACGTGAGGCGGGTCAACTGAGCTGAATGGATAAACATCCAGGTGGTGGTGGTGATGATGGTGGTAGTGGAGGGGTGGGCGGGGTGGGGTGGGACGGGTGGGAGGTGTGGGCGGGGTGGGCAGGGGTTATCACAACAACTAAGTCGATTTCAGCCGAGTAATTTTTAGCCGTAAACAAAAGAAACACAACTCTGGACAGAGGACAGACCAGACCAAAGCAACAGAGAAAGATACCGCATCTGGGTCGTACAGCCGGACCTCGGCTTACAGTTCTGGCGTCTCTAAAGGCAACGTCGAAACGACAAAACAAGTTTTTAAAGTTTGTTATCGTTTCTCTCTGCGTGCTCTGATGGGGGCAGAACAACAAAACAACATAACGTCACCCGCAGTGCAGCCCGAAGCAATTTAGTACCTCAAGTGCCAATTATGCACATTAAGTGGATGGAATTTAATAGATGGCAGGTGAAAGGGCTCATAATGACAGGGGCGTTCTTTGCATACCAATGCAGCTGAGGCGTAGCCTACGTTTATTGTTGTTTACTTATGTATCAATTGTTCATCACGTCGAGATAAGCGTTGAGATAGATCTCTCTCAGGGAGGTGCTGTCATAATGCTACTGTAGTATTATTGTTTTTTTGCATAACGTTTTTTTTTTTTGCAGGTCTTCACACACGCACGCACGCACGCACACACACACACACACACACACACACACACACACACACACACACACACACACACACACACACAAGCACAGACGCATGCACGCATGCATGCACACACGCAAGCACAGACGCACGCGCACACACGCACACGCACACACGCACGCATGCACACACACACACACACACACACACGCACGCACACACACACACGCACACACACACACCCTTGCAATTCAATGCAACATATCAGGCCTCTAACTGTGATGATTCCATACTGGCAATATTGATAAAGCTTCCAAATGATAATGGACCCGCACGTCGAGGATGTGGAATGTAGCAAACGCTCTGAATCAGGGAGAGCAAAGTCCACATATCACAATGATGATGATTATACACAGACCTCGGCATTCTAAGCTTGAGCCATAGATGTTGCCATAGTAACAGAGTAGTCTTATCAAGTATGGCCTCTTGTGATTTTTTTTTTTTTCAGCATGTGGAACTTATTTAGGGCTGCTAACAACCAGTGTAGGTATGACAACAGGCGGTTGTTGAGTTGTTGCATTAATTTGCATATTCATAATTCAAAAACCGCCATTGTGTGTTTGTTTAACCTTTCTGTCAGGGGCCTCGTCAAATGGCTGTCACATTACCTTGAATCTGGCTATATATAGAGGCTTTTATGTAAATGGCCTGAAACACTTGGACACTATTAATAGGTAGTCATTCAGATGAGAGATGGTACTTTGGGTGATATCAACACCCTATTCTCTCTTTTTTTCTCCTGCTTTTCATCACAGACCCTCTCTGGAAACCATTGGCTTCACTAGTACACTCAGGGAAAACAGGAGGGTTCTTCAGCGGTCCCTGTGGGAGAACCCCTTTGAAGAACCCTTTTTGGATCCATGTAGATATTTTTTTTTTTTTATGTTTTGATCTAAGTGTACTACTAAAGAGTGATCTAACACAACACTCCTTGAAGCATGATCTTGACTTTAATTGCATTGATCAGCACTTTAGTTCACACTAGGAACTCCAAAATGTTCTTAGTCACAATAAAATAAAATAAAAAATAAAAGAAATCATGAATTATGAATTATGACAATATCGTTAATTACTGAGCTGAACCATGCCATGTGGAGACGTGCCCGACGTGAGTAAAAGTGACAGAACTGCAAAGCGTTGAGTCTACAGGCGGTGTTCTCAACGTGCTACGCTTCACACAGGAGCGTGGGACACCCGCACAGGTGCACGTAGTTACTTACGCACATTATCTGCCGTTTGAAGCACTTTCATGACCGACTATTAGTCAGTAAGAGAACAATATCAGGATACAGTTAGGTCCATATATATTTGGACAAAGACAGAATTTGTGTTATTTGAGCTGTTTCCCAAAACATCTTCAAGTTACAGTTATATAATGAATATGGGCTTAAAGTGCAGACTCCCAGCTTTAAGGTAAGGGTGTTCACATCCAAATTGAAGGAAGGGTTTAGGAATTACAGCTCTTTAATATGTAGCTCCCTCTTTTTCAAGGGACCAAAAGTAATTGGACAATTGACTCAAAAGCTGTTTCATGGGCCAGTGTGGGCTATTCCTTCATTATTTATTTATCAATTAAGCAGGTAAAAGGTCTGAGTTGATTCCAAGTGTGGCATTTGCATTTGGAAGATGTTGCTGTATACGCACAACATGCAGTCAACAGAGCTCTCAATGCAAGTGAAACAGGCCATCCTTAGGCTGCAAAAACAACCAAAAAATCTATCAGAGAGATAGCGGGAACATTAGGAGTGGCCAAATTAACTGTTTGGTACATTATGAGAAAAAATACAACGCACTGGTGAGCTCGGCACCACAAAAAGGACTGAACGTCCTTGGAAAACTAGAGTGGTGGATGATCACAGGATCCTTTACATGGTAAAGAAAACCCCCTTCAACATCCAGCCAAGTGAAGAACAGTCTTCAGGAGGTAGGCATATTATGATATTATCATTATCCAAGTGTACCATAAAGGGAAGACTTCACATGAACAAATACAGAGGGTTCACCACAAGGTGCAAGCCATTCATAAGCCTCAAGAATAGAAAGGCCAGATTAGACTTTGTCAAAAATCATCTAACCCTAACCCTAACCCTGTTGTGGAAGAGCATTCTTTGGACAGATGAAACTAAGATCAACCTGTACCAGAATTATGGGAAGAAAAAAGTACGGAGAAGGCTTGGAACGGCTCATGATCCGATGCATACCACATCATCTGTAAAACACGGTGGAGGCAGTGTGATGACATGCATGCATGGCTTCCAATGGCACTGGGTCACTAGTGTTTATTGATGATGTGAAAGAAGACAGAAGCAGACGGATGAATTCTGAAGTGTTTAGGGATATTCTGTCTGCTCAGATTCAGACAAATTCAGCAAAGTTGATTGGATGGCACTTCACAATACAGATGGACAATGACCCAAAACATACTACATAAGCAACCCAGGAGTTTTTTAAGGCAAAGAAGTGGAATATTCTGCAATGGCCGAGTCAATCACCTGATCTTAACCCGATCAAGCATACATTTCACTTGCTGAAGACAAAACTAAAGGCAGAAAGACCCACAAACAAGCAACAACTGAAGACAGCTGCAGAAAAGGCATCACAAAGGAGGAAACCCAGCATTTGGTGATGTCCATGGGTTCCAGACTTCAGGCAGTCATTGCCTGCAAAGGATTCTCGACAAAGTATTAAAAATGAACATTTTATTTATGATTATGTTAATTTGTCCAATTACTTTTGAGCTCTTGAAAATAGGGGACTGTGTATAAAAATGGTTGCAATTCCTAAATATTTCATACAATATTTTTGTTCAACCCCTTGAATTAAAGCTGAATGTCTGCACTTCAATTACATCTCGATTGTTTTATTTCAAATCCATTGTGGTGGCATACAGAGCCACAATTATGGAAATTGTGTCACTGTCCAAATATTTACGGACCTAACTGTATGTTCCAAACATCACAATACGCCCCGACTATCACGATCAGTCGATTAGATCCAATATCAGAACTTCTCCTCAGAGACCAGAGGCCTGTGGTGTGTTCGGGGCGTGTGAACGCACACGGAGTAACGATCCAATCAGAGACTAGACTTACTAGAAGTTGGTGCGCAAAACGAGGGGACTGTAACGGCGGAGTTCTTGAAACAACGGAGGATTCCACTCGACGTTGCCCGGTCGCCGGGTGAAAAATACTACGCTCTCCCAACACTCAAGCGCAAACGTCGGAGGCGAGACTGTAAGCAACGCCGAGGACGAAGGGGGGGCCTGCTAGCCAGGCTGAGGAGCAGCCCGAATAAACCTGCTTTGCCGAGTATTTTCCTATCCAACGTCAGGTCCCTGGCAAACAAGATGGACGAATTGAGACTACAGGTCGTTACCAATAACATTGTGGGAGATAGCTGTGTGATTATTCTCACAGAAACCTGGCTAAATGACACTATCCTGGACTCCGCGGTAAGCCTAGAAGGGAGAACCCTACACCAGGCAGACCGGACTTTGCTTAGTGGGAAGACCCGCGGAGGTGGGCTCATTATATCTACGAAGGATAGCTGGTGCTTAAACACGAAAACTGTAAGTAGCCACTGCTCCCCAAACCTGGAATACTTGACTGTTAAATGCCGACCCACTTACCTCCCGAGGGAATTCAACGCAGTGTACATTACAAGTGTTTACATTGCACCAAACGCAGATGGTAGCTTAGCATTGGCGCGGCTATATGACGTCATCAGTGGTGAACAGAGCGCGGACCCACAGGCAGTCCATATTATCGCCGGAGACTTTAATCATGCCGACCTGAAGGTAGTACTACCCAAGTTCTATCAGCATGTTAAATGTGCAACAAGAGGAGAAAAAACACTGGATAAGGTATACACCAACATCAAGCGTGCTTACAAGGCTAGACCGCTAGCTCATCTAGGCATGTCTGACCATGTGTCAATCCTCCTGATCCCAGCCTACACTACCATGAGGAAAAGTGCTCCCATCACCACTAAGACTGTCAGAACCTGGCCAGAAGGGTCCGCTCCACTGCAGATCTGCCTAAATGACACCTCATGGCAGGAATATGAGCATGAGGACCTGGAACAGTTCATGTCGTCGGTTCTGAACCACATAGTGAACTGCACCAACTCAGTCACCGTGGACAAACGGGTCCGGGTCTACCCCAACACGAAGCCATGGATGACTGGGAAGGTCCAAAAACTGATCAATGAGAGGGACAACGCCTTCTTCGCAGGGAAGGGCACACTGCTGTACAGCACCACCAGGGCTAACCTAAAGCGCGGCATCCGGGAGGCCAAGGCAGACCACAGAGAGAAGATTGAGGAATGCTTCCTGAGCAACGACTCCAGGCGGATGTGGCAGGGGGTTCAGCACATAACAAACTTCAGAGCCAACAGGCTCACAGCCGCAGAGGACGACCCCCTGCTGGCGGAAAAGCTGAACTCCTTCTACGCCCGGTTCGACGAGGGGCGAACGGAGGTAACCACAACACAAACACCACTCTCTCCAGCTCTCAGCAGCCTCACCCTCACAGAGCATGAAGTGAGACGCGTGCTGAAGGCGGTGGACCCCAGGAAAGCCTCTGGGCCGGATGGCGTCCTGGGACGGGTGCTGAGGGACTGCGCCGACCAGCTGGCCGGGGTTTTCACCAACATCTTCAACCAGTCCCTGTCCCAGGCCACCATCCCACCCTGCCTGAAAACCTCAACTATCATCCCAGTCCCGAAGAAAAGCACGGTGAGCTGCCTAAACGACTACCGCCCGGTGGCACTCACACCAATCATCATGAAGTGCTTCGAGAAACTAGTCCGGGCCCACATACTCACACGCCTCCCGCCCAACCTGGATCCATACCAGTTCGCCTACACAGCCCACAGCTCCACAGAGGACGCCATCGCGACGACTCTCCACGCCACTCTATCCCACCTGGAGAGGGGAAACAGCTACGCGAGACTGCTCTTTGTGGACTTCAGCTCTGCCTTCAACACCATCCTTCCAGACAGGCTAGTGACCAAACTACTAGACCTGGGACTATCACACTCTATATGTGCATGGATCAAGGACTTCCTGTCCGACCGCCCCCAGAGGGTGCGGGTGGGCTCCCACACCTCCACAGCCCTCAGACTCAGCACTGGGTCCCCCCAGGGCTGCGTGCTAAGCCCCATCCTCTACAACCTCTACACCTACGACTTCACCCCCGTCCACCCCAGCAACTCCATCGTAAAGTTTGCAGACGACACCACCGTGGTGGGCTGCATCTCGGGGGACGACGAGGCGGCGTACAGGGATGAGGTAGAGCAGCTGAGCAAGCTGTGCAAGGTTAACAACCTGCTGCTGAACCAGTCAAAGACCCAGGAAATCATCGTGGACTTCAGGAGGAAAAAATATGAGGTCCAGCCCCTGCTCATCGACGGAGAGAGCGTGGAGAGAGTCTCAACCCTCCGATTCCTGGGGGTGCACATACAGGATGGCCTGTCCTGGAAGAACAACACAGCAGCCACCATCAAGAAGGCACAACAGCGGCTCTACTTCCTGAGAGTCCTCAGGAAGGAACACAACAAGCAGGAGATACTGGTGGCCTTCTACCGCGGCGCAGTGGAGAGCATCCTCACCTACTGCATCTGCAACTGGTTCTCCAGCTGCACAACCGCAGAAAGAAATGCGCTACAGAGAGTCGTGAGAACAGCCCAGAAGATCACCGGCGCCCCCCTCCCTTCTCTGGAAGAGCTGTACAACACACGCTGCCTCAGGAAGGCCTCCAAGATCTCCAGAGACCCAACCCACCCTGGGTACGAACACTTTGCCCGGCTGCCCTCGAAAAGGCGGTACAGGACCATGGCCGCAAGGACAAACAGACTGAAGCTCAGCTTCTACCCCAGGGCCATCCAGGCCCTGAACACAGCAAAGACCTAGGTTCTGGGCCCTGGACAGTCTGGAAGGATTGATGGCAGCTGCTGGACTGAAAAAATCAGGTGTAGTGCTGAGGCACAAATATGTACATTTCAAGCCTGCAAACTGCGACACTTTAAATGAATGTGCAATAACACTATGTGCAATATGACAACCCTAGTCGTCTTATCTGTACAGTATAGTATAGTGGATAGTGTACATAGCCTTTATTTATGTAAACCAGCTCCTTTCCCTTCTTGTTTTTTTTTCTTTCCTAGCACCAGGGGAGCCACCCCTCCCAAATTTCGTTGTTTGGTACCTGTACTATAGCAATGACAATAAAGACCATTCATTCATTCATTCATTCATTCATTCATTCATTCATTCATTCATTCATTCATAGGAGACTAGCCAATCAGTGACTCTTAGGTTGTGTTCTCACTAGAACCTTTGCTTCACTTGGAATCGGAGTTTAGGATAAAATTCACTTTGCTCTGAGACGTTTGGAGCTGTGAGAACGCGCATTCGAAATCAGTCCCGGAGCAAACAGCCGACGGGTGCCCCGCTCGAAAAGGGTGGGTTTGCTCCGGTTAGAAACGAGGAAAACATAGGAAAACAACGTGTTGATCTGGATAAGAGCGGGACGAACGGGCAATTTCCACGTTTTCTTACCAATCAACTACCACGTCTGTTGCTTCGATTGCGTATGTTACTTCGTTTACATAAAGGTGCTGTGAGAACGCAAATCAGAGAAATAATGTATGCAACAATGTTGCAAACTCATCCACTTGCTCTGGGTCCTGATTCAGACTTTCATGTGAGAACATGACCGTAGACAGTAGTTTACATTAGCCTATCCAAGGCTTTGTCGACCAACACAACGGGAGTAGAATCTGCATCTGGCTAGCTGACAATAAACTATCAATACACCTAGGTAAAACTGAAACCATCCTATACGGATCCCCATCTAAACTCAGAAAGGCTGAACATTTTAAAATAAAAGTGGGTAACATTAATATCACAAGAAAAGAGGATATTACATACCTGGGCTCCATCTTAGAGGCAAATCTTTCCGGAGATAAAATGGCAGCAAAAGTAATCAAAAAAGTGAACCATAGAACTAGATTCTTGTACAGGATATCCTCACTTGTCAGTAAAAACACACTGAGGACCCTATCAGGAGCTCTCATTCAATGTCACTTCGACTATGCCGTAACATCATGGTACTATAGAACCACAAAGGCCCATAAAACAAGACTCCAGACAGCCCAAAATAAACTGGTTAGGCTTCTGCTAGGCCTCAACCCTAGGACACATCTAACCGCTGCTCATTTTTTGAGCCTTGATTGGCTACGAGTAGTTGACAGAGTGCAGCAGCTTGCACTGGGCCTGGTCTTCAAGATACGCTACACCACAAAGACACCCAAGTACCTGTCAACATACTTCCAAAAAGTGAACAACGTCCACACATACAATACCAGAGGAAGCTCCACGAACCACGTTCAACCGCGTTGCACCACAAACAAGGGGTTAAACTCGTTTGCAAACTATGCAGTAAAAATGTGGAACGCCCTTCCTATAATCTTAAAGGAGTGCAAAACACTGCCCACCTTCAAAACCACTCTCAAAAAACATTTACAGGAGGCTGCAATCCGTAACTGGACCCTCTAAATCAAAAATCAGATTAAAAGACCCGAACTACCCACTGTACATACTTTGTGTTTTGTCCCCCGCCCCCACCTGTGGTGTATGTCCCCACCTGTCCTACCCGCTGTACATACCTTATGTTTTGTTGTATTGTTCTTCCCATGATGGATGTATGTTTATGTTGTAGATAGTAATAGTTATTTGTCTGTATTATCTTGTAGATAGTACTAGTTTTTTTGTCTGTCTTACATGTAACGATGAATTGAGAATCAAGGACCCCAATTGAAATAAGCCAGTGGCTTTCTTGGGTTTTTATCCTGTTAGTTGACCTTGTATGTAATATGTACTTTCATGTACCGACTTCTGCAAATCTTCTAATAAAGTTTTCAATCAATCAATCAATCTCCCCTGTCTGGTTTGGATCTCCTCACGCCCAGACGTCCTCTAATGCCTATAGTGGGGGCTGGGTGGCCTGCGTTCCTCTCCTGTAAAATAAATAAATAAATAAAAATCACCCAAGTTCCGGTTATTATTTGAACTTTTAGTTGCTTTGTAGCCCCCGCTCGTTTTTTTCCCCCCCGCAGCCGCGCTCGCCTCGTCCTCCCTTGTTGAGAAATAATGAGGGTGTTTGATGTGAGGCTACTGTAGCGGGGTAACGAGAGGAACGGCGCCCCGTTCGAGAGACATGAAAGCTCTTCAGTCCCATCCGGACAACGCCAGTCGGCGTGGCGGCCATTACGGACTGGGACGGAGCCTTCGTGGAGGTCTGTCGCTGACTTCCTAATAGGGGTACGGTGGAAACTGCCGGCGGAGGCTACCGCGGCCGCCGAACGTGACCCTTTTAAACAGTTCTGAGGGGGGGGGGGGGGGTGGAACCGTAATACTCGAATTGGCGTTTGGCTTCAGAGAGTCAGAGAGTCCCACGGACTGAAGTGGGTAGTCAAGAGGGATAGCTGCGCTGGAGTGGATTGGTTTAACAAAGTGGTTGTATTCTAGTTAGTCAGAGAGAGGGGGACTGATGTGGTCTGGGGTGGTCTAGTGGTCTAGCACCGTGGTCTACAGTGCACACATTATGCCCATGTCGGCATGGGTTGGAATCCGGCCCATGCCCTCCTGACATGCCCTCTCTCTCTCCCTTCTTCTCTTTACTTTCCTGTCTGTCTTCACTGTATCAATCCAGTAAAAAAATGAAAAATATGAGTGGGACTGCCCCACTCTGGAAGAAAAAAAAAAAGAGAGGGGGGCTCCCAAACCGGGGGAGCGGCAAAGACCTCAGGGTGGTGCGAGGCCCAAAAAATGCATATTCAACAAGATAACCTCATTTATTATTTCCGAACCTGGCCAGAGTGGGTTATTTCCAGAGGCCAAGATAGGCTAAAGACAGCATGAAACTAAACAAAATGATGCCAGGACCTCAGAGACCTTAAGACTTATTTTCGATAATTCATTGCAATTTCATTGCTGCAAGGTCAAGGAACCGAGGGCCTTTTACTCTAGTTTCACTCTCTTACACTTAACAATAAAACCTGAAACTTGATATACATTAGCAGATAGCAAAATAGTCAAAATACAACATGTTTTCTTTCTTCCAATGGGGGAGGCGGGGAATTTCATACGGTGTGAAATAGGCATAGACTGTATTCTATCGCTGTGTGGATGTGGTCCTAGCATATGGATTCCTACATGTATCTTAAACATCCAATCATAACCTTAAAGCCTTGGCCTCTTAAGTCTATGTCAGTGACAACCACAGAAATCAATTTGCAACAACAATTGATATTGACATCGGCTCGTCCTTTCTCTATCCCATTTCTCATCTCACCTCACCTCAGCGTTTCAATGTCACACTTAACGGCGCTAAAGCCACACAGTTAGAACACACGCGGATCTGTTCTGTCGTCTACGGTTAATAACCCCTGCTTGACAAACAAAAGAAACGTTGAGGGCTTCTTAATATTCTAGAACATCTCGACTCACACACACACACACACACACACACACACACACGCGCGTCTGCTCGAATGACGAGTCCATAAATTCTCCCGGGCTACGTCAAGCAAACAGGAAGCGGGGCGCGTCTGACCTGTTGTCATATCAATCTCTCCTGCTTCTGTTCATCGCCGCTATCACTCACACGCAGGGTATGACACCACTGTCCCCCCCCCTAGCCACTGTCCCCCCCCTAGCCACCCCACCCCCCCCCCCCCCCTGACGGTGACGGAAAAACAGAGGGATTAAGAGGACGGAACGACACAGCGATGAGGAGGAGGTGGAGAGAGACGGTGATGGAAGGATATCAACCCCCCCCCCTCCTCCTCCTCCTCCCTTCTGAGAGGGGGAAACGAGAGGAAGGTCCCTGGTCGGGACAGGGTTAATATTTAGCCCAGGACGCCGTAGAGTAGAGAGAGAGGGGGGGACAGCGTGATCTGTCTCGCCCGTCGACTAACCCAGGGAGACTGCAGAGCAGAGCAAGCAACCCAGTGTCCTGTATGGAGTTAATGATTACACACAGCATCCTGCTACCGGCTGGCCAATGGCGGCTCATCACAGCTCCATAACAATGGAGGTTGGCCTCTGCCTGGGTGGACTGCACAGGGACGGGATCTAACCCTGTCCATCTCCCTTCTTATCCCCTTAGCATGCGGCAGGCTAGTCTGTTAACGGTTAACGCAGACGCCGATGAATCAATCGGACGGACCGTCGGAGGGTACAAACACACAAATACACACACGGAGGGGGGGAGGCAACGATCAGTGTGATGGTTGTATAGCGGTCATTCACAGAGGGCTTGTTAACAGGAAGTGGGGCCTATGCCACCGGAGAGTTGATTGACAGCTGAGGTGACGGATGTTTTGTCGTCGGGTCTTCCTGACGTCGCTGTGGTGTTTCTTTGGGGATCAATCTCTCTTTGGGAAAGTTCTTCAGAAGTTGCTTACGTTACAATTTACATTTACATTTACACGAGGTGAGGGAAATACGATGAATACAGAAAAACGGTTGGACGGTAATGGAAAATAATAGTTCTCTTTTCAACTGTTTACACATATTAATTAGAAATGGCCAACCGATGTATCATCTTCACATTGAGGCGCAGAGCAATTGATTTAAACTAAAGGTAATAAAAGTCAATGCGTGTTTGAACCCAGCCTAGTGGCTATCCAAGTAGCTCACTGTCAACTACTCACCAGAGATACTATACCATACACTACTTCCTTCACACCACAGAATGGGGAGAGAGAGGGCTCTAGACACAACTTCAACTTAAACACCTTTCTCCTAACCCAGAGCACCATTTGTCATCTTTAAAATGCGTACAGTGACACTGCCTCTTGGGTTTCTTTTAATTTTCACCTGCATTGAATCCATAATCATCTTAAACACAAAAGTAATTACCTTACAACCGGGCAGGAGGATGAATTTGCATTGTCACCACCGGGATCCCAGCTCCATTACAACACCACACAGGGGGAATTAGCCGCTGCAACAAGAGAGAGGATGTTTTGATTTTCAAATGGAGCGTGGAACACAGTCATCATACATATGAAAAGGCCCCCCAGCAGCACAAACAATGGCCACCGTTGCTACAACTCTTTAGGCCTCGACGCGCGCATCGCGGGGCTCAGATCAGAGGCAGTTACCGTGTGTGATGTGACCTGGAATGGGCTGCCATAGGGCCGGGCTACAGCGAGGGCTTCCGCTGGCCCATCAGGGGTACCCCGTTTCAATTTGCAACTTTTCTTTTTTCACGGGTTGAGGAAAGGTGGTAGGAAATCGAATTTTACAAATCTTTTTTAAATCCCACGCAACACATAGACATTTCTTTTTGCTTCACCCAAACCCGTGAAGAAGGAAAAAAAACACCCTAAGCTAGGCTGAATCCACCCTGAGCTCAGAGTCACATCAGGCTTCTAAAGAGCTCCTGTGTATTTACCCAGCAGGAGGTCCACACACACCGTCACTCTCCCTGCTCCTGTCTCCCTTCCCGCCTTCCCGCCTCCCCTCCTGCCTCCCCTCCCGCCTCCCCTCCCGCCTGCCCCTCCTGCCTGCTCCTCCCTCCTCCCCTCCCGCCTGCCCTCCCGGCTGCCCCTCCCGCCCCCCCCCCCACATGAGGGTGACAATATATCACCCACTAAAGGCCACTGAAAGGAGCAGAGCGTGGCGATTATGCGTCACTGAGGGCAGGGGGGGGAGGCGGAGTGCTGTGTGTGTGTGTGTGTGTGTGTGTGTGTGTGTGTGTGTGTTTCTGTCTGTGTGTGTGAGCAACCGAGTGTCCTATGCTGATGCATCTACTAATGTTTGTGTTCAAGAATTTTATTGTAAAATGTGAACGCGAATAAAGATACTAAAATGTGTGTGTGTGCGTGCGTGTGTGTGTGCACATGTGTGTGCGCGTGTGTGCATGTGCGACTGTTACTAAAACAGCAGGTACATGCACAGCTGACAATGAGAGAGGAAGAGAGAGCGAGAGAGAATGAGAGAGAGAGATAGTGAGAGAGAAACAGAGAGAGGGAGAAAGAGAGTGAGAGAAAGAGAGAGAGGGAGAAAGAGAGTGAGAGAGAGAGAGAGGGAGAAAGAGAGTCAGAGAGAGAAAGAGAGGGAGAGAGAAAGAGAGTGAGAGAGGGAGGAGGGGTCCTCTCAACAGCATGACTATGTTTCCCTACGGAGGAGTGACAGTATTGACAGTCTCAGACGTCGTGTATGTCTCGAGTTATGAAAACCTATGCCGTGCTATTGATATAACCCAGCGGATGATGTCATCGGCCACCCCTGACCCGCGCTATCGATTGTAATTACTTTGCCGCGGCTTTGCCTCAATCATCAGAGGCATCAGCTCTTCTCAAACCCAGATTCAGTCAATTGGAAATGTCTGGCCATATGAAAACACGTTCGGAGCATTCTGTCTCTGAGCAGGGAGCTAATAACGAACTCATCACGATTATGACAAATATAATTCGATCAAATCAGCGTGTACACAGCAAATCGCGGCATGTGTCACGAATCAGAAGGCAGGACCCGAATGCAAGACCCCAGGACACGGCAGGTAAGTGCAGAAGAAGAAGAAGAAGAAGAAGTCGTCTCTCGTTTCTGAATTGTTTACAGCGAGAGAACGACGATGACCGCCGGTGGTCATGGGCCGAGGAGTGGGGATGGCGTTTTCCAGGCGGGTGGGCTTTACCGAGGGGGTTCCCGGGGGAGGGGGAGCTGGATGGGCGGGTTGGTAACCTGCCGACTGGCGAGGCTGGTAGGCGGGCAAGGTAATCCTGGATGACAAGGGGGAACAGGTGGAAGGAAATGAGTAGGCAGGCAGGCGACTAGCAGACGGATCAGAAAAGACAGGCAGGCAAGGCCAGCAGACTGATTGACTGAGCTGGAAAGCGTGGAACATAAACAAAAGCGTGTTTGGCCGACGATTCCGCCGTCGACTAGCTGCAGGTGCAGGGGTCTCGTAGTGGCGAGGTGATGGCAGGATAGCAGACAATAACAGCTGATTACTGCAGGTAGTAGCTGACGACGAACACTGAAGATGAAAAGCATACATTTGCATTCCATTGAGTCTCAAGTTCTCAACCAGATATGTTGTATCTTGGTTTGGAGGTTTCAGTAGGAATCTTTTAATGGTTCATCAGGGCCTTGAACTGATCATGTGGCGTCACAACCATCACAGGTGAAGATACAGTGCCCTGCGTAAGTCACGGGACAGACAGTGCTCTACACTCCAAAAGTTTGGATTTGAAATCAAGCAATTACTGTGAGGTTAAAGTATAGAGTCTCAGCTTTTGTGTGATGGTATTAGTGTACATATCGGTTTCAGCATTCAGTAATTACAACACTTACAAAATGACTAAAGTAATGGGACAATTGGGCAGTTAGAGCTGTCGTTGTCTAGTATTGATTTCCGGCTTTGCGTTTGTCTTTCACCATGACCAAAGCGGTGTCAATGAGAGTCAAGGAAACCATTATGAGGCTGAAAAATCTGGAAAGGAACTATGAAAACATAGCCAAAAGCACAGGCTTGCCAAAATTCCAACAGTTTGGAACATCATTCAAACATTTTTTCTTTTCTTTAAAGCACTGACCTCAACAATCGCAAAACGGGCTGGTAGACAAAGGCAGACTACATCGGCCAAGAATGCTCACCATAATTTGGAACACTCTCCAGGAGGTAAGCATGAATGTCAGAGACCACCATCTGCAAATTACTTAGGCGTCACTGCAAGGTGAAAACCACTAGTTACTACCACTCAAAAGGGATGGTCACTTACTGTTTGCTAGTACCTTAAAAGCCTCCATAAGTCTGAAACAAGGTCTTGTGGACAGGTAGGATTAATATTATCATGTAATGATTGTAAGAGGAAAGTGATTGTAAGAGGAAAGTTTGGAGGAAAAAGAAATGGTAAATGGACTGACTTATATTGCGCCTTTATCTAAAGCGCTTTACAACGGCCTCTCATTCACCCGTTCACACACACACACCAATGGTGGCAAGCTGCCATGCAAGGCGCCGGCCCCGCTCACTGGGAGCAATTTGGGGTTCAGTGTCTTGCCCAAGGACAATTTGACATGTGGCCAGCCGGGGCTCGAACCGCCGATCTGCCGACCTTGCGATCGTTAAACGGCGGCTCTACCTCCTACCTCCTGCGCCACAGCCGCCCACAGGATCTGCCCAAAAAGGATCTGCCCAAGTTGTTACAGTCCATCACCTACCACCATCTGTGAAACACGGTGGAGGTGGTGTTAAAACCACTCCAACTGGCTAACAAGACTGGCCAATCTTCAATCTTCAGATTTAAATCCAAATCCAATTGAACAAAACAAACAACAACTGAAGATGGCTGCAGTACAGGCCTGGCAGAGCATCACCAGAGAAGACACCCAGTCTGGTGAGGTCAATGAGTCGCAGACTTCAGCCAATTATTGCATTGCAAAAGATTGTCCACCAAAGTACTTCATTTGGACATTCTGATAAATCTGTCCCATCACTTTTGGGCACCCTGAAGGTGCGGGAGTATGCATAAAATGTCTGAATAGTGAAACCAATATGCACACAAATACCATCAAATAAAAGCTGAGAATCTCTACTTTAACCTCATTGTAATTGTTTGATTTTTAAGCCTGTCTCACTATTTACACATGGCCCTGTATAGCATTTCAAATCATCTAGTGTTGATAACAAACGTGTCTATATTCATCCTTGACTACCACTGTGTCTACATAATTGATATCAATAATATGAGTTATAATGTTGAGACCTGCGTGTCTGAGATTTGCTGTGATTTTAAGGCATTGTTTAAAAAATCCATGAATTTGCTTGTGTGGTATTATGAAGTAAGTAAGTAAGTAAGTCAAACTTTATTTATATAGCACCCTTCTCAGCACGAATGCACAGGGTGCTTTACATAAGGTGTAATGTTACATAATTTAAGATGACCTCAACAAGTGTCCATGAGGGATGGGGGAGGGGGGGGGGGGGGAAGGAGCGCATTCTTCACATGTGAGACTTGAAACTTCTTCTTTTTGAAAGTACGAGTGCAAGTACTCTATTATATTATTTGTCTTTGCTTTGCTACTCGTATGCATCACCAAGGCCACCATGACACGTTTTAATGACACTTCAAGACATGTGTGAACACCCTTAAATCTTAAAAACAACTTGAAATGCGGCAGAACACTTCTATAAAGCCTTGCAGAAATGTGCCTCAAAGGAATAGTCCACATGTGCCTCAAAGGAATAGTCAATTTGTTGTTTGTGTTCTCTACGATCCAAGGTGAACAAAACTGTAATTGAGCTTCCAAAGTGGTCCGTCAATGAATTCAGAAAATTGAGACACAACGCATCAGAGGATCATTATTGATTTGAACCGGCGTTTACGCCTGATAGTTGCTACAGAGATAAACGAACATGGAGAAGATAGGAAGTGCATCCTGCCTTTCACAAACAGCGGACATGCGCTCTAATTTTCCTTGTATGGATAATTGCATTTTAGATTGTTGAAAAAAGGAGTAAATATGCATGCAATCTACCCGCATCACTTTAGATGTTCAGAATGATTATCAATTGATGCAAATAAGTCTGTAAAAACAGCATTTATACTGGTTACTAGGACAACAGCTTGTGTCCTCTGGAGTGACATGAAAATGGTGTCACAGCAGAGAACATGTCTGTCACACCAATGGACTTCTCAGGATATTTGGACATTTTGGGGCCTTGTGGGAATTCTCAAGCCTTCCGTTTGAACCCACCAGGTACTTCTCCCATTGGTTTTCATAAGGGCTTTTCACACCGCAGTTTATTAGCCTCGGGCTATCCTTAGCCGAGGGTGAAGCTTTGCCTCGATTCACACTAGCATTTGGTAACTCTTGGTTTAGTGTTAACCCAATTGGCTAACACTTCACATTTGTGCACTGATAGCATTCAGGGGGATTTCTGGGGCTTAACCTGAAAAGTCTGTGCTGACACTGCTACAGTACAGGCCCAGCTGACTCTGGTCTAATGTCGGTGCTAGCCCACTTAGCA
>NC_137676.1:54094187-54129187 GCF_963989245.1 Nansenia antarctica
ACTAAATGCCCCCGGGCCCTGAAACAGTGTGTTACCACTAAATGTCCCCCCCCTCTCTCTCCCCCCACTGGGCCCTGAAACAGTGTGTTACCACTAAATGCCCCCCCCCCCCTCTCTCCCCCCACTGGGCCCTGAAACAGTGTGTTACCACTAAATGCCCCCCCCCCCTCTCTCCCCCCACCAGGCCCTGAAACAGTGTGTTACCACTAAATGTACCCCCCCTCTCTCCCCCCACCAGGCCCTAAATGCCCCCCCCCTCTCTCCCCCTGACAGGCCCTGAAACAGTGTGTTACCACTAAATGCCCCCCCCCCTCTCCCCCTGACAGGCCCTGAAACAGTGTGTTACCACTAAATGCCCCCCCCCCCTCTCCCCCTGACAGGCCCTGAAACAGTGTGTTACCACTAAATGCCCCCGGGCCCTGAAACAGTGTGTTACCACTAAATGTCCCCCCCCTCTCTCTCCCCCCACTGGGCCCTGAAACAGTGTGTTACCACTAAATGCCCCCCCCCCCTCTCTCCCCCCACTGGGCCCTGAAACAGTGTGTTACCACTAAATGCCCCCCCCCCTCTCTCCCCCTGACAGGCCCTGAAACAGTGTGTTACCACTAAATGCCCCCCCCCCCCTCTCCCCCTGACAGGCCCTGAAACAGTGTGTTACCACTAAATGTCCCCCCCCCCCTCTCTCTCCCCCCACTGGGCCCTGAAACAGTGTGTTACCACTAAATGTCCCCCCCCCCCCCCTCTCTCTCCGTATGCCCTATGCTTACGGATCTGAGGATGATGACAATGAGGATGATGACGAAGATGAAGAGGAGGATATATTTACGCCATGATGCCAAGTGACTGGGGGGGGGGGGGGGGGGAGGGGGGACGACGACGACGACGACACAGGACCGGCATACGGCATAACCGACCCACAATGCACCGCTCGGTGGTGGCACGCGTTCGCTAGGATGTCGTCGTGGGGACGGCTGTCAAAGAGACTTAGTTAACTTACGCACGGACGGACGGTTGGCGTGGGCACAACGGTTGGGGCGTTCTGCCAGTCGGCCGCGTCACGGGCACACACACTGGCTTCCTACGTACCCCCTTGGAGTCCCTGGTGCTGCCTGGCCGCGTGTGGCCTACCCCCTGCCTCCCTGCGACAGATTGCCGGGCCTGGAGTCCGAGCGCGACGCCCAGGGAACAGGCAGCGTGTTGGAGATCCTGCAATGGTGTCGGTTTTTTAATAAACTTATACCCACACAAGCACTTCTGCTGTTCTCCTTTTCTTTGGTAGTCGCCTCTCTCTCTCTCTCCTTTCTCCTTTTTACCAGTGATCTCTCTCTGTCTCTCTCTCTCTCTCTATCTCTGTCCCTCTCTCTCTCTCTCTCTCCCTCCCTCTCTCTCTCCCTCCCTCTCTCTCTTTTCAGTGGTCTCTTTCTTTCTCGCTTCCTCTCTCTCTTCATCAGTGATCTCTCTCTCTCTCTCTCTCTCTCTCTCTCTCTCTCTCTCTCTCTCTCTCTCTCTCTCGCTCTCTCTCTCTCTCTCTCGCTCTAGTAGTAAGACCAGGCGTCTTACTGACCCTGGCTGGCATTCAACATAACTGAATACAACAAGGCATTTAGAAAGCAACGCTCCAACTACAAAGATGTAAAAATATACTTCAATATACTATTTAATCATGGTGAATATTCAGTAGTATTGAATAAGCATGGACTGCCTGCACTTGATAGTATAGACCATAAGTGGTGGTAAGGCACCATGTCTTTATGGTTGCCGATACAACGCCTCACAAGAGCATGTTTCCTTTGTGAATATTCCTTTTCATAAACACAGAGCTCAAAGATTAAAATAGATTGCATTGCTATTGGTTCATAAATATGCCTCAGATGAGAATAGGAAAAAAAGCCCTATACATTAACTGTGTTGTGACAGTAAATGGGGTGATGAGGGGCGGGAGATGAGAGAGAGGGAAGGAGATAAGGAGGGGAGGAGGGGAGGAGGGGAGGAGGGGAGAGCAAACAACAGACCGTAGCATGTATGAGAACGAAAGCTGTTGTTAAAGAGATGTCTGTACACTCATAGAAAGAAAGGGTTATTTGGATTGTTGTAGGTAGGAGAACCGTTTGAAAAACAACCTTACTTCTCCAGACAGGTTTGACAATGTTGAAAACGATTCTCCTACAAGGACAAGGCCAACGAGCCTTGTTTGGGGGGGGGTTTCTTGAAAGGGAGCGGGGGTGTTCAGTAGGGATGCTCTCTCTAGATTCATAACCGACAGAAAGAGGGAGATCTTTGATGTCGGAGGGAACAGGAATCACAGCACTGAGTAATAGGCCATTCACTTTTATGTGTTTGAGTCAAAAGACTCAGTCAGTGAGTCATGCTCTGACAGAGCGCCTGTGTCTAATGTTAGTCCTACCCTATCTGCTGCCACAGGTGGCCTGTTAGAATGTATATTCTAGGAAGAAGCGCAGTAGTCATGGATATAATAATGCTTTGATGGGGGCTGCCACATTATGTAAGGCGGTCGGTCAGGATGAGGGAGGAGAGGGTTGTCTGCTGGTACTAAAGGGAAGGTGATTGGTCAGGATGAGGGAGGAGAGGGTTGTCTGCTGGTACTAAAGGGAAGGTGATTGGTCAGGAGGAGGGGGTTGTCTGCTGGTACTAAAGGGAAGGTGATTGGTCAGGAGGAGGGGGGAGAGGGTTGTCTGCTGGTACTAAAGGGAAGGCGATTGGTCAGGAGGAGGGGGTTGTCTGCTGGTACTAAAGGGAAGGTGATTGGTCAGGAGGAGGGGGGAGAGGGTTGTCTGCTGGTACTAAAGGGAAGGTGATTGGTCAGGAGGAGGGAGGAGAGGGTTGTCTGCTGGTACTAAAGGGAAGGCGATTGGTCAGGAGGAGGGGGTTGTCTGCTGGTACTAAAGGGAAGGTGATTGGTCAGGAGGAGGGGGGAGAGGGTTGTCTGCTGGTACTAAAGGGAAGGTGATTGGTCAGGAGGAGGGAGGAGAGGGTTGTCTGCTGGTACTAAAGGGAAGGCGATTGGTCAGGAGGAGAGGGTTGTCTGCTGGTACTAAAGGGAAGGTGATTGGTCAGGAGGAGGGAGGAGAGGGTTGTCTGCTGGTACTAAAGGGAAGGCGATTGGTCAGGAGGAGAGGGTTGTCTGCTGGTACTAAAGGGGAGGTGATTGGTCAGGAGGAGGGGGTTGTCTGCTGGTACTAAAGGGAAGGTGATTGGTCAGGAGGAGGGAGGAGAGGGTTGTCTGCTGGTACTAAAGGGGAGGTGATTGGTCAGGATGAGGGAGGAGAGGGTTGTCTGCTGGTACTAAAGGGAAGGTGATTGGTCAGGAGGAGGGAGGAGAGGGTTGTCTGCTGGTACTAAAGGGAAGGTGATTGGTCAGGAGGAGGGGGTTGTCTGCTGGTACTAAAGGGAAGGTGATTGGTCAGGATGAGGGAGGAGAGGGTTGTCTGCTGGTACTAAAGGGGAGGTGATTGGTCAGGAGGAGGGGGGAGAGGGTTGTCTGCTGGTACTAAAGGGAAGGTGATTGGTCAGGAGGAGAGGGTTGTCTGCTGGTACTAAAGGGAAGGCGATTGGTCAGGAGGAGGGGGGAGAAGGTTGTCTGCTGGTACTAAAGGGAAGGTGATTGGTCAGGAAGAGGGAGGAGAGGGTTGTCTGCTGGTACTAAAGGGAAGGTGATTGGTCAGGATGAGGGAGGAGGGGAAAGTCTGTGGACATGCTGATTATAAACGAGACTTTGCGATGTGAAAATCCAGAAAACCAACCATTTTTATTCATAAACATTTTCATAAAAATAACAACATCAATATTTTGTTGAATGTATTATTGTATAAATGTGTATTATTTACAAAAATTCAATACCCAACCAGTTAATATAACTTAAGGCGAGTGACAACAATATTTTCATTTTGCAGTTCCTTCTGACTGTCGGTGACACAAAGTCACCAAGTCCTGACCTGGTTGTTTTTGCTCAAGTGAATACATTTCATCAGTAATGCCTCAAGTCTAAAATCATCATTTCATCTGCCAAGTAAAAACTACAGAATCTCGCAGCAATGTGTGCTACCTGATAACTCAACAGCAATGTTTTTTGGTGTTTAGTCAACTCTGGCTTGACTACGCATTGTACAACACCAACCATGGACAGTATGATGACATACCACTACAGGTTGTTTTGTTTTTTTAAACGGATCAGCTGTTCAATCAAATTATGTTTTGAGTCATTTATACTTGTGTCTTAGAAATATACAGTATTTGATATCAAATAACCATTTCTAAAACATGATCTTATTCCAGCCCTCCAATATCACACATACAACAAGTTTAAAGTTTAAAAATGCATTTCCACTTTAACAATTAAAGGTAAACAGTGGCAATTGCAATATGTATATACAGTTATAAAAATACAAAGTAAGTACAGCCATACAAATATATTTATTTTCCATTTATGGTAAAACTTTCACAATTTAATAATATTATTCAACCAATTTTTTTTAAAACACAATACAAAGAACAATCAAGAGAATACTGACAGCAAAACAAAAAGAATTCGCAAAACCTTGGCACAGATGGAGAGCTTTGTCTTCAAAGCCAAGAACATGTGTTACATTCATGTCCTAAAACGAAGTGTCTCATTCTCTCTCCGAGTCGGACTTGGTAGTGTTTGTTCCCTATATTCAACGATACTGAACACAAACATGCATTTTTAATAAGAACCATTAGCCTATGTGACTGCGGTGTGTGGATACAAAAAGCCTTCAAAGCATAAAATATAAGACTCTCAAGTTGAAAGAGGATATCTCCAAGTAGATATAAGTGCAATAACATATGTATCCCAGCTTTTTCGATGCAGTTCCATTTCTTATTAGCTTTTTTTTACGTCGAGGAGGTTGTGCAGCTATCCAGCTGACAATATGCTGAACTGCAAGTCAGAATGATACGCTGCTGTAATACAGGGTTTGGTTTGAAAGGACCAAATCTGTTGATTGTGACAGCTAAAATACAACTTCAGTCTCTGTTGAGCTGTAAACTCGGGAGGGTTTTACAATCAATGTATGTATGCATTTTTGCATAGAGAGTCAGCAGCAGTACGTAAACGATTCACAAGGCGGTTACCCATTTCACAGCGTTTTTGCAAAAATCATACTTCAAGCAAACCGTCCTTATTCTTGGTTCCCCTGCGACATCGACCGTCAACCAAGTTCACCCGACCGCAACATGTTGAGACATCAACACCATGGTACCAGTAGTCTAACGATCTGTTCCACAAAGCTTCAATCTTCCAAGACGGAAAGATTGTGAATGTCGTGTGTTACGCATAAAGCAACTGAACGTATCTCTCTTTCAAATGCCCTCGGGTAGAGTAAAAGGCCAGGCACTGACCACCTGTGGCTTTAGCTCCATCTTCTCTTTCTGTTTCAGATGCACCCGGCCGTGCCGTTTCCTCTCGTCGCTGCGGGCGAACCGCTTGCCGCATACGTCGCAGGAGAAGGGCTTCTCCCCGGTGTGAGTCCGGGTGTGGGTGGTGAGGTGGTCGCTACGGCTGAAACTGCGCAGGCAGATGCGGCACTGGAAGGGCTTGTGGCCCGTGTGGATGCGGATGTGCCGGTTGAGCTCGTCCGAGCGGGAGAAGCGCCGGTCGCAGTTCTCCATGGGGCAGGTGAACGGCTTCTCTTTGGCTGGCCCGTTGGAGGCAGCGGGGCTTTTCCTGACGCGGGGGGCCTTTTGGACACGGGTGTAACTTTGAGCGAACGAGTCTGGCAAGAGGGAGGAATACAGCATGGAGTCGATGGTGCTGGGGAGAGCCGCCGGGGAAGTGTAGGTCGTGTCGCACTGATTCGATAATGGCTGAAGTTCAAAGTTGGGGAAAATGCCCGGTTTCAAAAGGTTAGACGAGAGGTCCATGGCAGGGTAGTTGGTGTAGAGAGGACTAGAGTAACTCTGGGAACAGGTGTCAGAGAAACACTGTTCCTGTTTAATGCCGCCTTCAACTTTAAACTCCATCTCGGGGTTGGGGCAGATCGGGGAAAACGAATCTAAGAGTTCCTTAACATCCACTTGTTGGTCAGGTGGGAAATCACTGGACATCGGGTAGCTTTCCGAATGAAAGCCCGTCTCCAAATAAGCGTCCGGTTTACTGAATGTGCCCCACTCGTAACAACTGCTCTCGAACTCATTCTTGACCACAACGGGGAAAGACGCAGTCTCGGACTGCGGCTCGACGCTGCTCTGGTTCGCGGGGGAGCCAAAGCTCACCTGAGAGGAAGCCGAATCGTGAGCCTGTCCGCTGGCCTGACCCTCGGGGTAGCTGGGGCACGTCTGCTCCGGAGAGTAAAGGGGCGGGGTGGCGTTCCCTGCCGAGCAGTTGGAGGTCTGCCTCTGGACCCCCGCGTCGCCGAAGCTGCTGTGGCTGCTGTCCACCGGTGCAGGCGACGCGTACGACGCCACGGTGCCGCTCTGTTGAACTTCGGAGATCGGTAACGTGGAGATACCGACAATCTCTGTGATCATGTTAAGCAGCGTCTCTGTGCTGCACGGGGCCCCCTGAGACGCCTCCACATAGAAGCTGCCGGAGTACGCCAGAGAGGAGGGGTAGGTGGCTTTGGGTCCCTCGCAGGAATTAAAGGCGTACTCGGAGCTGGAGGGCTCCGTTTTGAGGGTGACAGGTGCTCCTTCTGAATAAATAATACAAAAGGAAAACTTTGTGTCATTACAAATGCTTTGCACCGATCAAAATGCAAAGGAAGCATATCACAGTTATGTAACCATGCATGCGTAATATGCACCATGCACAGTAACGGACCATATATACCTAGTACTAAAACCATTGTTTATCTTCGATAAAACCACATATGGCCACTATTTAACTGCTATTTGACATTGTTATTGATTGCAAATTGATTTGTAATATGCTGCAGCGGTAATGCGAACTCACCGTGGGTAAACTGAGCTGCTGCTCCTCTCTCGGCGTCCGCAAACATCTCCTGGTTATCTTTACGAGCGCTATTTTCCATCCCCAAAGCAGCATTGTTGCAATTCTCAAACTGAGGGTAGAATGAATCTTTCGAGTTCAAATCCATGTTGTTCAGCATGATTGCGAGTTTTGGAGTCGTATCAATCCCAGGTAGGTGTATAGGTCAAAACAGCAAACGCAAATTATGTCCTCTCCCCTTTGGACGAACGGGTGTTGTCAGTTATCCACGGGAAAAAAAGCAGACGTTTGAGGAAATGACAAAATATGTCAATAAATCGGAGTTCCTTTTTTGGACCTAGATACTGTAAAAGTGCGTCTCGTTGCTTTAGAGCTCTTCGGCTATCTGTTGCTGTGAATTTCACACCAGTGGCATCCCTCCTCTCCCCTTATATACCCTTGGTCGGGCAGCTCGTCCCTCCTCCCCATTCATTACCTCCAGTGAGAGGATTCCCCGCTGCGTATAAACTTCGTGCCCATAAATGGACAGAGGATGTGACGGGCTTCCCCAAACAAGGAGACTTGCCATTCTGACGTTGCAACAAGTTGGGGGACAGACACACCAGCCAGCCATCAATCACCCGATCTGATATATTCATGAGAGAATAACAATGAATCTGGACCTATATCAACACGATAGCACTGTTGCCTGTTGCATTCAGTCGACGAGGCTGTGTTAATGTTCTCTGCAGCCGACACGGTTTCAGAAGGCTTATTAAAGCGAGTAAAGACAACACTCCCTCATCAGAGCCATTGCTTTTTGGTCAGGCTGCATTTGTAAATAAGAATTTGTTCTTACATGTTTGCCTGGTTAAATAAAGGTTTAAAAAAAATAAAAAATAATAATATTATGTTACAAACGAGGCGAATCCATTTCAATGATGGAGTGTCGTACTATATGAGCTTGTTATCGTATGCTGAAAATTAGGCGACACAGACAACGATGCGGTTAAAGAGGGAGCGATTGAGTTATCTCAAACTGAAATACAATCACATTTAGACGAAGTTCATTAGGCATAATAGGCTACGGCACAGCTCAATAGTTAAACTTCTGCACGTCTGACAACAGGCTATTATATAAACACTAAAATTAACTACATTAATGGCCGTGGTCTATGGATGACAAACATTAAGCTCAAAGAGACACTGCACGGAATGACTCCACAAAGCAACAAAACATGTACAGTGGCGGTGTCATCTCTTTGTGCAGAGCGATGGGGACAATGTGTGAATGTGTTATGTCCTGCTTAGCTGCTAATTCAAACTCGCACCGGTTTATTAATGCCATGGCCCCACTGTGCACATGTGGGCGAGAGAGGTAGCCTCGGTGTTGTTTTCAGCTATAAATGCAACTTGGGATAACCCCTCGCTGGTGTACGCCTAATTGCTTCCAGACGTGCTGTGCACCAACCAAACAGTTTTTTCATGTCAGTCACTTCCTCGAGTCTTTGGCAAACATGACCGTTGTCACTGTGCAGGGAACTACCAAAATACTCAATCCAAAGGCTGGCATTTCAGGCCTGTGCCAGGTCAGCGAATCAATGAGACCCCCCGAGTGTTCAGTGGTTGATCCCAGCTGTAACCGATGGCTTTTCAAATCAAACAAACAGACAAAGAAAATGTCATTGACGGTCACACATCCTAGCCGGGTCCGTATATAGCCCGTGTTCACATAGGCCTATAGAAATGTTGGAGGGGGAGCTAAATGTGTGGGGCTACTGTGAATGAGCTATCGATGAGCTCTGTCCTGGCTGAGACGCCTCTGTGGGGATTTCAGCACCATGGACAGCACCAGTGCTGATTTAGCGTCCGCGTCAAACGGTGGTCTGAAAATACAGGTCTAAACTATAGATCTACTGCTAATAGCCTATAGGCTACACATGGTCAAATTGATAAGGCTATGAGGTACAACTCCTTAGAGCACACAGCCTGCTCTAAACAAGGAACATTTGGGTATCTAGAAAACAATATGTTTCAAGGACGTTAGCCTAAAAGTACGCAAACCAATATCAACTTCATCCAAATAGTTGATCCTTTAGTAATATGCATTTGTTCACCAAATATATGTTGTTGTTGTTGTTGTTGTTGTTTTTTTACACAACGATCAGAGGAAGGATCTGCACATCATTTCCATAACTGCGTATGGAAGAGAGCACTCCCCGTCCCCCTTTTAAGTTAAAATGCCCTAATGCGCTCTTTCTCTCTGTCTGCCAGTCAGCGCCGCGTTGACATTCTCTCCAGAACAAATCGTTTTCACCTCAGCGATACGCTCTAATTCTAGGCCCCGAAATGTTTCGTCTCCGGGAGAGACGTCTTCCAGTAATCTTCGGTCTATTAAAACATATCTGATCACACAGGGTTCAACATCACCGAGACGCTGTTGTGATAACTCAATGCGGAGTGCCGCTAACCTCTCTCCTCTGCCAAATACCACAGGGCGAAGTAATGGATTTATATAATGGCAGCACTCAGTGACATTATTGCACAAGGCTAAACGCCGTACCTGTAAAAGTGATAAAATGAAAGCATGGTGGGTTTGTCGTTATATTAGAGTGCTGCGAGTAAAAGTGTTTTCTTATTCCGTTCATGAAAACTAAAGGCCTGGTTTAAAAAAAAGAAAAAAGAAAAAAAAGGATGTCGCCAACACGACGTTCGCCTGGTTGTGTGTTGTAACGAGGTTTTTGAGTTCAAAGCGCATCAAAGTGGTGGGGCTCCGAGATGAAACCACGGGAATGAAAGGAAGGCAATTTCCATTCTCAAGACACATTTCGACTAAATGAGCCAACCTTTAAGTTGAAAAGTGGAATATGATAGAGTGATATGCTGTAGACCCTGGGTCCCATATATTCTCATACGCACACTCCCATTAATAACAATGACATTATGAATTCCTCTTGAAATTCCCCTTGAGTATACTACAGGGCCAGGCCTATATGTAGTGGAGGTGGTTTAGAATCCCACTCTTGTGACGGGTAGCCTGCCTCAGACACATAAACCCAGGTCTCACCTCCTTTTGGTCTAATGGTAGACACTTGGGTCTTCCCTGCAGGAGACCCAGGTTCGAACCCTATCTGCCACATACTGTACGCCTGTAGACGAGATGATACCTGGACGACCTAAACATGTTGTCAATCAGCATCGCTAAAGGTTATGATCTGGGGGATGTAAAAGCAGCAGGATACATTCTGTAAACTTCCGGTCACTTCTACGCACAGTAAGAGTGATGGTCTGTATTCTTTGGTCAACCCCAAAGCATCGATATTATGTTCTCGATTTGACGTGAGTCTCCATGGTCGCCATATCGGGGCAGTCAACAGTTATAGTCATAGAGTTGGAAAAATGCCTCATGCCACGTGCAGCATTTGGCTGTACAAACAGACGAAACATGGAAAACAGGCTATAATAAACAGGATAACTTTTCACAAGTGGCAATTTTTGTGCATTTTAATGTAAATTAGTGAACGTGAAATATCCCTTCACACTATCCTGACTAGAATGACCTGACACCATCGTGACGATGGCTACCTAACAAAAACATAACATTACTGAATGTTAAAGCTCTACATGACTTGGGGTAAATGTGATATTTACTTAACAATGTCCTCATTCTTTGTGTAATTTACTTAATAGAAAACGATCAGCTGGAATGAGATTATACACACTACATTAGCTATATCTAGTAAACCATACGCTGCTAGCTTAAAGCACTGGCTGCACCATTCAGCTACATACCAGAAGTAGTTTTGAGGTGTGCCTTGTTTTTGTCGAAGATTCTCCAAAGATCCTGCACTAGGGAAAGCTTGGGCGATAGCTGTCAGACAGAAGGATGTTGAGCCTAACGATACGACAGTTCTCTGTAGCTGTCATTTCAAAACAGATGATTTTGACAGATCTGGGCAAATTGTGTGTTTGAAAATCCGTTTTTTTTGTTAGTGTATTTTCAAGTCATAAGATTACAGTGTTCTTTGTGGTAAACAGTGTTCATATATAGTGGAAACCGATTGGAATGACGGGCATACAAATGATCTCTTGTTAACATAAATGGAATTACCACTAAATCTGATATTGAAAGTAAACATGCTTTTTGGGATTTTTCTAATATTGATATCTTAAGGCCAATGCACACGATTCGATTCCATTCTTTTGAATGAGACCCAATGAGACAATGCACACGGCGTGCGATGCGATATTGTCGCACGACAACATTCGATTCTCCATTCACATTCATTCATTCATTGGTGTGAATTGAGAATCGAATGTTGTCGTGTGACAAAATCGCACGGCGTGGGCATTGGGCTTTACTTAATTTGAAGGTGCCCAATAAAGCCAGGTCAACTAGGACATCAAGATAAACTGGCGAGGCAAAGTCCTGTACCTGTGTCTGGATCTCCTGAACCACTGACTCATCAACCTCGGCAAGTTTAACAAAGCAATTCTTATCCCAGCAAGTGTTATATTTTATAGGATCAACATTATGTCTGTAACCCTGATCACGTCAGACAGCTGAGGCTCAAGAAAGAGTTGAGGAGCTGCAGAGGCAGCTGACAAAAGCCAAGGATCATGAAAGAAGATAAGAAACAAACTGTAAAGTCACTGCTAGATGATTTAAAAGAGAAAAATATGATTTCAGAGGAACTACAGATAAAGCTTGAACACTATTCTGGTAGGTTTCCTTCATTGATATAAAAATATACAGTGGGTTTTGTTTCATACTGGCAAAGGCAGTAGTTAACAAATCAGGCTACCAAATATGTTTCATTTGTGATCTGAATGGCACTGTAAAAATGTTAAACTATCGTTTCTCTATCTATGCCCCAACGAGCCACAGTGTCAGTGGTATCACCATGGCGAGATCAAAAGAGTTCTCTGAGACCTACAGAAAGAAGGTTGTAGATGCATATGAGTCTGGGAAGGGATTTAAAAATATCTCCAATCCATTTGAAATCACCCAATCAACTGTCCGGAAAAAAAAAAGAATGTTTACAAATGGAGAACATTTAAAACAGCTGCCAACATGGCCAGGTCAGGCCGTCCTAGCAAGTTCAGCCCAAGAGCAGACCGCAAGATGCTTAAAGAAGTCTCCAACAATCCTAAAATGTCATGACGGGACCTCCAGGTACTGTAGCTCTTGCCACAGTTGATGTCAAAGTACATGCATCTACCATCAGAAAGAGACTGCACACGTTTGAGTTCATGGGAGGTGTGCAAGGAGGAAACCCTTGCTGTCAAAAAAACCAATCAGGGCAAGACTAAAGTTTACCAGAGAACACAAACACCAGGACTTCTGGAACAATGTGCTTTGGACAGATGAATCCAAAGATGGATTATTTGGGCATACTAACAGAAGACAAACGAAAGATGTCATTTGAGCGCACAAACCTCATACCAACTGTGAAGCATGGGGGTGGAAATGTCATGGTTAGCCTGGCCATCTCACCATCATAGAATCCACTATGAATTCTTTATTGTATCAGAGGGTGCTTGAGGAAAATGTGAGACCATCTGTCTTAAGCTGAAGCAGATGTGGGCCATGCAACATGACAATGACCAGAACATTCCAGTAAATCCACCAAGGAATGGCTCAAAAGAAAGACATGGAGAGTTCTGGAATGACCAAGTCAAAGCCCGGATCTTAATCCAGATGCTGTGGGGTGATTTGAAACAGGCTGTACATGCAAGACACCCCTCAAATGTCACACAGCTGAAAGAATTCTGCAGGGAAGAGCAGGAAAAACCTTCTCCCAGTTGATGTCAGAGTCTGGTAGGCAGATATAGAGAACGTTTAATCAAGGTTATTTCAGCCAAAGGGGGCAATATCAGTTATTAGGGCATATGGGGCCAGTTTCACAGACAAGGCTTAAGCCTAATCCTGGACTAAAAAGCATCTTCAATGGAGATTTTACATTGAAAGTGTGATTTAGTCCAGGACTAGGCTTAAGCCTTGTCTGTGAAACCGGCCCATGGTGTCCTAACTTTGCCCCCAGTAGAAATCGGCACCTTTGTTATCTTGCTAAATCATTGTTTTTGGTTCAATTACATCACCTTTATCTATAGATATTATTTGAAAGAAGATCAAATATTGATACGTCCATATTTCTTAAAAAATGTATATTTAATATATATGTTACGGTACATGTGGGAATACGGTACATGTGGGAAAACTAGGGTTAGGTGCTAGGGTGACTTGGTACATGCTGGCATGTCTAACCCTACCCCTAACCTTAACCCTACCCCTAACCCTAACCCTAGCACCCTAGCACCTAACCATAGTTTTCCCACATGTACCGTATTCCCACATGTACCATAACATATATACGTCCATATATTTTTTTGTTCACAGGACTGTATATACATGCACATATTCTGACTCCAGAGCTGCAACAAGCTTATGTCGTTTATCCACCAATGCAATTGAATTCCCCCGGATCAGATGCTGAGGGGTTTATTGGAGCAATCCCACCAAAGGCAGGGTGGTATGAAGAGCAGGAGATATCCGTACGCCCCCCCAACCACAACACATTTTTTTGACAACATGTCCCACATCTACAATCCCCCCCGAAGGCGATGGAGGATGGAACATCTCCATCTAAAAACACGCGTATCACACAAAAGGGCTTCTGAGAGACCGCAAAGAAACGGATTGGGAGTGCTAACACCGGAGAAACCACTGCCGGAAACACGACTCGCTATAAATACAAGACGCTCGCCTCAGCTGCCAAGTTTTTTTTTTCTCTCTCTCTCTCTTTTTCTCTCTCTCTCTCTTTCTCCCTCTCTCTCTCTCTCTCTCTCTCTCTCTCTCTCTCTCTCTCTTTGGGCCACGCATAGTTACATATACCATCATTGAAACACTGGGCAATGGAGAGGGGGAGAGCGAGAGAGAAAGGAGAGAGAGATAGAGAGAAAAGGAGCGGATGCGTGGTTTTTTCCTTTTGAAGGAGAAGCTCCTCTCTCCCCTTCTCTCCCTTTCTCTCCGTTGTACATTATGTGTTCAGTGTGGGAGTGGAGGGAGAGGGAAGCCCAGTACAAGGCCCTTCTGTGCTGCTGTTGGTGTGGCAGGTTTCCCTTGTGTTCCAAAAATACACCCGAGCTCAATGCTCGCCCACCTCGACCCCCCTTCCTTCCCCTCCCCTCCCTCCCCCCCGTCCGTCCGTTTTCCCTCGCATCTCCTGCAGGGGAACGCGGATCAGAGTCGCGCTAGCCCTCCGTCTCTTCCGATCGTGACTGTGGACCGGGTGGGCTCCAAGCAGCAGATCCAATTCCAGTGGTTCTCAAAGCCTCTCCCTTTCCCTTCCGGACTCCCCCTTCCCCCCCACCCCCCACCCGTAGCCCCTACCGTGCCTCCCTCTATGCAGCGGCGCTCTAGCTGGAGAGCCCTCTGGCTGGGCTGTCATCCTGGGCCTGTCTCCAGCTACCTGGAGTTACCTAACGGACCCCCGTAGCGCTGAGGCTTTTGATGTGTAATCAGCGGGAATCTGGCGGCGAAATGATAGCCTTCGCCGTAATGCTACCCCTCCAACTAAGTGTTCTATCTAGGGTTCAGGGTACTTATTTAGCTCAGTTCAGAGCTGCCTTGCATGAAAACGACTCTGAAGTGTATCGGGGGGGGGGGGGGGGGGGGGGGGTAGAAAACGTCAAAGAAAAATCAAAGGTATACAGCGAGGGATTATGTTGTGTCAGGAGATAATGGGAACATGCTAGGTCTGTGCGATTCTCTCCGCGTAGATGTAACGCCTTGTACCCCGAAGGCCATGGAGGCTCACACAAACACTGTCGAAGCAAATCTATACACCCCTCGTCAAACCTCTGCTCCATTCAAAATCAATTGGAGCCGAAAGAGTCGTCACATTGAAGAATGTTTTCTCTGCCCCTTTTTCCAAATACTCCGATATTGACTTCAGTTTGACGCAGTCTTATTTTTTTAGACATGTATGATAAAAACGCAACAATATGCCCGGGGTGGGGTGGGGTAAGAAAGGTAACACTTTTTCTTGTCAACGCCTTGCATGCTCATCACAAAAAAAGACGGAACACCAAAAAAGAAAATACAAACAAATAACCTTGCAGGGCTTTTTTTTTCGGAGAAAACAGACGATAGTGTGAAGAGCTCGCTGCTAACAAAAGTAACTATGGTAACAGCAGGTCTACAAGGCAGCTTTTTTTTTTCTACATGCGGGCTCTAGCTCTCTCTCTCTCTCTCTAGAAATAAAAAACTGGTCGGGCTATAAGAGAAAAGAGCAGGTAAAGACAAAAGATCCTGGGTGAAACCTATTTATAGAGCTATACAGCTACGGACTTACATAACCAACCAAACACCACAGAGGAGGCCGTGGCTGGAGGGGGGGAGGGTGGAGGGGGGAGGCAGGGAGGAGGAAGCTGGGGCTGGGGGTGTGGAGGAAGGGGCTGGGAGGGTGGAGGGTGGAGAAGGGAGGAGGCCGAGGGTGGAGGCAGGGAGGAGGCCAGGGCTGGGGGGGTGCAGGTAGGGTGGAGAAAGGGAGGAGGCCGGGGGTGGGAGGGTGGAGAAGGGAGGCCGGGGGTGGAGGAAGGGAGGAGGCCGGGGGTGGAGGGTGGAGAAAGGGAGGAGAAAGAGGGTGGAGGGTGGAGGAAGCGAGGAGGCCGGGGGTGGAGGGTGGAGAAGGAAGGAGGCTGGGGGTGGAGGGTGGAGGAGGCCGGGGGTGGAGGGTGGAGAAGGGAGGAGGCCGGGGGTGGAGGGTGGAAGAAGGGAGGAGAAAGGGGGTGGAGGGTGGAGAAGGGAGGAGAAAGGGGGTGGAGGGTGGAGGAAGGGAGGAGGCCGGGGGTGGAGGGTGGAGAAGGGAGGAGGCCCGGGGTGGAGGGTGGAGGCCGGGGGAGGAAGGGAGGAGGCCAGGGGTGGAGGGTGGAGGAAGGGAGGAGAAAGGGGGTGGAGAAGGGAGGAGGCTGGGGGTGGAAGGTGGAGGAAGGGAGGAGGCCGGGGGTGGAGAAGGGAGGAGGCCGGGGGTGGAGAAGGGAGGAGGCTGGGGGTGGAGGGCGAGGGTGGAGGCAGGCAAGAGGGGGTTAAGAGAGGCCATGGGAGAGAGATAGAGAGAGAAGGAGAGAGAGAGAGAGAGATCGAGAGACAGAGAGAGATCGAGAGACACAGAAAGAGAGAGAGAGCGATAGAGAGACACAGAAAGAGAGAGAGAGAGAGAGAGAGAGAGAGAGAGAGAGGGAGAGAGATCGAGGGACACAGAAAGAGAGAGAGAGAGAGAGAGAGAGAGGCAGAGGCGCTGGGTAATGAGGGGGCTGAGGGAGGGCCGCCCGTGGGGTGGGTGGGTGGGTGGCTGCTGAGCGGGGTGGGAGTTCTACCCCTAACAAGTCGAGAAGGAGCTGTTTGTCGATGATACCTCATCAGGGGGAGGAGGGGGGGGGGGTTGTTATTGTGCCGCCGGGGCGAGGACAGGACACGTTTCGCGCCTCTTGCGTCTGTCGATACCCCCCAGGCTCCCCGGGGAGAGGAGAGTGATGCAAGCACCATTCGCGTTTCAGCGTCAACAGCAGAACGGTTGACATCATCGTGTGGCGGGCAAACATGTTGGTGTGAGAGAGAGAGAGAGAGAGAGAGAGAGCGTGGGGTGGGGGGGACAGTAGCCTACTCTTTAGCCACGAAGCCACGGGGCACGAGGAATCCACACAGACACACACACACGAAACCCGACGACGTCACAGTGTGAGCTTATTAAACTGGGCTGACCCCCCAATTACATTTCAGTGGCGAGATAAGGAGGTCTCCTCCCACATTATCATATCACCCCCCCCCCCCCCCCCCCAGGACAAAGCTTCTGACATGGCTCCCCCTACAACAATAAGACCGTATTACACATACCTACCAGGGTGAACCTTCACAGGACAATAGATCGCTGGAACAGATAGGCCATCTACTGTATGCCCTGCATAGAAAACGCCTTGTAATACTCCTGGCTTCCCTTTATCGCCCAAATTGATCTATTAAAAATAATCACCCCGCTGCTCTTCTCTATTGTACTGTAAAGTACGGTAAGGCTCTGTGGTATTCAACAATAACTGCTCCCTCCATCTCCATCACCAGAAAAGGCTTAATAATTAGCTCCCTCTAGCATAACTTAGCAGTAATTACATTGTGGAGAGCTGAAGGCTGGAGGGGGACTATTCCCAGCTACTTCATTGAAACACTCTCCAGAGACGGTACACTCATTTCCCTTACATTAAAACAAACTCTCTATTAAAAATCTAGGAATCGAAAAAATTAGAGCTACTCGAGATGTTGTTTAGTCGAGTCGGCTTAAGATCGTTCGAGGGTCGTTTAAAAACCAGGCGGTGATGTTTTCCAAATCCAAGAAGTGAAATCTCCCGTTTTTTAATACTGTTAGTATACAGTCTGCTTTGTATGCCACCGCCGCCTCAATGGACTACTGGTACGTCTGGGGTCAGTCGCAAACATTCACCTTTTCAATTGGACCATAGGAAGCTCATACAGACAGACGTGGTAGTTGAATACCAGGCCTGACTCATCTGTTTATGCAGTTGCATTAGTTAGCTCGGATACCGTTCGGCTATTATCCCATTTGAGCGTGGAAAAGGGGTCTTGGGCGAGGGGGGGGCGGGGGACGGGGGGGGGAATGGATGGATGAGTGCTTCAGTCGCACGGATCGGGCCGGGGCTCTTCAAAGGAATAAATACATTTTCTGACTGCCGTCTCTTTGGAGGGGATGTGGAATCCATTTCCTCTGTGTATGAGAGAACAAGAGAGAAAGGAGAGAGAGAAAGAGGGGTGAGCGAGAGAGAGAGAGAGAGAGAGCACGAGAGAGGGAGACAGAGAAAGATAGAGAAAGAGGAAGAAAGAATGGTTCTGGCTAATGTACCACAACCACTCACACTCATGGTCCCATGATGCTCTCCTCTGCCTCACCAGGTGAAAGGGTCAAACGCTGGACCGACGTCACCCCACCACTGGTAAAGTCGCCCCTGGGGGTGCTGATTTTATTTTGTTTCTCTTCAATGTAATGGTTACGTTTTGGATCAGGACCTCAGGGCAAATTGAGGGGGGGCCTACGTCACTCACAGGACCCCAGCAGCATCCCACCAGACCCCCCGAGTCCTGCCCGCCTGCCCCGGGGCGTCTGACACATCACCCGATTGGTTCCCCGGGCAGTGAGGTCACCGCACCACACAGATTGGATAATTCATCGGAAACCGAAGACGTTAAGGTGCTCGTATTTACGTCTAGCGACAAATCACAGCAGTGCTCTCGGTGAATGAGCGAAACACACCCAGACATGCTTTCCACGACCCCCCTTCCCCCCCCCCACGCACACAATTCATTATTTCGATTCCTTGGTCATCGCTCGCTGGTATGACGATGTGACACCTCTAACGAACTCTTAGCTGTTGCTATCTTTCTCTTCCACAATCTGTACTTTTTGTACCCAAGACTAGCTGCTGCTTCTCTGAGAAACAGCAGGCCTATTTATAGACGCCCGCAACCTTACTGTGCCCCGGCCTTGTAGCTGCTCTCTCTCTCTCTCGTGGAAACCGTCTTAGATTCCAACAGGCCAACGGAAGAGAGAGAGAGAGGCCCTAGGGTCACGGAGGGGCCTTCGTTCACTGAATGCACATGTCAAGGTGTTCAGTTTATGTTCAACTGAGGGAGATAATCGAAATATCGCTTCTGTGTGTGTGTGTGTGTGTGTGTGTTTGTGAGAGAGCGTGTGTGCGCGTGCCTGTGCATGTCAGCGCATGTGAAAAGACACTGACACCAATGCACTCCCCTCCCAGGCCTCTCTCTCACCAATTTTAGCATCAGGCCCTAACAACGACACCTCGCCATGGTAACCGGGCGCTGCAGAAACAATGGTCGCCTGCGGATTGACGTCAGTCCGCTGTCCTTCGCAGACCTGACAAAGGAGCAGGTCCGGGCTCACACACTTCCACGGCTGAATCTAAAGTGTCCTTCCCTTGGGTTCCTTGCTTCCTCTCTCCTCGCCTCCTAAAAAACGCATCGGAGGGAAAGGGTCAAGGGGAGGGACCTCAGACCTTCTCTTCCAATGAGGTTTGAGGAGATGAAGCCACTAGGAATCCAGGAAAGTTTTTTGAGTAACTAATAGCTGAACAAACAAAAAAAGGCCCTTTAAGAGAAGGTTTTTTTTGGTTTCTACGGAGCCCCCCTGGGGTCACATCATGGTAGAAAAAAATTATTTGATGTGTGAATCTCGATTGAGTAAATCTGTTCTCTCGATTGAGTAAATCTGTTCTCTCGGTTTAGTAATCCGTTCCCTCGGTTTAGTAATTCGTTAGGGTTAGGGTTAGGACCTACGAGCCAGAACGATCGCAAGGATTCTAACCCTATCCCTAATCCTTGCGACCGTTCTGGCTCGTAGGGCCTAACCCTAACAAATTGATTCAAATGGATTCACACATCAAATATTTTTTTTCTACCATGTGACCCCAGGGGGGCTCTACTCACAAATCAGGGGGTCTCTACTCACAAATCTACTGATTTGTCCATCGATAGAGACTAGAGTACTGTACATCACACACAATATTCTGCCACTGTATTTTCTACACAGGAGAGTCATTCTACCCGCAGACAATGTTGTGAAAGAAAACAATATCAGTATATATCAACACAAAATAAGGTGTGAAGTTTTTTATAGTCTTTCTCACAGAGCATATACCGAATCAAAGCCACAAAGTGAGTCAATGTTATTCCCTGGCTGTAGAATCTCATCCCTGCTGCTAGCGATGGTTTTCAATATTTTTTGTTATTGTAAAAAAAAAATGTTAGCATCTTTGCATTGCCAAAAACATCAGGAGACTGTGAAAATATTTCTCTTTGAAGTGCAACACTTGAGCAAAGGAAACTTACTTCACCGACTGGTTCGTATACGCGAGGCTGAGACTCAAAGCAACCAGGAAGTTACCTGAAGGACCAGCTAATTCTTAAGACACAACTGTGCCATCCCTAAAAATAATGGGTTCTTCAGTTACGAATTATTTGCCTAACAGGTATTGTAGAAAGTTCCTCAAATGTAGCCTTGATGTACACTCACTGAACACTTTATTAGGAACACTATACTAATACTGGGTAAGGCCTCCCCTTTGCTCTCAAAACAGCCTCAATTCTTCATGGCGTTGATTCCACAAGATGTTGGAAATATTCCTTTGAGATGTTCAGAGATTCTGGTCCATGATGACATCACGCAATTCCTGCAGATTTCTTTCAGGTGCACATTCAAGCTGTGAATCTCCCGTTCGATCACATCCTAAAGGTGTTCTGTTGGATTCAGATCCGAAGAACACTGAACTCATTGTCATGTTCATGAAACCAGTTTGAAACCACTTTTGCTTTGTGACATGGTGCATTATCATGCTGGAAGACCAAACCCATGAAAATGTTTATTGAAACATACAAATAACAACAAGTGAATGTCGAAAAGTGGCCATCAGTGATTTATTTGTAGTGGGGTCAACAGGGAAACTTGACTTCCGTACCCCAGTAGAGGGGCATGGCTTAGGATTTCCAGGATTTAAAACCTTCCGGATGGAACTAACTGAATAATTCCTACTCTGAAACAGATACTGTTACTACTTTTATACTGTTGTTACTTTCCAGGAGCACTTGGACGGCATTTAGGGAGCTCATGGACAAACAGGTGGCAGGTATTCAAACAGAGCTTTACATGAGATCTGGAGACAATTAGCCTTTTCTTTTACAAAACACTGAGAAAAAGATTGGAACATTGAATTCCCTTAATTTAATTTCTGAATCATAAATCAATAAAATCAAATCAACATTGAAGGGGGAAGGGGGGGAAATGGCACCTTTATCATACAAAAAGCGACATGAGACATCCCCCCAGCACCTTCTCTCTAGACACTTGTGTCCAGTATATCTGATACGATGAGACCAAGGATGTTAAAGAAAATGCCACCTTAAGTTGGGCTGCGTTTGGATACGCCGTCTAAAAGGAAGGGACCTTCCTCGCGGGTCGACAGCTTTTCGGACCGGCAGTCGTAATAATGGCTGTTAGAAACGGTATAAGGGATAAAACAAATGAGCTTCGAATGTTGCAAAATATGGAAATATGGATCCTCTCAGATCTACACAGAGTACAGGGAGAAGGATGCTTGGGGATATCTCTGAACACCGGCCAAACAAGTACAGTAGATGGGCAGTCTTAGTACTGTTCAGCCATCATTAAAACAGTCAGAGCTGACCAGCCAGTGAAGGGGTGGCTCCCTTGCCCCCTGCCTGTACTGTCGTTGTACTGTTCCCATATATACCCCGTCTCTGCATACTGTCTGTAAACGTTATTGACGATGTTAGTCCTGAGTTCCTGGTAGAGGGCGGCTGCCTTCTCCTGATATGGCCCCTCCGTGTTGCCGTAGTGGTGCAGTGCCCGGACGGCTAGGTAGTTGATGTTGATCCATATGGGTCCTCGCCAGTAGGGCGCGTCGTGCTCCGTGTTGCGTTTCATGTAGAGCGGGTCGGCCCGGGAGAGCGAGCGCAGGCCGTAGGGCGTCCACAGCTTGTCCGGGTCCCGCATGTCCCTCAGGACGTGCTCCATTTTGGGCGAGTCGGGTGTGAGGACGTGCAGCAGGAAGGGGAACAGACTGACGTACCCCAGCGCGTTGACGTACTGCAGCTTGGGGGCTCTGCGCACCGAGCGCACCAGGCGCGCCACGGGGAACTGGTGCCGGGGCTGCCCGGGGGGCACGTACACCTTCTCCTGCTGCAGCGACACGGCCTGGGTGTTGTTCCCGTAGTCGCTGAAGGCCCGGAGCTGGTCCGACCAATGGAGCTGGCCGAGCAGGTCGTTGTCACTGAGGACCCGGTGGGTGCGTTCGTACTCCTGGTGTGGCTCGCCGAGCAGCTTGGCCACGCTGGCCATGATCCCCGAGGCCAGGGCCATCCAGCAGTGCAGGTCTACGTGGCGCTCGTCCGCCGAGGGGTGCGAGGCGCGCGGGTAATCGTCCAGCCCGGAGGTCAACGTCTTGGGGTTGAGGAAGAGGTTGGTGTCCTTATCCCGGCCCCTCCAGCGGTAAGAGTTGGGCAACGGTCCGGCCTGCGTGGTGTTGTACCACTCGAACCAGGTCTGGAGTCTCGGGTAGAGCCTGCCGAGGAAGGGCAAGGTCAACTGAGAGGACGCGTCTTCGGGGTCGGCGGAGAGTTGCTCCACCAGCTCCTGCAGGGCCAGGAAGAGGGTTGGCGGGTTGGCGTTCTCGTTCCGCTGCACCACGAACTCGGCGGGGACTTTGCTCCGAGCCTCGTCCCCCAGGATCTGCTCGCGGGGGATCCAGCCCTCCACGTTGATGAGGTCCAGCCAATGGGCCGTGGCCTCCCGGGTCACCTGGGGGTCCCACTTGCTGAGCAGGAGCTGGTGGAAGCCCTCGTCCCACAGGAAACCCCGGGGGAAGAAAGAGCGGGAGGGGACGGCGGTGAACAGGGCGCCCTCGGGGTAGAGGAGCGGGTACTCGTTGTAGTGGGACTGCACCACCGACTGGCCGTAGAAGTAGCCCATCCCGCCCAGCATGTTGCTCAGCGCCGCCTTGCTGAACTTGACCTGGGCCTGGCTGAGGCCCTTGCCCTGGAGGCCGAAGGTCTTCTCGAACTTCAGGTCGAAGGCGGCCTTCCTCCTCTCCAGCTCCTGTGTCATGGCTTCCCTGACGAGCTGGTCGGGCCGGTCGCGGAAGCTTCCGGACTCGAACAGGACCTCGATCTGGAAGGGGGTCTGGACGGTGACCTGGTGGAGCACGAAGTCGCTCTCCTTGCGGGGGTCCTGGGGTTTCTGCTGCTGCTGCTGGTGGTGCGGGGGCTTGTAGGTGTCCACGGCGATGTACTGCCGCTTCTCGCCCGAGGGGGGGCTGTAGACAAAGCGGCGGTTCAGGCTGTTCCTGACGATGTCCGTCAGTCTCTCCAGGCCCGGAGTCACGGTCTTGAGGTAGTTGTAGCTGAGGAGGCAGAGAGACTTCGGTCAAACTCTGTTTTGGCAGTTGAATTGTTATTTGCCTGTCGACTTTTTCCCTAGTTACTCTTCCTTTTGTATTTTCTGGCTTCCATTATGCTATGCAGTGTTTTGTTTCTTTGTTAAGATATTTGCTCCTTGACATGATTTCATTTATTTTGACATGAGGTGATGAAAATCAGTATTTCTTATTCATGGATTTGGTCATGAAAGATACTTTCATTGTGTAGCCTATTCTTATGAATTCGTCGACGCCATATTCATCTTGGGATGAGCCTATTGTTACATTTATTGCCAAGGGCTTTCTACATTATATTCAACGAATTCCGATGTGCATGTTGGAAATACACTGGCATAGTCCAGTCAATAAAAATAAGTATAATGCCCCTTTCTTAAAGGTGACACAAAGGCAAAAGTGGCATTTTATACAGTACACAAGCTAAATCCTTTATTGTGCATGCATCGTCGTGCATTGTGTGTCTCTATTGTCATAAGCGGCTATATTCCCAGTCTTCGGGACTGACAGGAGGGAGTTATGCCAGTGAAGGTAGATTGGTATACTACACCACGTTGCTTACACTCTCTCTGCTAGATAGCTATACTACACCACCTGGCTTACACTCTCTCTGGTAGATAGCTATACTACACCACGTTGCTTACTCAGGGTATATACAGGAATCTTGAGGTTCATTTCAATACCTTTCTAAGACTTTTTAAAGACCTTGTCAATCTTTTTCCAGACCTCACCGCCACTTCGAGCTGTAACCGTATTTACATCAGTGACACCTTTAACTTAACATGTTTAGTTTGCAATAGACTAGACCACTATCATACAACACAATTTCCAGTTCATCTTTTTTGTTTTTTAATAAAACTAATAAATTCACAAACTTGTACTAAAGGTTTTTAGGACTCAAACTCTTTGGACAGAGTCTAATTCAGAAAAATACCTACAAAATTCAAGACCTCATAAAATCGTGATAAAACTTTTTAATACTTATTAAAGGGTCTTGATTTTCCCAAAATTGATTTATCAACGTTTAATACTTTTCAAGACACCGCGGATACCCTGTTACTCTCTCTGCTAGATAGGTATACTACACCATGTTGCTTACACTAACCATGGTAGATAGCTATACTAGTCAAGTGAAGTCAAGTCAGCTTTATTTGTATAGCACGTTTACATAGAGCAGCAGCTGAACCAAAGTTCTTCACAGGTGTAGAACAGGTAAAGGTAAAACAGGTAAAGTGCAGGAAATTACTACACCATGTTTCTTCACTATCCATGGTAGATAGCTATACTACACCATGTTACTTACACTATCCATGGTAGATAGCTATAGTACACCACGTTGCTTACAATATCCATGGTAGATAGCTATAGTACACCACACTATCCATGGTAGATAGCTATACTACACCATGTTACTTACACTATCCATGGTAGATAGCTATACTACACCACGTTGCTTACACTATCCATGGTTTTCAGCTCAGGGCAGGTAAAGGTGGAGGAGACCTTGTTTCAGTGAGTAGTACCTGGCGTATTTGGCACCAGAGGTCTCCCCGGCGACAGGCTTGCGGAAGGTGATCTTGAAGTTCCCCAGTTCCTCTGAGAACCCTGTGACGGAGCCCAGGCGGCTCCTCTCCTCCACGTGGGCCTCGAGGGAACCCTGCGTGTCCGCGGCGGCGTAGAACATCAGAGAGACGACTGGCGCGTGAGGAGCCGAACTCTGGAGGGGAAAAAACAAAACAGATTATTTGATTTTTGTTTCATTCCATCCACCCTTTATTTAACCAGGAAGTCCCCTAGGGTTTAGTGTGTAAGTCCCCTTTATAGTGGCTTAACACACTACTGGGTGTGCTGGTGGTAGGGCGGCGGGGGCTCCCCGGGGGGGGGGGGGTGCGGGGTCCGCCGCTGGGTGCTGGTAGGCAAACTGGTAATAGTTGCTCTATGAATAGAGGGCTGCAAGGGAATTTTCCTGGCTACACAGTGTACAGGTTTTTACTTTTGCCTGCTTGTGGCTCTGTCAGTATGTAAAGCGCATTGAGTCGCATCTTGTGAGAAATGCGCTATACAAATACAATTTGATTTGATTTGATTTGACTACTGGGCCAAACTGAACCAAACTGTTTAGTGCTGGCTCAGTTTATTTCACAAAGCCCATTCCAGCTCTGTTTCAGCGACTAGGGAGGATGTCTAACGAGGCCAGCCCGGTACGGCTCAGCTCACTTCTGCTCTCTAGTGTGAATCAGGGTGGACTCACATGCTGCTTGGCTGTGATCCTCCAGGTCCAGTCTCCGCCGTGCTCCCCGCCCTGCCTCTTAACGAACTCGGTGGTGAGGGTGAAGTCGCTGTCTCTGATCTCCTGGACGCCGAAGCTGAGGCCGTCGTGCATCAGCCAGCCGTAACCCTGGAGACGGTCGCCCTGCTCACAGGTGTGCCTCAGGTTCACATCCGTGTCGGAGAACTGACGCATCCACATCAGTCCTGGATCAACAACACAGTAAAGTAGCTAACAGGTTAGCATGGTTGGCTATGCATTTAACAACACAGTAGAGTAGCTAACAGTAAAGTAACAGTAAAGTAGCTAACAGGTTAGCATGGTTGGCTATGCATTTAACAACACAGTAAAGTAGCTAACAGTAAAGTAACAGTAAAGTAGCTAACAGGTTAGCATGGTTGGCTATGCATTTAGATAGCATCCAACCTGTAATGGTAGGTGACTAGATATTAGCCTGCAATTTGCCATCATTTTACCATTTGGGATGTCAGTTATAGACACAAGGGAACATCAGCACAATATTGCAACCTTAAAAAACACTATTCTCTCTCTACTCACAACAAAACCATTCAGGGCAGTTCCGTGTAAAATGACCCATGAGGAACAAAATGTGAAATCCATCAGAGCATATCACACTGGGTGTCAAATTAAAGCCATGAGTCTATATTTTAGGGAAATTAAGTCAGAAATGTGCCCATCCCTACATTTCTCCACCATCTTCAGCCGTAAAAATAGGAATAAGTAAAGGCTTTGACTTCGGGTCAAACACATAGCACAAGCATCTAATGAATTACATTAAAATCCAGAAAATACATTTCTGTAGGAGACCCATGTAGTCAATCTGTTACGTCGTTCTGCTCACTTACTGTAGCTCAACAACCAAAAGAGATATTTTCAACTTTCCCACTCTTTCTGCAGACATATTTGAATCTTAATTCTGAGCAGATATTTAAGAGAGTTTTGGGGAAACATGGTCGTACTGTACAGTTCTTAAAGCAGGTGTTTTGGTTTCTTTCTTGTTTGCTTTTATTACTTCCAATCCACAGGTACACATTCTCAGGCTTAGGTTCTTCGACATTGGCATTGCAGCGCAGGATACAAAACCAACAATAGAATAAGTCAAATAAGTGAGTAATAATAAAGTAGAATAAGGTAATAAAGTGATAAAGTGATGGTAGTCGTACAGTGGGACCAGTCGTGCTGCAGTAGAAACAGTAGTACGTGGCGTTTAGGTGGCGTAGCGGGTTAAGCGACCATGTAACCGCAGGGTCCCCGGTTCGAATCCGGCCGGGGACATATCCTGCATGTCATCCCTCCTATCTCTCTCACCCATCCTTCCTGTCTAATTCTCCACTGTATCTATCAATAAAAATGAAAAATATGCCCCACTCAGAAAAAATAACTTAAAAAAAAAAAGAAACAGTAGCACACCGTGAAACCTCGTAAATTCTAAAAATAGCTTTCTTTTCAACAAAATGTGATGCATGTGATTTATTTTTTTCTTCATAATACGCAACTTGAAGTTTTGAAGTACCCACTCGATATAACAAACAACAGTATTACAATCATTAAATACGCTTAATTTGTCAGCAAGTAAGCTTGTTTTTCCGATCTGCTAACAGTAGGGTTTGGCGGGTGGGGGGCACTTTTCGTTTTCAGTTTTTGAGAAGATCATAGAATTCTGTTCTGATGAGGCACGAAACTTACTTACTTATTGTTTCCTTTTAGAAATACTGCCATTTTGTTTTCTCTTGCTGCTGCAATGTCGACTGGAACTGAAGCCATGAGAATGTTACTCTCTTGTACTTGTATAATGGGATGGAATAAAGCTTGGACATTGCACACATGGCAATAAAAGAATGATGAATCTTGTGGTAAACCAGCTATTGTTAACCAGCTATTGTTAACCAGCTATTGTTCCCACCCGTTGCCCTGTGAAAAGTGTGAAGTGACAAAGAAAAAACATTGAAGGAGATTTTTTTGTAACAACAATCAATATATATATTGATATATATCTTCTTCAACTCTTCAGATTTCAATGTATCATTTGAAAGCTTACAATCTGTACTTTACTGACGTAACACCGGCGCCCCCCTCCCCTCTCTGGAAGAGCTGTACAACACACGCTGCCTCAGGAAGGCCTCCAAGATAGACCCATCCCACCCTGGGTACGAACACTTTGCCCGGCTGCCCTCGAACAGGCGGTACAGGACCATGGCCGCAAGGACAAACAGACTGAAGCTCAGCTTCTACCCCAGGGCCATCCAGGCCCTGAACACAGCAAAGACCTAGGTTCTGGGCCCTGGACAGTCTGGACGGATTGATGGCAGCTGCTGGATTGAAAAATCAGGTGTAGTGCTGAGGCACAAATGTGTACATTTCAAGCCTGCAAACTGCGACACTTTAAATGAATGTGCAATAACACTATGTGCAATATGACAACCCTAGGGTACATAAGGTTGCAGAGAAATAGGAAATGTTAGAATAGGTATAGCATAGCATAGAGTACAGCACAGTGTTTTATCTGTACAGTATAGTATAGTGGATAGTGTACATAGCCTTTATTTATGTAAACCAGCTCCTTTCCCTTCTTGTTTTTTTTAGTTTTTTTTTCTTTCCTAGCACCAGGGGAGCCACCCCTCCCAAATTTCGTTGTTTGGTACCTGTACTATAGCAATGACAAATAAAGACCATTCATTCATTCATTCATTCATTCATTCATAACTTTACTTTAATGACCTTGGTCATTGACGTGTTACCCAAAACACCAGATGCTGTCATGATACAATATGTAATATAATACAGATATGATACAGTACAGGAAGTCAAGCAGTAGTCAGGTAATCATCAGTAGTGTGCAAATAGTCATAATATATATATTATTTTTGCAGTGAGGATGGTTTGGGGAGACAGAATCGGAAGTGGTCCTTGCGCATAGAGTTGTATGGATAAACATTGATAAACATTGTTGCTATCGAGGGTTTTCGTTTTACATAAGTTCCGAAGTGAGAGTTCCAGGGACATGTTGTTACCGTGGAATTCCCCAGGCAATATATAGCCTACACTCGCGAATAAACAGAGAGACCAGCGTCTTACAAACCTGTGACGACAGACTTGGGGCTCCTGGTCTTCATGCCGAAGTAGACCTGGGGTCTGTAGGACCCCCAGAACCTCTCGGGGGCCACGTCAGCGCCGGAGCTGTTGGCGTCCAGGACGCGCGGAGATGGGTGCAGCGTCACCACCCGCTTGGCCAGCGTGGACCTCATGTAGAGGGCGTAGAAGAACCAGGCCAGGCTGAAGACGCAGAGGCCGATGGAGATGTTGATGAAGACTTTCCCGATGTCGACCTTCTTCTTCTTCTTCTCCCTGTTGAGCTGCGGGGCGGGCGCCTTGTCGTCCTTCCTGGGGGGCGGGGCGGCGTCGCCCGCCGGCACCCTCTTCCTCTGCCTGCCCATCATTCCCTTCTCTGGCTGGGGCACATGAGGGAAATCACAAACGGGGCGCAGTGGAAGCAATTAGGAGTAACTCCAACCCAAATGATTTCCCTGCTAATCAGGTCACGTGACGCAGCTGTGCACAGTGCAGCATCAGTGCATAGACTACTGATGATGCACTGTACTGCTTGAAGCCTTCTCTTTTCATGTTACCATACATATCTTATTGGGTAGATAGATGTCTTATCAAACATAAAAACACTGACAAGCTAGACCTTAAGTTGCAAGAGCATACGAAACAGATGCACGCAGTTCCGAGATTTAGAAATGGTAACCCAAGGTGGGTACTTTTGATAATGCACCTGCCACCAATGAAGCTTAAGGTTCAGCAGCCTAGAGCTGGCTACACATGCATGGTGGGGTCCCTTCCATTCTGGTCATATGCATGGCTACATGACACTAACGTCCCTGTGGCGTGTATTACCTGGGTTTATAACAACAGTCTGGAACAGTCTTAGTCGGAGCATGCATGTCGATAATAAAGCCGTGCACTACTGTAATGTAGTAATGTCAATAATCACCTTTACTAGAGAGAATCCTCAGCCGCACATAATTCGAGCTACTTCCTGGTCGCCTCGTTCTCGTGAAGTACTGACGTGTACCCCACGCACGCACGCGCACGCAGACATGCACACACACATGCACACGCACACGCACACACACACGCACACACACAGTTTGAAAACCGAAGCTTGCGGTTCAGCTGCGATTGAATATGTGCAGAGCTTTCATAAGTTTAAAACACATTTGGAAAAATGTAACCTATTTTGTGCTTGTTATAAGCATGTTCAATATCTCTGGTCATCTGTGTGCGTTAATCGTAGCCTATCAGTCAATTCCTCACAGACTGATTAGATTAGGTTTTCTTCAATTGTTCTTTAACTTTCTGAAACAGTGTTCCTTCAACACAGTAATACGCAGATGTCTGTTGTACAAAATAAACATGTTTTGCTTCTATTTGAGACGATACCAGGGGGTATTCCATCAACGTCGCTAAAACAAAAATCTAGGCTTATTTTGATTTGAAGTCTTGCAAGATTTATCCAAAATAAACCTGGACTTTTTTAGAGGTCTCGCGGGGTTTATCGAAATAAGCCTAGATTTTCCTTTAGCGACGTTGATGGAATACCCCCCCAGCACTCAACTGCATCAATAGGATCGCCCCTCAAACTCCCAAATGATTTCCAATGATGGACTGACTGGATGACCGTCTGGTAAACAGTGAGGGAACAGCCCCTTGACGATGACGGACGGACAGGAGCCTGCTTCTGCTGAAAAGTCAGACAGGCCCAAACCCTTCAAATATTTAAATCTTAGCTAAAAACCTTCATGTTTTGCACCAGTTATGATTAAACACAAACACTTCTATCAATGTCTTTTTTCCATTAACTATTGTCTTATTAAATGTTTTATCTATTTACTTCTTATATTTGCTTTTATTCATTGTAATTTTTTTTTTCTTCACTTTGAATTGCCCCTGTTGTATGAAATGCGCTATACAAATAAACTTGCCTTGCCTTGCTTCTACCTCCAACCGAGAATACTTCTCAACTGATGCCCCCAGAAGCCTTTTCTGCTGCTCACCTGTACTAAACACAATAAGCACTCACATCTCTCTCACACACATATCAGTATATATTACACTACTCCAAGGCTACACTTATTGTTTGGCTTACTATTACTTACTATTGATTGTATGTTGTTGTTGTTATTATTACTCCATACATTTTCCTATATCCTTCTATTTCACTGCACTGTTGCGAGGTGCTGTAAGCATTCCAACGTTATAGATGTATCCTTTGCATAAGATCAATACAATTTCATTTCGTTTTAATGATTGTTGTTTTGGTACACTGTAGACTTAGTGGCAAGTTGTGACACCAGAACCAATGAGTTGTCAGATCCCTCCCCTAGCAGTGCTTGCTGTAGCGTGGTTAGGGTCAGGACCTGTTCTTAATGCTGCAGTGATCATTTCAACATTACTGAATAACCTCTAATACAGACTGAGTATTATGCTAGCCAAGCCAACAGTGGCACCCAGAAATAAAGTGGTTCTATCTACTCGCCCACTCTGGTCCAAAAACATTTAAATGAGCAGGCATGGGGAGACTATGAGGGAAAAACTGTGGAAAAATTGTCTCAATGGAGATTGAACCCAACAAAAAGGTAAATGCTGATTAATGCAGTGACGTATCTGGTGAATGACTACCAGGGATGTGTGCCTCACAGCTAATGAACAGTAGTAGTCGTAGAAGTACGTCGTAGTGGGGGGCTCCATGACGTTAGCCGCCTACACTCCCTTCCTCTGCCCCTCCAACCCCCTTCGGGGACATGACCAACCACCGACAGCTCCATCCGAACACAATTCCCCAAACACGTGTGTGGAAACAAACAAAAAGGTCAGACTCACACACACAGACTCACAAACCTCAAGAGAGTTGTTGCAGTTATCTTTTTTTTTTTTACGTCTTTTTTTTTTAATCAACGAAAAAAAAGCCATTATCCCGTCCGTAGACCCCTCACATTGTGATTCTGAGCTTACACCTTGGTCAACGAGGCAGAAATGCATTCATACACCGACTCCTCTCTCCTAAGAGAGCCCTTAGGGGCAGTGATAAGACATAGGGGGGGCTAGTTTGTCCAGACCCTGGACGACATGTCCAGAAAACAACCTGTAGTCTCTGCCTTAGACACTGGTGTAGATCTGATAGGACTGGACTAAGTAGAAGTAAGATGGCTACGATCCCATCTACCAACATTTCCGTATACCCATCCATTACCACTCAAATCTACAGAAGTGTATAGGGCATGTCCTGGAGAAAAACACACACCACAAACATAACAAAAGCCTGAAAACGGGTGTCTGTCTGAAGCCCAGCGGAGTCCGCTCTGTACGACCCTGAGTATTTGTAAGTTGACAGAGCGATAATATACCTCTAATTCACCATGACACTAAGAGTGACAGTGTTGGGAGAGATGGACAGGCCCTGACACGCCGGGCTTCAGATACACACCAGGGTTGGGGTTCGGCTGAGTTTCAATTCAGGAACACACAAACAGTTACAATCTTCTTGTGGTCGAAAAATAGGCTTGGTTTGTGACACCATAACCACCTTTGCTTTCTGTTGCGTCTCCCCTTACGCACGCCTTTGCGGGGGGGTTGTGCTTCTTGCGTTTCTCGTGGTAGATTCTGCGGCTTGTTGGTAAGTTGACCATGGGTGCGCACCCCCCCGAATCCCAAAGCAGGGGGGGGGGGGGCGACCTGAATCGACCGAAGTGAAATTCAACCGACCCCAAAACATCCAACAGGCTCGTGTATCAACTGCAGCGGCTGTGCTTTCGAATAGTGAAAAAAAAACTGCACCTATGTTTAAGATGCGTGGACACGGGGCGAACAGAAAACGTATCTTAACATAATTGCAAACAAGACCGACAGGAAAGGAAGTGGAAAACAAATTATAATACAGAACCATAGCATTTGTATCTTAAACATCCTTTCATAGAAAACTTTGGCCAACGGAGAAAAAAAATTAAAATAAAAAAAAGAATTGCTGTCATCATTTTATGTCATTTACAAAAGAGCATTTGCATAAGGAGCTTGCTTGCAATACAGTATGCTGTCTTTTTGATAAGTGCTTTGTATCTCTTGTTTTTTCTTTTTTTATAAGCGCTCTACATGCAAAGCAGAAAAGAAAAAAAGACATGAGACACGGGTGTGGGAAAGCAATGGAAGCTGACATAACCTTCGTGTTCAGCACCAGATACCACCCCGATTCATCTCCCCGTAAGTCTCCCCCCGCCCCCCAACACCCCTTTACATCTCAAGTGACCCCAACTTTTTTTTCTCTCCGCTGCCTCGACTCCCAGAATCAATCCAGACCTTCACTGAACAGACTGAAGAAAAAGGAGGCAGGTCAGGAGAAGGCAAACCGACCGACCCCAGAAATAAAGAACTTTCTTACAAAAATAAATGACCAAAAAAATAAAAATAAAGATCCTCGGTCCTCCTCCGCTTGATGTCAATGTCAGTACGTGTGTTGGTGTGTGTGTGTGTGTGTGTGTGTGGTGATGACGATGGGCCGGGGAGGGGGGGAGCAGGGGGAGTCAGACCACCAGCCTGCCCAGCCACAGGCCTGTGGTGTGGGGCTGAGGGGGGGGGGGGGGGGGGGGGGGACCTCCACCGCTCTAGTTCTTGATCAGCCCCCCATCTCCCTCACTCACAAAGCGTTTGCGCCCCCTGGTGGAGAGAAACATTACAACGGGCGTGTTACAACATTACAACATTATAACATCCAGTCAGTACAGTCTCATCTTATATTTAAGACATCCACCTCAAATGAACTCACTTATATGCAGCATGTTGACACCAACGAAAAGCATGATATCAACGCAACAAATCTCCATAACCAGAACATTTCTGACAGACCTTTCTATTCCTTTTGTTATTTATTTTTTACAGTTACAGTAATAGCTAATAGGGAAAATAACAACAGATTCTTTCCAGTGCTGAAAAAAACACTTGAAATTGAATTGGGGGGTGTGTGTGTTCGTGTGAAGCTAGGCTATTACTATTACTAGGCTAGTACTATTAGCGGTGAACTGACCTGGAAGGACAGGCGTCTCTCAGCTGTTTGGTAATGACGGACTCCTGGTAGCAGAGGTCCACGAAGGCCTCCATGATGGAGTGGGCGTGGGGGACGTCCAGGTTGATCTCCGGCAGCTCGTCGTAAACGCGGGTGAAGCCCTGCGGGAGGGAGAGAGGGCACAGGGAGGGAGGGAGAGAGGGCCAGGGAGGGAGGAGGAGAGGGCGTCACTCATCACTCTCCCTGCTAAGCCGGCGCTGCGGTTGCTGACAGTTCCCACAAGCTCCACTGAGCAGTAAAAACACACGTCTCCATCATCTACATTTATGTTTTGGGCATTTAGCAGACGCCTTATTCCGAAGCGACTTACAATCAATACATTTGACTAAGCAAGTGAATCATCAATCCACCAGTCGTATCAGGAAGAGTCATCTAGCTCAGGCCCGGGGCCATTGGCAGCAGTCTCAGTGATAGACCAGCGGCTGAGGAAACACTTGTTTGACTTCATAACCTTCCTTACTCTACTGAACCAATCCGAACCGAGCCGGGCCGAGCTGTACTGTTCTGTGACGGCCTGGCCTACGTTAACACCATAGCTGCTCTAACCAGGGCTGGAAAGGTGAAAACCCTGGAGCAAGGACTGTACAGGTCTCAGGTCAGCCCACTAGTGGATTACTTGTACTTTGCACTTATTGAAGCAGTTCAACACTATTGGACACTGTAAAACCATCTCATTATGACTTTATTACTGTAGGATGACTTATTTTACTTGACTTATTATTATTGTGATTTTGCAATGCCAATGTTGAGGAACCAACGCCAAAGAATTGTACTCTGTGAGCTCAGTACAGTGAGATGGAATAGAAGCGATTCTGATGGTGTGTAAAACAGCCCTAGTGCTGCTAGCCAGCAGCGGTGGGGAGCGACTAGGGACCGACCCGGTTCATCTGGTCCAGTGTGATGAGTCCAGACTTCCAGAAGGCCTGCAGCAGCTTCACCATCATGGCCACGGCCCGGTCCCCTTTAGACTCCAGCACCATCACTACCGCCTGGCCAGGGAGGGAGGGAGGGAGGGAGGGGAGAGAAGAAACTCGTTATTTCCGAAGATGTTGTTCAAATGAATTTGCACTAGGGTAGGAATCAATACAAACTACCAGTGGGATGAAGTGTCCTCCTAAGCAAAACTACTGAATTAAAAAGGATAAACAATTTTTCAGGCCCCCATAAAATGTCTTCCAAAGACAGAACATTCCCTTATTTGACCACAGGAGGGCAGCACTACTCTTATTTTCAACAACACAGTCAGTGACATCAGCCACAAGGGCTGTGTTTACCACCAAGGAACTTGCAATTTGCATTCCGTCTCAAAGATACCATTGTCGGATTAATGCATGCTCTCGAATAAGACGCCTTGTAAATCAATGTTATGCAAAAGCTATGTCTTCTGCAGCGCTGTAGCATGATGTACGACATCGATGGTAACCATGTACTTTAAGATGAGACAGAAGCCGATATATCATTTGATATCTGACAACACGCTGCACGTAGCGACAACAGTCAGTCGTTTTGTCAATGTTGAGTAATCAATGGGACAGTATATGACCTGTCAGGAGTGAGTGTGTGTGTGTGTGTGTGTGTGTGTGTGTACCTCGTAGACCAGCTCGTGGTGGAAGTGGGGTACTTCGAGGTCCCTCAGACAATGTTCCGCCTCCGAC
>NC_137676.1:54134187-54143782 GCF_963989245.1 Nansenia antarctica
TCTCCCTGGGAGAGTTCAAAGCATTGCTTAAGAAATGTGTCACAGAAGAGTGCAATTGTTATCCCTAAAATAGATTTTGTACGATTTATCTGTCGTCCCATCTGTTTTTATTGCGCTTTATTCTACAATTTTGTCAACTTGTACTACTGTGTACTGTGTGCTATTTTGGCCAGGTCTCCCTCGGAAAACAGATTGTAATCTCAAGGGACCTTCTGGTTAAATAAAGGTTAAACACATTTGAAAAATCTTTAAAAGAGAGAGCCGAACGCACCGCCTTAATGTTCAAGATGGAAATGAACCGAACCAAACCAAACTAAACTAAGTGCAGCTCGTACCCGGGCATGCATGCATGTGGCGGTAATCAGTTCTGGAGCGGGATCATTCGTTCGCTGGGAGTTTGAAAAACCAAACTGCTGTCCGTGGACGATAGGACAAACATTTACTTTGCTTCCTTATCTGGGGGTGGGTTTAAGCACTTTGAATTGCCCCTTGTTGTATGAAATGTGCTAGACAAATAAACTTGCCTTGCCTTGGGGGTTCTAAAGCCATTATCCGACCTTTCACAAACAGACAAGGAGATAGGACGTCACGTCAGGGTGCTTTGATGTCAAGTGAGCCTTTCTGGCTGTATTTATATAGTGCTTCCATCACCAACCCAGGGCACTTACAAGTCAGAAACCCAGAGAGCACATAAGACCAGCTTCTCTAGGTGACTACAGTAACTACTGTTCTTTCGGCCTCATCCTTCCAACTGACCGATCTTATTGACCTTTGACCCCCCGGGCTCACCTGGCGTGGTCACAGTCCACCTTGCCCTTGTAGCGGTCCAGGAACGCCATGGGGAGGGCGTGGTCCGCGATGGCTCTGGCTATAAACTGACCCAGCATCTGGAGGGATGGAGGGAGAGAGAGATGGAGGGAGAGAGAGAGAGAGTCATCAACGCATTGGGATCTCCTCATCAATAGCAACATGGGCTATGATGACAATATGATATTGTTTCTAGGACCTGTTGACGCTAACCACTCACACCTTGAAACCTCCTCGCCTATGGAGGAAATCTTTGCATGAGATGTTATAAGTAGGGTCGATTTTAGCAGTGTAGCCTGTGGCAAAAGATTTGTTTTATTGTCTCACGCCGTGTTTGGGAGATGGTTTTGTAGTCTTTCTTTTAAATGAGAGTTCAAATGTGTTGATTGATGATTTTTTTTTACCACGAACGGGCAAGGAACCATATATGGTAACTTCGCTGACCTTGATTTTGAAGATGAAAAATAATATATTTTTAAATGTCACTCAAGTAAAAATGTCTTCTTATGTCCTCCAATAACACTCTAGGGTTGAAATGTAGAATTTCAAAGTATTTCAATGAGTGCCCTATAAAGGGTTAAGAGCTCCCCAGAGCGTCATCAAGAGCTGCCGATAGCTGCTGTAATCAATTAGACAAAGTAAGTAAGTAAGTACTTACGCATCTGTTCACAAAGGCCTTTGGCCCCTAGTCTAGTTTTGTCACGATCGCTGTCGTTCTTTGCTTTTCTTTCTGTTCTGTTCCGTCTGTCTGACTTTCTGTCTGTAAAATCTATAAAGCGTCCTTGGGTTTGAGAAAGGCGCTATACAAAACCAAGTTGTTGTGATTATTTTGGTCTCATAGTGAAGTTTGTGAAAAACTGTCGATGTTTCGCATGGAACATTCTGGTCCAGATCTTACGTCAACACCCTCCTATCTGCCAACTGGAGACCTGTAACACTGTCAAACACAACTGGTCCACTCATACTCCCTCTCTCCACCCTGACCTGCACCAAACCTATCGGTGTACCACATGTACAAAAGAAGAGATTTGGTGAGGCTGCGTTCTCCTTTTATGCACCCAGATTGTGGAAGGCACTGCCAGTTTACATTAGGGATGCAACCTCAGCAAATATGTTCAAGTCAAGACTAAAAACCCATCTTTTTAATATTGCCTTTAAATGACTAAATCAATAAATGAAGTTTATGTAATGATTAAAGCACTTTGAGTTGCAACATTTGCAGGAAAAGCACTATACAAAGAAAAGTTATTATTATAGACCTAGAACTCCTAGATCGGACACGTTCCATCAGACCATGGAAATCTGACGGCACACACTGGGTGCATTCGACATGGCTGACACCGACCCCCCCCCCCCCCCCAGGGCCTGACTCTTACCTGTGGGGCCTCCGGAGTGTCCAGGATGAGGTCCGGCAGCTCTTTGAGGATCTTGTCGAAGGCCCGGGACATGTCGGACTCCGAGAGCACCTTGCCCACCAGGTCGGAGAGCAGCCGGGAGGTGAGCTCTCGGTGGCTGGCCTTGCCCTCCAGGGACAGAGACACGGCCAGGGAGGAGAACTCGTACCGGTTGTGGCCCAGGTTCAGCTCCTTCAACAACATCTGAGAGACACAGAGAGAGAGAGAGAGAGATGTTTGGCTGTCATGCATGGCAGGGGACGTAGTCTCGAGAGAAGCGACAGACCCCTCATTGACTCTGAGAAACGTTCTTATCGCCGCTCTGTAGAAACAGGTCCGATTGGCTCGGTTTGAAGGGGGGAGAAATGCATTCTGGGATATGAAGTATGAAGTACATACTCCTGAATTTACTCTCTCCCTCTCTTTCTCCCTCCCTCCCTCTCTTCCTCTCTTCTCTTCGCTGCGCCGCTCACCTGGACCTCTTTCGTGTCCCCGTGTTCAAAGTACTCCTGTACGATGGGGTTGACCGTCTTCTCCAGCTCTCGCTCGTCCAGCTCCGGCACCACCGTGGCGTACACCGTGTCTCCCTGTCACACACGGAACACACCGGAATCACAAATCTGTTAAGTCACCCGATTTAAAAGAAGAAAAGAAAAGAAAATGCACAATAAATCCATTCATCGTTTCATCAACGCCTCATCTATTTATTTAGAAGAAGATATGCTTATTTCAATGATGGTACATCTCAAACTAAATAAAAGAGCAACCGTTCCGACCTCGGAAGCTAAGCAGGGTCCACCTGGGCACCCCCCCCCCCCCCCCCGGTGCTGTGAGCTTTTCTTGACTTTTGAATTCCATGAGAAACCCTAACTAAACCCTAACTTCACGGGGTGCTACAATCAAAAACGACACATCCCTGTGTTTCTTAGGAAGAGGACAATTTAGGCAGCGTTGCCCTTTCTGTTGGAACGGGTGAACGGGTTCGGGAGAGCTCTGAATCAAAACACATGCAAAACAGCTGCTAGCAGACTAGTGCTGAAAACAACTAGATAGTGAACATCTAACTGCATGTTTAGCACATCACGACATGCTGAGAGAACATCGACATGCTAAAAACACATAGCTTCACATAATTAGATGATCACACAGTCCTTGCTTTTGAACACGTCCTAAAACGAAAGTTTGTTTACAAGCCATGTGTCACTTACCCAGTAGCCTATGGCAGACGATATATTTAACCCAATTTGCAAATTACAAGTATTTAGTGATTCTAAAACTGTTGTTATTTGTTATATCGAGTGGGCACTTCAACACTTAAACGTTCGTAACATGAAAAAAACACTGTCTTCTTCAACAACATCTGCTGTAGCTGCATATACTAACTTGAATTCGCACATCAAAGCACACAACGATTGACATCACCAAGAGCCAATGAAATTGGGGAGGCACACAGGATGGCCAATCCGATCGCTTCTCGAAACTTTCACAACATCTTAACTGATTGACAGAACACGGGGGCACAATCAGATCACAAGGGGGGCGGGGGTAGCTCCGCCCCTGCCTACGGTATAACTCGCTTAGCTTTATATTGTTTGTGTTGTTTTCTTGTTGTAAAGCATTGTTCTTTGTAAAAAAGTGCGACACAAATAAATGTGATGGATGAATTTACTAACCCCATGGAAATACTGCAGCCATGACCATATTTTCGGTGACTGAAAAGTAACCACCTCCCCACCTCACACACACACCACACAGAGAACACCACCCCTGGGCCCATCTGCTGAAATGTTCCTCCACGCCTCTACAGAAACACACCACCACTTTTTTTAAGATGTCTTCTAAAAGGTTTTTCCTTCACAAAAACACAAAAGGTACGATGAGTACAAGCCCCCGAGGTGGTCTCGGCGAAACAAGAGATAGAGAGGCAGAGAGCTTCCTCCTCGTCAAACAGTCCCCAGCCTGCAGGACACCAGAGCGAGGAGAGCGAGAGAGCGCTATCGTTTTGACCCGCTTTGAATCAGCACCAAGTTCACCAGAGGGGGACGAATATCGCCGGAACGAGTGAGCGGGCGTAGAGAAGGTTTTTCGGAAATCACCCGACACTCTGTCAGGGTCACTTTCCTGCTTTTTCGTCCCTGTTATGGGAAGTGTGTATGTGTGTGTGTGTGTGTTCTCCCGTCCTTGAGAAGCGGTCCTCGTCTGGAGGACGACTTCTCGAGGCTTCATCGAGGCAAACGTGGGGTGAAGACTCTAGAAGTTGCCTATTGGCCGCTCCAGTCTCCCGAGTTTGGGTTTTTCCCGATAGTAGCGGAGTGCTTAGGGGGGATGCCTCTGCAGTTTGAGCAGAGGAGAGGGAGTGGGGGGGGAACACCCCCACCCTGGACTCCTTCAAATTAGCCGTTAAAACACTTTCTGTTCACCAAGGCCTTTGGCCCCTAGTCAATGTTTCAGTTTTGCTTTGTTTGTTTTCTGTTTTGTCTGTCTGATCATTCCCTTAGAATTGTAAAGCGTCCTTGGGTTTTTTGAAAGGCACTATAGAAATTAAAGTTATTATTACTCTACCTACGCTAAACGGACTCTGGGATCATGCGCGTAGGGCTCCTTGTGTTCCAGTGTGTCTCTCTACCCTAGTAACCCCGGTGTCACACTACCCCACCGCCACCGATGCCGTAAGAGCAGCTCTCAAGGCCAGACGTGGGGGGGGGGGGGCGTGTTTCATTCCTGGAACGTGTTCTCCTCCACTCCCATCTACCCTGGTTCGCTCACACACACACCCCCCCCCACCCCACATCATAGATACAATAACGCCCGAGCAATAACCTTCTGGAAGGAAACACAGCGCCAACGTGGTCCTGTGCTACTCCCATCTGTTATCTCTGGAGCGCTAGGCCCTTCCCACCCCCAGCCACCTAACAGACACCCGCTTTCCCACTGTCGAATGTCAGACTGACCCCCCCTCCTCCTCCTCCTCCGGCACTAGATAAACAGCAGCATGGTGAAAACGTGGTGAAAACGTGGTTCAAGGTGACGGGAGAGAGACCATCTGGCAGGCAGAGATAGGCGAGAGAGGTCGCCGGTCTGGACGTGCTTCCAGCCAGTAAAGCCTTCTGACTCTGGGCTGTATGGCATGATGTTGGTAATCATTGTCAGAGAGGTCGGCTGAGGTAGCTAGAGGACTGGGACAGGGAGGTGAAATGTGATTCTGGTCACTCGAGAGAACGCTTGATCAGCTAAGAATAACGTTCGGCGTAAAGTGAGACTATTCATGCTGAACAAAACTATAAAACGCTCCCTCAAAACATGCGACATCTGTGGCATTGTGCTGTGGGATAAAACTGCACATTTTCGAGTGGTCTTCTATTGTGACCAGCCTATGGCACATCTGTGCAGTAACCATGCTGTCTAATCAGCATCTGGACATGCCACACCTGTCAGGTGGATGGATTATCTCGGCAAAGGAGAAGTGCTCTCACTAACACAGATTTAAACTAATTTGTGAACACAACGAGAGAAATGGTCCTTTTGTGTGCATCGAAAAAGTCTTAGGTCTTTGATTTCAACTCATGAAAAGTCGGAGCAAAAACAAAAGTTTGGCGTTTATATTTCTGTTCAGTGTGTTTTATTCGTTTTCATTTTCAGGGCGCAGTCAACAACACAGACCAAAAAAACACCAACAAACGGGGGCGGCGTAGTGTGTTAACTGTCCTATTCATGCAGGGAAGAGAGGACGATTCATGGTGTGAATCATCACTGAGATGGACCAACAAACAGGTGACGGACATGGCTGTTGTCTGCGTGGACAATATAGGCTTGTCCTGACCATGTGCCCCTTTTGTATGAGTGTGAGTGTGTAATAATTTTGCCATTTAGCAGACGCTTTTAATCCAAAGCGACTTACAATTACGCATTACAGGGACATTCCCCCTGGAGTAACTGAGGGCTAAGTGCCTTACTCAAGGGCACACTAGTAGTGGTGTGGTTTCAGGCGGGATTTGAACTCACAACCTTCCGATCACAAGTCCAACTCACTATCCACTAGACCACCACTACCCAGTCAGTCGGTCACTCAGTGTGTGTGTGTGTGTGTCATTCGGTCACTCAGTGTGTGTGTGTGTGTGTGTCAGTCGGTCACTCAGTGTGTGTGTGTGCGTCATTCGGTCACTCAGTGTGTGTGTGTGTGTATGTGTCAGTCGGTCCCTCAGTGTGTGTGTGTGTGTGTGTGTGTATGTGTGTCAGTCGGTCATACAGTGTGTGTGTGTGTGTGTGTGTGTATGTGTGTCAGTCGGTCACTCAGTGTGTGTGTGTGTGTGTGTGTGTGTGCATGTATGTGTGTCAGTCGGTCACTCAGTGTGTGTGTGTGTGTGTGTCGGTCACTCAGTGTGTGTGTGTGTGTGTGTCAGTTGGTCACTCAGTGTGTATATGTGTATCTGTGTCAGTCGGTCACTCAATGTGTGTGTCAGTCAGTCACTCAGTGTGTGTGTGTGTGTGTGTGTGTCAGTCGGTCACTCAGTGTGTGTGTCAGGGTTTCCGTTAACCGGTAATTACCGGTCTTTGTCCGGTAAAAGTAGTTGAAGTCCGACAAATTGAAAACTCGTCGGACATAAATGTCCGGTGAAAATAATTCCCTCTAACCATTTTCAGCTGAGCACCAAACACACACACACCACTGCCCGAGAGAGAAGGACCCGCCCCCTTTAGTTAGCCTATAGGCTATAGGCTAACTAAAGGGGGCGGGTCCTTCTCTCTCGGGCAGTGGTGTGTGTGTGTTTGGTGCTCAGCTGAAAATGGTGTCCCGAAGCGGAGCGCTTTAACTTTATCGCACAATAACAAGGATAACAAACGAAACGGACAACATTTACACTAAGATGGAGACAAACTTCAGCGATATGATCTAACAGCCGGTCTTCAGGACGACATACAGACCCGTATGAGCTTACAGGGCTATCCCCTATCTATCTGAGAAAAGGCATAGCCTAGGCTGTAACATCGAACGGAAATTAGCCTATACGCATTGCAAGTTAATTTAAAGCCTATTTATTTTCAAAGAGTTTTATTCTATTTTATTTTATCTGATAAAAGGCATATGAACGGAAATTAGGCTAGCCGTGTCACGCCAGAAGCCTACATGCTTGCACTGTTACTGTTCAATAAAATGTTATACATCTAGACATTGTGGTATTTCTTTATATACGTATCCCAGACTGCCTATCAATTGTTTCTCAATAAACAGTTATGTTCTCCCCATTGTCATACTCCCGAGCTAAACGAAATGCCTTCCCAACCAGCGAGACCTGGTTATAGAAATGACGTTGTTTTATTGATTTTAAAAAAAGGGTAAAACTGGAAAGAGAAAATAGAAAACTCACATTAATCCCAAACAATTTAACAAACTTCAGTTAACGTAATGTGGAGTCCGTTCATTGATCGATGCTGTCTGTTCAGTTCCCAGTGAGGCGCCCGTTCAGCGCTGGACCCGTTCAGCGCTGGATTTGACGCATGGCATAGCGCGCATGCGTCAAATCATGTTATATTATTATATATTATATAGCTCGCATCTAATCGTATCGGATGAGAAATAGACATTAAATGGCATATATAGGCCGCTACACAACAGTAATCACCGCGACAAACAGCTATATTAGATTTGGAAAAAAAAAATATGATTTAGAAAAAAAAATTTTTTATTATATTTTAATATGATGACCGGAATATATCACGTTTGTCCGGTAAATCGAATTCTTCCCGGACACGATGTCCGACGGCAAATTTTTCTAACGGAAACCCTGGTGTGTGTGTGTGTCAGTCGGTGACTCAGTGTGTGTGTTTGTGTGTGTGTGTGTCATTCAGTCATTCAGTGTGTATATGTGTATCTGTGTCAGTCGGTCACTCAGTGTGTGTGTGTGTGTGTGTGTGTGTGTGTGTGTGTGTGTCAGTCGGTCACTCAGTGTGTGTGTGCGTGCGTATACAGGCTGCGGTCCAGCAGCCACGGCCTGTCTTTGTGATGACGGGGCGGCTTTAGAACAAAGCTCCTCTCCAGCAGAGCGTACGCACCATAACAACCACACAGACCCCTGACTCTGGCAGCCCAACCCCCCCAGATCCCCTCCCCCCTCCCCCCCTGTTGACTGTTACAGCTGCTGCTGTTGTTGTTGTTGTTGTTGTTGTTGCTGCGTCAGGTTACTTTTTTCTTTTTACTTTGTTGTTGTTGCTTTGAAAAGTGCTATATACTGTATATAGTTATTATATAAGTTATTATTATGACAATAATACACAACACCAGCGGAGGCTTTGTAATAAGGCTGCCACGATTAGTCGACTAGTCACGACGACGTCGACTACCAAAATCGTCGCCGACATATTTGGTAATCGCCGTAGTCGCATGTTTTTTTGGAGCTGAAATAAGCGTTTTTTTTTTTTTTGCCTAGCACCAGGGGAGCCCCCCCTCCCAAATTTCGTTGTTTGGTACCTGTACTATATCAATGACAATAAAGACCATTCATTTCATTCGATAAGCATTCGTTTTTCTTCCCTGAAGCTGCCACTGGCTAGCGTCTCCCAGTGTCTTTGATGTACATGCGCAGTGTCGGTCATCCGGGGCACACGTGACTTCCCCGGAAAAACAAACAGAGAAATGTCTTCCTGTCCTCGTACCTCTAAAGTGTGGGAGCATTTCAACCACAACGTTGAAAAAAAGAATGTAAAATGTAAAATGTGCAAAGCTGAACTCGCTTATCATGGCAGCACGTCTATGATGCGCGAGCATCTAAAAAGGAAGCACGTTGTGGCAGATGACGAGGAAGACGATGGCTCGTCTCGGTAAGCTAGTTAGCTTGTTATTGGCTAACGATATCGTTACGTTAAAAGCCTTCTTACATTATTTTACGTTGTCATCAAAGCGATACTTATCAAATAGCTAAAAATGTTGTCTTAACGTTACAGTGCTAAGAAGGCGCGTTCTACTATGAGATGAGTGAAGCAAAGCAAAACTTTTGTACTCTGTACAAGTATTTATTTTTGTTTTTGTATTCTTTTGGTTGCCTAGTGCCTAGCCTACCTCCTTTTACTCAGCAGTTTGCACCCTCTACTACTCTTTACATTACATTACATGCAAGTGATGCCAGAAATAAATCTGCAAAGTTCATTAAAATATCTATTTTTGAGTGAACAATCATTTTAATTGTCTTTATTTTTAGTTAGCACATGCCTACAACAACAACTAACAACTTCAAGCTAAATTTAGAAGCTGATTTAGAAGATGATAGCTAAATAAGAGCGATTGAGTAATTGTGCGATAAGCTGTAATTTATGATCCGATTAGTCGACTAATCGTTAAAATAATCGGTGACTAGTCGACTATGAAAATAATCGTTTGTGGCAGCCCTAATGTATCCCAT